>NC_086102.1:1205000-1505000 GCF_963921235.1 Mobula hypostoma | reverse complement strand
CCAATGATACAAAGATAGGTGGAGGAGCGGGTAGTGTTGAGGAAACAGAGAACCTGCAGAGAGACTTAGATAGTTTAGGGGAATGGGCAAAGTGGCAAATGAAATACAATGTTGGAAAGTGTATGGTCATGCACTTTGGTGAAAGAAATAAATGGGCAGACTATTATTTAGGTGGGGAGAGAATTCAAAATGCAGAGTTGGAAAGGGACTTGGGAGTCTTTGTGCAGGACACCCTAAAGGTTAACCTCCAGGCTGAGTCAGTGGTGAAGAAGGCAAATGCAATGTTGGCATTCATTTCCAGAGGTATAGAATATAAGAGCAGGGATGTGATGTTGAGGCTCTATAAGGCACTCGTGAGACCACACTTGGAGTATTATGTACAGTTTTGGGCCCCTTATTTTAGAAAAGATATACTGACATTGGAGAGGGTTCAGAGAAGATTCACAAGAATGATTCCAGGAATGAAAGGGTTACCGTATGAGGAACGTCTGGCAGCTCTTGGGCTGTATTCCCTGGAGTTCTGCAGAATGAGGGGGGAATCTCATAGAAACATTCCAAATGTTGAAAGGCCTGAATAGATTAGATATAGCGAAGTCATTTCCCATGGCAGGCATCTAGGACAAGAGGGCACAACTTCAGGACTGAAGGACGCCCAATTAGAACAGAGATACGGAGAAATTACTTTAGTCAGACAGTGGTAAATCTATGGGATTTGTTGCCACGAGCAGCTGTGGAGGCCAAGTCATTGGGTGTATTTAAAGCAGAGATAGATAGGTTCTTGATCAGCTGGGGCATCAAAGGGTATGGGAAGAAGGCAGGGGAGTGGAGATGACTGGAAGAATGGGATCAGCCCATGATTGAATGGTGGGACAGACTCGATGGGCCAAAAGGCCTACTTCTGCTCCTCTATCTTATGGTCTAAAACTGCACAGAATACGCCAAATTAAGGCTCACCAAGTCTTATACAACTTTAACATAACATCCCATCTTCTGCACTCTATACATTGATTTATGAAAGTCAATCTGCCAAAAGCTTTCTTTTTGATCCTCTCTACCTGTGATGCAACTTTCAATGAATTATGGACCTGTATTCCCAGATCCCTTTGTTTTACCACACTCCTTAGTACCTGCCATTCACTGTGTAAGACCCACCTGGTTGGTCCTAGTGAAGTACAAAACCTCACACTTGTCTGCGTTAAATTCCATCTACCATTTTCAGTCCATTTTTTCAGCTGATGCAGATGCCTCTGCAAACCATGATAGCCTTACTTGCTTGTCTGCTACATCCCTAATCTTCGTGTCATCCACAAATTTAGTGATTCAGTTAACCTCATCCAGATCATCGATATAGATGACAAACAACAACGGACCCAGCACCAATACTATTCACAGGCCTCCAGTCAGAGAGGCAGCCATTTACTACCCCTCCCTGGCTTCTCCCACAAAGCCAATGTCTAATCCAATTTACTACTACCTCATCTTGAATGCTGAGCGACTGAACCTTCTTGACCAACCTCTCATGGGATCTTGTCAAATGCCTTGCTAGAGTCCATGTGGACAACATCCACGGCCTTGCCTTCATCTACTTTCCTGGTAACTTCCTCAAAAGGCTCTGTATGATTGGTGAAACAGGACTTACCACACACAAAGCCATGCTGACTATCCCTAATCAGTCCCTGTCTATCCAAATACTTAGGTATCCGGTCCCTCAGAATACCTTTCAATAACCTTCCCGCAACTGATGTCAGGCTCACTGGCCTATAATTTCCTGGTTTTTGTTTAGAGTCTTTCTTAAACAGTGGAACAACATTGGCTACCCTCCAATAAGACCATAAGATCCTCTGGTACCTCTCCTGTCGCTAAGGCTAATTTAAATATCTCTGCTAGGGCCCCAGAAATTTCTGCAGTAGGCTCCCGTAGGATCTGAGGGAAAACCTTGTTGGGCCCAGGGGATTTATCCATCCTGATTCGCCTCGGGATAGCAAATACCACCTGCTTTGCCTCACTTTTATAGACTCAGTCTGTCTCATGAGTAAATACAGATGGAGAAAGCTGATTTAAGATCTCCACCATCTGTTTTGGCTTTACACATGGATTACCATTCCAGTCTTTCAGAGAACCAATTTTGTCCCTTGAACTCCTTTCGCTCTTAACATATCTGTAGAATCCCTTGTCTCCAAGAGCAACTTCATGTCTTCTTTTAGCCCTCCTGATTTCTTTAAATATTCTCTTGCGTTTCTTATACTCCATAAGGACATCATTTATTCCTCCCTGACTACACCTGCTATGCACCTCTTTTTTGCTCTTAACTGGGGTCTCCATATCTCTTGAAAACCAAGGTTCCCTGCACTTGTTACCCTTACCTCTTATTCTGACACAGACATTCTACTCTCAAAATTTCACTTCTGAAGGCCTCCCACTACCCAGGTACATTTTGCCAGAAAACAGCCTGTCCTAATCCACACTTCCTTTCTGATACCATCAAAATTGGCCTTTCTCCAGTTTAGTATCCAACCTGCAGACCAGACCTATCTTTTTGCATATGTACTTTGAAACTAATGGCATTGTGATCACTGGATACAAAGTGTTCCCTTACACAAAATTCTGTCACTTGCCCTGTCTCACTCCCAAACAGAAGATCAAGAACCGCACAGTCTCTGTCGGGATAACTACATAATGATTAAGGAAAGTTTCCTGAGCACATTTGACAAGCTTCATCCCATCTAGTCCTTTAATAGCACGGGATTCCGAGTCAATACATGGAAAGTTAAAATCACCTACTCTAACAACGTTATGTTTATCTGAGAAATTATCCAACTCAGATTAGTACCAGACCTGACACTGACCACACCAGAAGCTTTAAGACCAGAAGTCCATAAGGTATAGGAGCAGAGTTAGGCCATTCAGCCCATCGTGTCTGTTCTGCCATTCCATCCCAGATCCTACTCAACCCCATACACCTGCCTCCTCGCCATATCTTTTGGTGCCCTGACCAATCAGGAAACGATCAACTTCCATCTTAAATATACCCATGGACTTGGCCTCCACCGCAGTCTGTGGCAGAGCATTCCACAGATTCACCACTCTCTGGCTGAAACAATTCCTCCTTACCTCTTGTCTGAAAGGTCACCCTCAATTTTAAGGCTGTGGCCTCTAGTTCTGGATACCCCCACCACAGGAAACATCCTCTCCACATCCACCCTATCTAATCCTTTCAACATTCAGCAGGTTTCAATGAGATCCCCCTCCCCACCCACCATTCTTCTAAGTTCCAGTGAGTACAGGCTCAAAGCTGCCAAATGCTCCTCATACATTAACCCCTTCATTCCCAGAATCATCCTGATGAACCTCCTCTGGACTCTCCCCAATGACAAAACATCCTTTCTGAGATATGGGGCCCTAAACTGTTGACGATACTCCCAAGTACGGCCTGACTAGTGTCTTATAAAGGCTCAGCATTATCTCCTTGCTTTCATATTCTATTCCCCTTGAAATAAATGCCAACGTTGCATCTACCTTCTCTACCACAGACTCAACCTGTAAATTAACCTTCTGGGAGTCTTGCACAAGGACTCCTAAGTTCCTCTGCATGTCCGATATTTGAAACTTATCCTCATTTACATAATAGTCTGCACTATTGTTCCTTTTACCAAGACGCATTATCATACATTTCCCAACACTGTATTCCATCTGCCACTTTTTTGCCCATTCTTCCATTTTGCCTAAGTCCTGCTGCAATCGCATTGCTTCCTCAGCACCACCTACCCCTCGACCTATCTTTGTATCATCCACCAACTTTGCCACAAAGCCATCAATTCCATTATGCAAATCACTGACAAATAATGTAAAAAGCAGCAGTCCCAGTACTGACCCCTGAGGAACACCATTAGTCACCGACAGCCAACCAGAAAAGGCCCCTTTTTATTCTCACTCACTGCTTCCTGTCCGTCAGCCATTCCTCAATCCATGCCAGTATCTTTCCTATAACCTCATAGGACTTGAACTTGTTAAGCAGCCTCATGTGAGGCACCTTATCAAACGCCTTCTGAAAATCCAAGTAAATGTTATCCACTGCCTCTCCTTTGTCCACCCTGCTTGTTACTTTCTCAAAGAGCTCTAACAGATTTGTCAGGCAAATGTTTCCCTTTACAGAAACCATGCTGACTTTGACTTTTTTTATCTCCAAGTACCTTGAAAGCTCATCCTTTGTAATAGACTCCAACACTTTCCCAACCACTGAGGTTAGGCTAATAGGCCTATAATTTCCACCTGGTTCAGGCGACTTATCCACTTTAACACCTTTGAGTTGGCTTAGCGTTTTTTCCTTTGTAATAGCAATGGCACTCACCCCTGTTTCCTGACACTCACGGACCTCAGGGACACTGCTAGTGTCTTCCACAGTGAAGACAGATGCAAAGTACCCATTAAGTTCATTTGTCATTTCTTTGTCCCCTATTACTACCTCACCAACATCATTTTCCAGTGGTACAATATCAACTCTCACCTCCCTTTTACTCTTTACATAACTGAAAAAACTTTTGTTTTCTTGCTTTATATTATTGGCTAGTCTGCCTCATATTTAATCTTTTCCCTTTTTTTTAGCTTTTTTAGTTGCCTTTTGTTGGATTTTAAAAGCTTCCCAATCATTCAACTTCCCACTCACTTTTGCTACCTTATATGCCCTTTCCTTGGCTTTTTTGCAGTCCTTAACTTCCCTTGTCAGCCACGGTTACTAACCCCTGCTATCTGAGAACTTCCTCTGTGGGACATATCTGTCTTTCACCTTGTGAACTATTCCCAGAAACTTCAGCCATCTCTGCTCTGCCATCATCCCCACCAGTATTCCCCTCCAATCCGCCTGGGCAAGCTCCTCTCTCATGTCTCTGTAATTCCCTTTATTCCATTGTGATACAGACACCTGTGAGTTATGCCTGTCCCTCTCAAATTGCAGTATGAATTCAATCACATTATGATCACTGTCTCCTAAGGGTTCCTTTACATTAAGCTCCATAGTAAGATCTGAGTTATTACACAACACCCAATCTTAAATAGCCATCTAAGATAATTCAATCTCTTACCAACAGAGCCACACCATCGCCTATCCCTTTTTGCCTGTCCCTTTGATACAAGGTATTTCCTTTAATGTTAAGCTCCCAACTATGGCCTTCTTTCAGCCAAAATGCAGTGATGCTCACATGATACTGACCAATCTATACAATCTCTAATTGCGCCACGAGTTCATCCACTTTTTTCCGAATGCTATATGCATTTAAATACAGCATATTCAGTCCTGCATTCTTCACCCTTTTGAATTTTGCCTCTGTGGTACAATTTCACTCTTTGCTCTGTCTGTACTTGTACCCAGTCATTGGCTTGTCCTTCCTTACATTCATGTTATTGGCACCTGGTTAGTTCCAAGGGTTCAGATGGGGCAGAGTTTGTTAAGTGTGTCCAGGATGGATTCCTGTCACAGTATGTGGACAGTCCGACCAGGGGGAGTGCCATACTAGATCTACTACTAGGTAATGAACCGGGTCAAGTCACAGATCTCTCAGTGGGTGAGTATCTGGGGGACAGTGACCACCGCTCCCTGGCCTTTATAATTATCATGGAAAAGGATAGAATCAAAGAGGACAGGAAAATTTTTAATTGGGGAAAGGCAAATTATGAGGCTATGAGGCTAGAACTTGCGGGTGTGAATTGGGATGATGTTTTTGCAAGGAAATGTACTTTGGACATGTGGTCGATGTTCAGAGATCTCTTGCAGGATGTAAGGGATAAATTTGTCCCGGTGAGGAAGATAAAGAATGGTAGGGTGAAGGAACCATGGGTGACAAGTGAGGTAGAAAATCTAGTCAGGAGGAAGAAGGCAGCATACGTGAGGTTTAGGAAGCAAGGATCAGATGGGTCTATTGAGGAATATAGGGAAGCAAGAAAGGAGCTTAAGAAGGGGCTGAGAAGAGCAAGAAGGGGGCATGAGAAGGCCTTGGTGAGTAGGGTAAAGGAAAACCCCAAGGCATTCTTCAATTATGTAAAGAAAAAAAGGATGACAGGAGTGAAGGTAGGACCGATTAGAGATAAAGGTGGGAAGATGTGCCTGGAGGCTGTGGAAGTGAGCGAGGTCCTCAATGAATACTTCTCTTCAGTATTCACCAATGAGAGGGAACTTGATGATGGTGAGGACAATATGAGTGAGGTTGATGTCCTGGAGCATGTTGATATTAAGGGAGAGGAGGTGTTGGATTTGTTAAAATACATTAGGACAGATAAGTCCCCAGGGCCTGACGGAATATTCCCCAGGCTGCTCCACGAGGCGAGAGAAGAGATTGCTGAGCCTCTGGCTAGGATCTTTATGTCCTCGTTGTCCACGGGAATGATACCGGAGGATTGGAGGGAGGCGAATGTTGTTCCCTTGTTCAAAAAAGGTAGTAGGGATAGTCCGGGTAATTATAGACCAGTGAGCCTTACGTCTGTGGTGGGGAAGCTGTTGGAAAAGATTCTTAGAGATAGGATCTATAAGCATTTAGAGAATCATGGTCTGATCAGGGACAGTCAGCATGGCTTTGTGAAGGGCAGATCATGTCTAACAAGCCTGATAGAGTTCTTTGAGGAGGTGACCTGGCATATAGATGAGGGTAGTGCAGTGGATGTGATCTATATGGATTTTAGTAAGGCATTTGAGAAGTTCCACATGGTAGGCTTACTCAGAAAGTCAGAAGGCATGGGATCCAGGGAAGTTTGACCAGGTGGATTCAGAATTGGCTTGCCTGCAGAAGGCAGAGGGTGGTGGTTGAGGGAGTACATTCAGATTGGAGGATTCTAACTAGTGGTGTCCCATAAGGATCTGTTCTGGGACCTCTACTTTTGGTGATTTTTATTAACGACCTGGATGTGGGGGTAGAAGGGTAGGTTGGCAAGTTTGCAGACGACACAAAGGTTGGTGGTGTTGTAGATAGTGTAGAGGATTGTCAAAGATTGCAGAGAGACATTGATAGGATGCAGAAGTGGGCTGAGAAGTGGCAGATGGAGTTCAACCTGGAGAAGTGTGAGGTGGTACATTTTGGAAGGACAAACTCCAAGGCAGAGTACAAAGTAAATGGCAGGATACTTGGTAGTGTGGAAGAGCAGAGGGATCTCGGGGTACATGTCCACAGATCCCTGAAAGTTGCCTCACAGGTGGATAGGGTAGTTAAGAAAGCTTATGGGGTGTTAGCTTTCATAAGCCGAGGGATAGAGTATAAGAGTCGCGATGTAGTGATGCAGCTCTATAAAACTCTGGTTAGGCCACACTTGGAGTATTGTGTCCAGTTCTGGTCACCTCACTATAGGAAGGATGTGGAAGCATTGGAAAGGGTACAGAGGAGATTTACCAGGATGCTGCCTGGTTTAGAAATTATGCATTATGATCAGAGATTAAGGGAGCTAGGGCTTCAGTCTTTGGAGAGAAGGAGGATGAGAGGAGACATGATAGAGGTGTACAAGATAATAAGAGGAATAGATTGAGTGGATAGCCAGCGCCTCTTCCCCAGGGCACCACTGCTCAATACAAGAGGACATGGTTTTAAGGTAAGGGGTGGGAAGTTCAAGGGGAATATTAGAGGAAGGTTTTTTACTCAGAGAGTGGTTGGTGCGTGGAATGCACTGCCTGAGTCAGTGGTGGAGGCAGATACACTAGTGAAGTTTAAGAGACTACTAGACAGGTATATGAAGGAATCTAAGGTGGGGGCTTATACGGGAGGCAGGGTTTGAGGGTCAGCACAACATTGTGGGCCGAAGGGCCTGTACTGTGCTGTACTATTCTATGTTCTATGTTCCATGTTCTATGTTATACCCATCATCTACTTGTAAACCTGCTGGCTCATTCTCAGCTCTACCATACTGGTTCCCATCCCCATGCTATAATATCTTAAACCATTTCCAACAGCCCTAGTCAATCTGATTGCAAGAATATTGCCCCCCTTGGATTGAAGTGCAACCCGTCCCTTTTGTACAGGTACCATCTGACCCAGAAGAGGTCACAGAAGCCTTGACGCTGACCTTTTTGAAGGTCTGAAGGAGATATGTGAGGGTGCTTGAAGGAGATGGGGGGTTTGAAGGAGATGTTTGGGGGTTTTGAAGGAGATGTGAGGGGGATTTGAAGGAGAAGTGTGGCGGGGTTGAAAGAGATGTGTGGCGGGGGTTGAAGGAGATGTGTGGGGGGTTTGAAGGAGATATGTGGGGGGGGTTTGAAGGAGATGTGTGGGTGGGTGAAGGAGATGTGTGGCAGGGTTGAAGGAGATGTGTGGCGGGGTTGAAGGAGATGTGCGGAGGGGGTTTGAAGGAGATGTGTGGGGGGTGAAGGAGATGTGTGGGGGGATTTGAAGGAGATGTGTGGCGGGGTTGAAGGAGATGTGTGGGGGGGGTTGAAGGAGATGTGTGGGGAGGTTGAAGGAGATGTGTGGGGGGTGAAGGAGATGTGTGGCGGGGTTGAAGGAGATGTGTGGGGGGGTTTAAAGGAGATGTGTGGGGCGGTGAAGATGTGTGGGGGAATTTGAAGGAGATGTGTGGCGGGGTTGAAGGAGATGTGTGGGGGGAGGTTGAAGGAGATGTGTGGGGGGAGGTTGAAGGAGATGTGTGGGGGAGTTTGAAGGAGATGTGTGGGGGGGGTTTGAAGGAGATGTGTGGGGGGTGGAGGAGATGTGTGGGGGTGAAGGAGACGTGTGGGGGTGAAGGAGACGTGTGGGGGGTGTTTGAAGGAGACGTGTGGGGGGTGTTTGAAGGAGATGTGTGGGGGAGTTTGAAGGAGATGTGTGGGGGGGTTTGAAGGAGATGTGGGGGGGGTTTAAAGGAGACGTGTGGGGGGTTTGAAGGAGACGTGTGTGGGTTTGAAGGAGATGTGTGGGGGTGTTTAAAGGAGACGTGTTGGGGGTTTGAAGGAGACGTGTGGGGGTGAAGGAGACGTGTGGGGGTGAAGGAGACGTGTGGGGGGTGTTTGAAGGAGACGTGTGGGGGGTGTTTGAAGGAGATGTGTGGGGGAGTTTGAAGGAGATGTGTGGGGGGTTTGAAGGAGATGTGGGGGGGGTTTAAAGGAGACGTGTGGGGGGGTTTGAAGGAGAAGTGTGGGGGGTTTGAAGGAGACGTGTGGGGGGTATTTGAAGGAGACGTGTGGGGGGTGTTTGAAGGAGATGTGTGGGGGAGTTTGAAGGAGATGTGTGGGGGGGTTTGAAGGAGATGTGGGGGGGTTTAAAGGAGACGTGTGGGGGGTTTGAAGGAGAAGTGTGGGGGGTTTGAAGGAGACGTGTGGGGGTTTGAAGGAGACGTGTTGGGGTGTTTAAAGGAGACGTGTGGGGGTGTTTAAAGGAGACGTGTGTGGGTTTGAAGGAGACGTGTGGGGGTGTTTGAAGGAGACGTGTTGGGGGTTTGAAGGAGACGTGTGGGGGGGTTTGAAGGCGACGTGTTGGGGGGTTTGAAGGAGACGTGTGTTGGTTTCAAGGAGATGTGTGGGGGGTGAAGGAGATGTGTGGCGGGGTTGAAGGAGATGTGTGGAGGGGTTGAAGGAGATGTGTGGAGGGGTTGAAGGAGATGTGCAGGGGGGGTTTGAAGGAGATGTGCAGGGGGGGTTTGAAGGAGATGTGTGGGGGGTGAAAGAGATGTGTGGGGGGATTTGAAGGAGATGTGTGGCGGGGTTGAAGGAGATGTGTGTGGCGGGGTTGAAGGAGATGTGTGTGGCGGGGTTGAAGGAGATGTGTGGGGGGTGAAGGAGATGTGTGGGGGGTTGAAGGAGATGTGTGGCGGGGGGTTGAAGGAGATGTGTGGGGGGGGTTGAAGGAGATGTGTGGGGGGGTTGAACGAGATGTGTGGGGGAGTTTGAAGGAGATGCGTGGGGGATTTGAAGAAGACGTGTGGGGGGTGTTTGAAGGAGACGTGTGGTGGGTGTTTGAAGGAGATGTGTGGGGGAGATTGAAGGAGATGTGTGGGGGGGTTGAAGGAGATGTGGGTAGGGGTTTAAAGGAGACGTGTGGGGGGGTTTGAAGGAGACGTGTGGGGGTTTGAAGGAGACGTGTGGGGGGGTTTGAAGGAGACGTGTGGGGGGTTTGAAGGAGACGTGTGGGGGTTTGAAGGAGACATGTGGGGGTGTTTGAAGGAGACGTGTGGGGGTTTGAAGGAGACGTGTGGGGGTTTGAAGGAGACATGTGGGGGTTCGAAGGAGACGTGTTGGGGGGTTCGAAGGAGACGTGTGGGGGTTCGAAGGAGACGTGTGGGGGTGTTTGAAGGAGACGTGTTAGGGGGGTTTGAAGGAGACGTGTGTGGGTTTGAAGGAGACGTGTTGGGGGTTTGAAGGAGACGTGTGGGGGTTTGAAGGAGACGTGTTGGGGGGTTTGAAGGAGACGTGTGGGGGTTTGAAGGAGACGTGTGGCGGGGTTGAAGGAGATGTGTTTGAAGGGCGGGGTTGAAGGAGATGGGGGTGTTTAAAGGAGAGGGGTTGAAGGAGACGTGTGGGGGCAGGGGAGAGTTTGAAGGAGACGTGTGGGGGGGTTTGAAGCAGACGTGTTGGGGGGTTTGAAGGAGACGTGTGGGGGTGTTTAAAGGAGACGTGTGGGGGTTTGAAGGAGACGTGTGGGGGGGTTTGAAGGAGACGTGTGGGGGTTTGAAGGAGACGTGTGGGGGTGTTTAAAGGAGACGTGTGGGGGTGTTTAAAGGAGACGTGCGGGTGTTTAAAGGAGACGTGTGGGGGTTTAAAGGAGACGTGTGGGGGTTTGAAGGAGACGTGTGGGAGGTTTGAAGGAGACGTGTGGGGGTTTGAAGGAGACGTGTGGGGGTGTTTAAAGGAGACGTGTGGGGGTTTGAAGGAGACGTGTGGGGGTTTAAAGGAGACGTGTGGGGGTTTGAAGGAGACGTGTTGGGGGGTTTGAAGGAGACGTGTGGGGGTTTGAAGGAGACGTGTGGCGGGGTTGAAGGAGATGTGTGGCGGGGTTGAAAGAGAGATGTGTGGAGGGGTGAAGGAGATGTGTGGGGGAAGTTTGAAGGAGATGTGTGGCGGAGTTGAAGGAGATGTGGGGGGGGTTGAAGGAAATGTGTGTGGCGGGGTTGAAGGAGATGTGTGGGGGAGTTTGAAGGAGATGTGTGGGGGGGGTTGAAGGAGATGTGTGGGGGGGTTGAAGGAGATGTGTGGGGGAGTTTGAAGGAGATGTGTGGGGGGGTTGAAGGAGATGTGTGGGGGGGTTTGAAGGAGATGTGTGGGGGGTGAAGGAGATGTGTGGGGGGTGAAGGAGACGTGTGGGGGGTGTTTGAAGGAGACGTGTGGGGGTTTGAAGGAGACGTGTGGGGGTGTTTAAAGGAGACGTGTGGGGGTTTGAAGGAGACGTGTGGGGGTTTAAAGGAGACGTGTGGGGGTTTGAAGGAGACGTGTTGGGGGGTTTGAAGGAGACGTGTGGGGGTTTGAAGGAGATGTGTGGGGGTTTAAAGGAGACGTGTGGGGGTGTTTAAAGGAGACGTGTGGGGGTGAAGGAGACGTGTGGGGGTTTGAAGGAGACGTGTGGGGGTTTGAAGGAGACGTGTGGGGGTGTTTAAAGGAGACGTGTGGGGGGGTTTGAAGGAGACGTGTTGGGGGTTTGAAGGAGACATGTTGGGGGTTTGAAGGAGACGTGTGGGGGTGAAGGAGACGTGTGGGGGTTTGAAGGAGACGTGTGGGGGTGTTTAAAGGAGACGTGTGGGGGGGTTTGAAGGAGACGTGTTGGGGGTTTGAAGGAGACATGTTGGGGGTTTGAAGGAGACGTGTGGAGGTTTGAAGGAGACGTGTTGGGGGGTTTGAAGGAGACGTGTGTGGGTTTGAAGGAGACATGTGGCGGGGTTGAAGGAGATGTGTGGCGGGGTTGAAGGAGATGTGTGGCGGGGTTGAAGGAGATGTGTGGAGGGGTTGAAGGAGATGTGCAGGGAGAGTTTGAAGGAGATGTGCAGGGGGGGTTTGAAGGAGATGTGTGGGGGGTGAAAGAGATGTGTGGGGGAATTTGAAGGAGATGTGTGGCGGAGTTGAAGGAGATGTGAGGGGGGGGTTGAAGGAAATGTGTGTGGCGGGGTTGAAGGAGATGTGTGGGGGAGTTTGAAGGAGATGTGCAGGGGGGGTTTGAAGGAGATGTGTGGGGGGTGAAAGAGATGTGTGGGGGAATTTGAAGGAGATGTGTGGCGGAGTTGAAGGAGATGTGAGGGGGGGGTTGAAGGAAATGTGTGTGGCGGGGTTGAAGGAGATGTGTGGGGGAGTTTGAAGGAGATGTGTGGGGGGGGTTGAAGGAGATGTGTGGGGGGGTTTGAAGGAGATGTGTGGGGGGTGAAGGAGATGTGTGGGGGGTGAAGGAGACGTGTGGGGGGTGTTTGAAGGAGACGTGTGGGGGTTTGAAGGAGACGTGTGGGGGTGTTTAAAGGAGACGTGTGGGGGTTTGAAGGAGATGTGTGGGGGTTTAAAGGAGACGTGTGGGGTTTGAAGGAGACGTGTGGGGGTGTTTAAAGGAGACGTGTGGGGGTTTAAAGGAGACGTGTGGGGGTTTGAAGGAGACGTGTGGGGGTGTTTAAAGGAGACGTGTGGGGGTGTTTAAAGGAGACGTGTGGGGGTTTAAAGGAGACGTGTGGGGGTGTTTAAAGGAGACGTGTGGGGGTGAAGGAGACGTGTGGGGGTTTGAAGGAGACGTGTGGGGGTGTTTAAAGGAGACGTGTGGGGGGGTTTGAAGGAGACGTGTTGGGGGTTTGAAGGAGACGTGTGGGGGTTTGAAGGAGACGTGTTGGGGGGTTTGAAGGAGACGTGTGTGGGTTTGAAGGAGACGTGTGGCGGGGTTGAAGGAGATGTGTGGCGGGGTTGAAGGAGATGTGTGGAGGGGTTGAAGGAGATGTGCAGGGGGAGTTTGAAGGAGATGTGCAGGGGGGGTTTGAAGGAGATGTGTGGGGGGTGAAAGAGATGTGTGGGGGAATTTGAAGGAGATGTGTGGCGGAGTTGAAGGAGATGTGTGGCGGGGTTGAAGGAGATGTTTGGGGGGGTTTGAAGGAGATGTGTGGGGGGTGAAGGAGATGTGTGGGGGGATTTGAAGGAGACGTGTGGGGGGTTTGAAGGAGACGTGTGGGGGTTTGAAGGAGACGTGTGGGGGGTTTGAAGGAGACGTGTGGGGGTTTGAAGGAGAACAGAGGGGGTGTTTAAAGGAGACGTGTGGGGGTGTTTAAAGGAGACGTGTGGGAGTTTGAAGGAGACGTGTGGGGGTGTTTAAAGGAGACGTGTGGGGGTGTTTAAAGGAGACGTGTGGGTGTTTAAAGGAGACGTGTGGGGGTTTGAAGGAGATGTGGGGGGGGTTTAAAGGAGACGTGTGGGGGTTTGAAGGAGACGTGTGGGGGTGTTTGAAGGAGACGTGTTGGGGGGTTTGAAGGAGACGTGTTGGGGGGTTTGAAGGAGACGTGTGGGGGTGTTTAAAGGAGACGTGTGGGGGTGAAGGAGACGTGTGGGGGGTGTTTGAAGGAGACGTGTGGGGGGTGTTTGAAGGAGACGTGTGGGGGGGTTTGAAGTAGACGTGTTGGGGGGTTTGAAGGAGACGTGTGGGGGTGTTTAAAGGAGACGTGTGGGGGTTTGAAGGAGACGTGTGGGGGGGTTTGAAGGAGACGTGTGGGGGTTTGAAGGAGACGTGTGGGGGTGTTTAAAGGAGACGTGTGGGGGTGTTTAAAGGAGACGTGCGGGTGTTTAAAGGAGACGTGCGGGGGTTTAAAGGAGACGTGTGGGGGTTTGAAGGAGACGTGTGGGGGTGTTTGAAGGAGACGTGTGGGGGTGTTTGAAGGAGACGTGTTGGGGGGTTTGAAGGAGACGTGTGGGGGTTTGAAGGAGACGTGTGGGGGGTTTGAAGGAGACGTGTGGGGGTTTGAAGGAGACGTGTGGGGGGGTTTGAAGGAGACGTGTGGGGGGTTTGAAGGAGACGTGTGGGGGTTTGAAGGAGACGTGTGGGCGGGTTTGAAGGAGACGTGTGGGAGGTTTGAAGGAGACGTGTGGGGGTTTGAAGGAGACGTGTGGGGGTGTTTAAAGGAGACGTGTGGGGGTTTGAAGGAGACGTGTGGGAGTTTAAAGGAGACGTGTGGGGGTTTGAAGGAGACGTGTTGGGGGGTTTGAAGGAGACGTGTGGGGGGTTTGAAGGAGATGTGTGGGGGTTTAAAGGAGACGTGTGGGGGTGTTTAAAGGAGACGTGTGGGGGTGAAGGAGATGTGTGGGGGTTTGAAGGAGACGTGTGGGGGTGTTTAAAGGAGACGTGTGGGGGGGTTTGAAGGAGACGTGTGGGGGGGTTTGAAGGAGACGTGTTGGGGGTTTGAAGGAGACGTGTTGGGGGTTTGAAGGAGACGTGTGGGGGTTTGAAGGAGACGTGTTGGGGGGTTTGAAGGAGACGTGTGGGGGTTTGAAGGAGACGTGTTGGGGGGTTTGAAGGAGACGTGTGTGGGTTTGAAGGAGACGTGTGGCGGGGTTGAAGGAGATGTGTGGCGGGGTTGAAGGAGATGTGTGGAGGGGTTGAAGGAGATGTGCAGGGGGAGTTTGAAGGAGATGTGCAGGGGGGGTTTGAAGGAGATGTGTGGGGGGTGAAAGATGTGTGGGGGAATTTGAAGGAGATGTGTGGCGGAGTTGAAGGAGATGTGAGGGGGAGTTTGAAGGAGATGTGTGGGGGGGTTGAAGGAGATGTGTGGCGGGGTTGAAGGAGATGTGTGGCGGGGTTGAAGGAGATGTGTGGGGGGGTTTGAAGGAGATGTGTGGGGGGTGAAGGAGATGTGTGGGGGGATTTGAAGGAGATGTGTGGCGGTGTTGAAGGAGATGTGTGGGGGAGTTTGAAGGAGATGTGTGGGGGGGGTTGAAGGAGATGTGTGGCGGGGTTGAAGGAGATGTGTGGGGGGGTTTGAAGGAGATGTGTGGGGGAGTTTGAAGGAGATGTGTGGGGGTGAAGGAGACGTGTGGGAGGTGTTTGAAGGAGACGTGTGGGAGGTGTTTGAAGGAGACGTGTGGGGGGGTTGAAGAAGATGTGTGGGGGGGGTTGAAGGAGATGTGGGGGGGTTTAAAGGAGACGTGTGGGGGGGTTTGAAGGAGACGTGTTGGGGGTTTAAAGGAGACGTGTGGGGGGGTTTGAAGGAAACGTGGGGGTGTTCAAAGGAGACGTGTGGGGGTGTTTAAAGGAGACGTGTTGGTTTGAAGGAGACGTGTGGGGGTTTAAAGGAGACGTGTGGGGGTTTGAAGGAGATTTGTGGGGGTGTTTGAAGGAGAAGTGTGGGGGTGTTTGAAGGAGACATGTTGGGGGGTTTGAAGGAGACGTGTGGGGGTGTTTAAAGGAGACGTGTGGGGGTTTGAAGATGTGTGGGGGGGGTTTGAAGGAGACGTGTGGGGGTTTGAAGGAGACGTGGCGGGGTGTTTAAAGGAGACGTGTGGGGGTGTTTAAAGGAGACGTGTGGGGGTTTGAAGGAGATGTGTGTGGGTTTGAAGGAGACGTGTGGGGGTGTTTAAAGGAGACATGTTGGGGGTCTGAAGGAGACGTGTGGGGGGTGAAGGAGATGTGTGGGGGGTTGAAGGAGATGTGTGGGGGAGTTTGAAGGAGATGTGCAGGGGGGGTTTGAAGGAGATCTGTGGGGGGTGAAAGAGATGTGTGGGGGGATTTGAAGGAGATGTGTGGCGGGGTTGAAGGAGATGTGTGGGGGGGGTGAAGGAGATGTGTGGGGTGGTTGAAGGAGATGTGTGGGGGGTTTGAAGGAGACGTGTGGGGGTGAAGGAGACGTGTGGGGGTGTGGGTGGTGAAGGAGACGTGTGGGGGGTGTTTGAAGGAGACGTGTGGGGGTGTTTGAAGGAGACGTGGGGGTGTTTGTGAAGGAGATGTGGGGGGGAGATTGAAGAAGATGTGTGGGGGGGTTGAAGGAGACGCGTGGGGGGGGTTTAAAGGAGACGCGTGGGGGGTTTGAAGGAGACGCGTGGGGGGTTTGAAGGAGACGTGTGGGGGTTTGAAGGAGACGTGTGGGGGTGTTTAAAGGAGACGTGTGGGGGTTTGAAGGAGACGTGTGGGGGTTTAAAGGAGTCGTGTGGGGGTGTTTGAAGGAGACGTGTGGGGGGGTTTGAAGGAGACGTGTGGTGGGGTTTGAAGGAGACGTGAGGGGGTGTTGAAGGAGACGTGTGGGGGGATTTAAAGGAGATGTGAGGGGGTGTTTGAAGGAGACGTGTGGGGGGATTTGAAGGAGATGTGAGGGGGTGTTTGAAGGAGATGTGTGATAAAGAAGGATATGAGGGATAAAGAAGTGGTGAACTTTGTCACAGTGAGTGTTGGTGTGTAGACATCTCACCCAGCCACACTGCTGTTTTTATTTAATAACACACAGACATTGATGTTCTTTTGCTCTAGGCCTACGTCAGTGAGAAGCATGAAGAAAACAAGGTCATCGCCTTTGAGCGTGCAAATTTGCTCTTTGTTTTCAACTTCCACCATGAGAAGAGTTTTCCTGACTACAGAGTTGGAGTCGATCTGCCTGGGAAATATCCTTTTCATATGTCTTCTGTGAGCTGAAAGGGGCACAGCCCCATGGAGTAAATCTCCACAGGGTAAACCCATGGGGCAAATCTCCACAGGGCACATCCCATGTTACAAATCTCCACAGGGCAAACCCATGGGGCAAATCTCCACAGGGGAAACCCATGGGGTAAATCTCCACAGGGTAAACCCATGTTACAGATCTCCACAGGGTAAACCCACGAGGGAAATCTCCACAGGGTAAACCCATGGGGCAAATCTCCACAGGGTAAACCCATGGGGTAAATCTCCACAGGATAAACCCACGAGGCAAATCTCCACAGGGGAAACCCATGGGGTAAATCTCCACAGGGTAAACCCCATGGGGTAAATCTCCACAGGGTACATCCCCATGGTACAGACTTCTTCAGCGCATACCCCAGGGGGAAATCCCCACAGGACTACCATTATGGGGCAGATCTCCACAGGGTAAACCCATGGGGTAAATCTCCACAGGATAAACCCACGAGGCAAATCTCCACAGGTGAAACCCATGGGGTAAATCTTCACAGGGTAAACCCCATGGGGTAAATCTCCACAGGGTACATCCCCATGGTACAGACTTCTTCAGCGCATACCCCGGGGGAAATCCCCACAGGACTACCATTATGGGGCAAATCTCCACAGGGTAATTCCCCAGGGGACAAATCTCCACAGCTTGGGTGAAGTGATCGGTTGTCTCTCAGGAACCGGTACTCAGGCCACTGTTACATGGGCCAGGAGGTAGTATAGCAAGGAGAGACCAGTGGAAGGTGGGGTGGCTGTGGGTCAGTTCCCTGCTGTTTCTGTTTTAATTTCAGATTTCCAGTATCTGCACGTTATAAACACAAGAGATTCTGCAGATGCTGGAAATCTAAAGCAACACACACAGAATACTGTAGAAACTAAGCAGGTCAGGTGGTATCTATGGAAATGAATTAACAGTCAATGTTTTAGGCTGAGGCCCTTTATCAGGACTAGAAAGGAAAAAGGAAGAAGCCAGAATAAGAAGGCAGGAGGAAGAGGAGTACAAGCTGGCGGGTGATAGGTGAGATCAGGTGAGGAGAGCGGGATGAAGTGAGAAGCTGGAAGTGATCGGTGGAAGAGGTAAAGGGCTACTAAAGCAGGAATCTGATCAGAGAAGATGGTGGACCAAGGGAGGGAGGAGGAACCAGAGGGCAGTGAAGGGTAAGTGAGGAGAAGATAAGAGATAAAAGAAGAGTCAGAATGGAGAATTGAAAAAGAGAGAAGGGTGAGGAGGGAATAATTACCACAAGTTCTAGAAGTCGATGTTCATGCCATCCAGTTGGAGGCTCCCCAGACGAATATGAGGTGTTGTTCCTCAAACCTGAGTTAGGCTTCATCGTGGTAGTAGGGATGGCCATGGACCAACATGTCAGAACGGGAATGGGAAGTAGAATTGAAATGGGTAGCCTCTGGGAAATTCTTCCTGTTGTGGCGGATGGAGTCAAGGTGTTCCCCCACCCTATGTTGAGTCTCATCAATGTAGCAGAGGCCACAGTCGGTATCATCTGTGGAGGTACCCCTCTGTCACCCGATGTAGTGGGGGCATACTCCATGGTGGTTATCCGAAAGGATGGGACAGACACTGAGGGGAGGTGTTAAATAGCCGTATGATGGCCCACCAAAAGGCAGCACGAGCAGATGGCCTTTCCTCTGCTGTCTCTTTCCTGGAGCACGGATTTACAGCTGCCAACATGTTTCTCAACCTCTTCCTGCACATGACCTTCCCTGCTCCCCCCTCCGCACTGCCAATCCTGGAGTGTCAGGTCCAGTTGTCCGTGGCAGAGCATCGGGCAGCACGGGGACACCAATTGGCCAGAGCTCTTGGCCACAAGGAAGGCTCATCCATTGGCCGTGAGGACAAGTGAGGTTCCTCCTCGTCTGATGATTCATGACGTTTTTGCTGTCATGGAGAAGCTAGTCTCAAGGGGAGACTCCCCCAGGGCAGGAATCAGGTTGCCTCTGTGACCCTGTGTCCCTGTGCCCAGCTTGTCCAGCACCATGACCAGACAGCATTTGGCTTTCCAGAGGAGCTTCTGTTTACAAACGGCCTGACTCTCGGAGTTGTGTGTGTGGGAGGAGGCTCACACTGGGCCTGGCCATCCTGGGGAGCGGGAGCTGAAGCTGCAGCTGGCTGCAGGCGACCTCTCGGCGTCTGATTGCAGAGGACCTCTCGGCGTTTGGCTGCAGACGATTCTCGGTGTCTGTCTCCCCCTGCTGCTGAGTGAATGCATTGAACCCACATCTTTGATCACACCACTGAGTGATCGCAGAGTTACAGCACAGTAACGTGGCCTCAGTCCATTTCCAGGGCCTCATATCCAAATCCACTCTCAAGGAGAGGCAAGCCAGTCACCCCACCACCCTGAGGTCTCTGTTTTCAGAGGTGAACCATGCTGGATCTCCATGTCAGTTCACGTCTGTCTGGAGAGTCACTGCCCGCCTGACCCGAAGGTCTTCCCCCGGAGCTGTCCGGCACCATTCACCCATCCCCTATGTCTGTGAGAAGGTGGGGGCAGCCAGCTCCTCAAGCACTGGTGAAGGTGCTCCCATGCTGAAGGGGAATCTTTCCAAAATTCAAAGCAAATTTATTATCAAAAGTGCATACTGCATATGTCACCATGTACAATCCCTGAGGTTAAATTCTTTGCGGGCATTCACAGTAACTATAAAGAAATACAACGAAATCAATGAAATGCCGCACACATCCAGATTTCAGTGTTGGGCTGAGTGAAGTTATCGCCTCCGGTCCAAGAGCCTGATGGTTGAGGGGTCGTAATTGTCATTGTTCTTGACCCTGGTGCTGAGGGTCAGCTGGCAGTGGCAAGGAGAGAGCACGGCCAGAATGGTGGGGGTCCTCGATGGTGGATGCCACTTTCCTGCGATAGCGAATGTGCTCACAGGTTTGAGGGGGGCTGTGAGTGTACTCTGGACAAGGGACTGCAGTGGTTTCTGTAGATGGTGAACAGGGCAACCTGTGTGTGCTGGTGTGGAGAGGGGAGATGTCAATGAGGTCCCGGTGGACCATCGTTGTAGAGAGTGATTTCAGCTGAACTGACACCCCCCCCCCCGCTTGTGCTGGGGTGGAGGGAGGAGGTGTTCAGGGGTGGGGTGGATGGGATCCTGATGGACTGTCAGGGTAGAGAGCAATCACAGTTGGGCCCCCCCCCCCCCGTATGCGATGGTGCAGAGTGAGGAGGTGTATGGGATCCCAATGGACCATCAGTGTAGAGAGTGATTATAACTGGACCCCTGTGTGTGGCTCAAAGCTGTTATGTCAAGGTGCCCCCACTGCAGGGTTCTGACTGATTGGAAGGTTCACACTCATGACCACACGCTGGGCCTTGTGATCAACAGAGATTGAAAAGAGAAGCTGGGCAAGTGACCTGCGGGGTTCATGAAATTGTACAGGAATGAAACAGTAGGATTTGCCACAGGGTGCAGGTCACATTAGGGTCCGAGCACAGGAAGAGGGGGAGCCAGGCGACAGAGTGGTCAGGGGTGGGGGAGGCCTGGTGAGGGTCCAAGTGCTCTCTGCAGTACTGTATGGGTATCCTGCCTCTGGGTCATGATCCCCAGTCTCTGATCTCGAATCTACACTCTCCGCGTTGTGTAATTGTCATTCAACCCTACATGAATACAGCCAAGTGAAGCAGTGTTCCTCTGGGCCCAAGTACAAACACAGTACCAACAGTTACACACAACACAAAGCACATATAATCATGAAACAGTAACCATACAGTCACAAAAATAATAAGAAAGCCCAAGTTCCTGCGTGTCATGTCTTGTAGATTGCTAGTGCTGTTGGTACTAAGCGCACAGAAAGCCGATCATCATGTGCTCATGCAGCTCACAAAGCACGCAGTCCAGCTTCTTTCACCACACCAACACTGGAGAGCAGCGGTACAGGGAACAGCCAGCTCCCAACCCAGTCTCGGCCATGATCCACGATCATCAGTCCATAGTCCCCTGGCCATTATGTATGGTCTCCAGTCCCTGGTCACTGAGCCTTAATCTCCTGTCTCTCAGCCATGAACCTCAATCCCTGGTCCAGGTACTGTGATTATACAAACTCGCTCCCTGATACCCGGTTGTAAACCCTGGATCCTGGTCCCTAATCCCCGGCAGTAATCACTGGATCCAGGTCTCTGATCCCCGGCTGTAATCCCTCGATCCTGGTGCCTGATACCTGGCTGTAATCCCTCGATCCTGGTCCCGGATACCCGGCTGTAATCCCTAGATCCTGGTCCCTGATACCCGGCTGTAATCTCTCGATCCAGGTCTCTGATACCCGGCTGTAATCCCTCGATCCTGATCCCTGATACCCGGCTGTAATCCCTCGATCCTGGTCCCTGATACCCGGCTGTAATCCCTCGATCCTGGTCCCTGATACCCGGCTGTAATCCCACGATCCTGGTGCCTGATACCCAGCTGTAATCCCTGGATCCTGGTCCCTGATACCCGGCTGTAATCCCTGGATCCAGGTCTCTGATCCCCGGCTGTAATCCCTGGATCCTGGTCCCTGATACCCGGCTATAATCCCTCGATCCAGGTCTCTGATCCCCGGCTGTAAACCCTGGATCCTGGTCCCTGATACCCGGCTATAAACCCTCGATCCTGGTCCCTGATACCCGGCTGTAAACCCTGGATCCTGGTCCGTGATACCCGGCTGTAATCCCTCGATCCTGGTCCCTGATACCTGGCTGTAAACCCTGGATGCAGGTCTCTGATCTCCGGCTGTAATCCCTTACAAATTGGAAACTTTTTAAACACTACGCTACCTGAATAATAGTTCTGTGTGAATACTGAAATGTGGGGATGTATTTTCCTGAATTCGTACTGCAGGTATAAGATCGTACTGGACAGTGACGCTGCGGACTATGGAGGGCACAGCCGATTGGACCATGACACCGAGTACTTCACAGAACCGCAACCCCAGAACAACCGGCTCAACTCTCTGCTGGTGAGTGTCTCCTGTCCCCTCAGCAGAAAACGCCACAGGAGTCCGACAGTACAATCTGCTGCAGAATGTGGGTCACACCAGGGCCCAGGAACAGCAAGGGTGGGAATGGGGAAAGGCACAGGAGTCTGTGTATGGCCAGATACTCTCTGCAGCCACGGCGACATCTCCCTAATGTCTAGATATCATCTCTGGACAGAGCTCACTGATGTCTGGACAGGGGTCGCTGATGTCTGGACATTGTGTCTGGACGGGGCTCGCTGATGTCTGGACGGGGCTCACTGATGTCTGGACAGGGGTCGCTAATGTCTGGACAGAGCTCGCTGATGTCTGGACAGGGCTCGGTGATGTCTGGATATTGTGTCCGGACGGGGCTCGCTGATGTCTGGACAGAGCTCGCTGATGTCTGGACAGGGCTCGCTGATGTCTGGACAGAGCTCACTGATGTCTGGACAAGAGTCGCTGATGTCTGGACATTGTGTCTGGATGGGGCTCAATGATGTCTGGACATTGTGTCTGGATGGGGCTCAATGATGTCTGGACATTGTGTCTGGACGGGGGTGGCTGATGTCTGGACAGGGCTCGCTGATGTCTGGACAGAGCTCACTGATGTCTGGACAGGGCTCACTGATGTCTGGACAGGGCTCGGTGATGTCTGGACATTGTGACTGGACAGTGCTTGGTGATGTCTGGACAGGGCTCGGTGATGTCTGGACATTGTGTCTGGATGGGGGTCACTGATGTCTGGACGGGGCTCGGTGATGTCTGGACGGGGTCACTGATGTCTGGACAGGGCTCGGTGATGTCTGGACATTGTGTCTGGATGGGGCTTGGTGATGTCTGGACAGGACTCGGTGATGTCTGGATATTGTGCCTGGACGAGGGTCAGTCATTCTGGGTGGGGCTTGGTGATGTCTGGACATTGTGTCTGAACAGGGCTCGGTGATGTCTGGACATTGTGTCTGGACGGGGGTCGCTGATGTCTGGATGGGGGCTCGGTGATGTCTGGACATTGTAACTGGACAGGGCTCGGTGATGTCTGGACGGGTCTTGGTGATGTCTGGACGAGAGGATCGGTGATGTCTAGACATTGTCTGGATGGGGCTTGGTGATGTCTGGACATTGGGTCTGGACGGGTCTTGGTGATGTCTGGACATTGTGACTGGACGGGTCTTGGTGATGTCTGAACATTGTGTCTGGACGGGTCTTGGTGATGTCTGGACATTGTGTCTGGACAGGGCTCGGTGATGTCTGGACATTGTGACTGGACGGGTCTTGGTGATGTCTGAACATTGTGTCTGGACGGGGGTTGCTGATGTCTGGACAGGGCTCGGTGATGTCTGGACATTGTGTCTGGACAGGTCTTGGTGATGTCTGGACAGGGGTCAGTCTTGTCTGGATGGGGCTTGGTGATGTCTGGACAGGGCTCGGTGATGTCTGGACGGGGATCGCTGATGTCTGGACGGGGATCGCTGATGTCTGGACGGGGCTCGGTGATGTCTGGATATTGTGTCTGGACAGGGTTCGCCGATGTCTGGACAGGGCTCGGTGATGTCTGGACATTGGGTCTGGACGGGTCTTGGTGATGTCTGGACATTGTGTCTGGACAGGGCTCGGTGATGTCTGGACATTGTGACTGGACGGGTCTTGGTGATGTCTGAACATTGTGTCTGGACGGGTCTTGGTGATGTCTGGACAGGGCTCGGTGATGTCTGGACATTGTGACTGGACGGGTCTTGGTGATGTCTGAACATTGTGTCTGGACGGGGGTTGCTGATGTCTGGACAGGGCTCGGTGATGTCTGGACAGGTCTTGGTGATGTCTGGACAGGGGTCGGTCTTGTCTGGATGGGGCTTGGTGATGTCTGGACAGGGCTCGGTGATGTCTGGACGGGGATCGCTGATGTCTGGACGGGGATCGCTGATGTCTGGACGGGGCTCGGTGATGTCTGGATATTGTGTCTGGACAGGGTTCACCGATGTCTGGACAGGGCTCGGTGATGTCTGGACATTGGGTCTGGACGGGTCTTGGTGATGTCTGGACATTGTGTCTGGACAGGGCTCGGTGATGTCTGGACATTGTGACTGGACGGGTCTTGGTGATGTCTGAACATTGTGTCTGGACGGGTCTTGGTGATGTCTGGACATTGTGTCTGGACAGGGCTCGGTGATGTCTGGACATTGTGACTAGACGGGTCTTGGTGATGTCTGAACATTGTGTCTGGACAGGGCTCGGTGATGTCTGGACATTGTGACTGGACGGGTCTTGGTGATGTCTGAACATTGTGTCTGGACGGGTCTTGGTGATGTCTGGACATTGTGTCTGGACAGGGCTCGGTGATGTCTGGACATTGTGACTAGACGGGTCTTGGTGATGTCTGAACATTGTGTCTGGACGGGGGTTGCTGATGTCTGGACAGGGCTCGGTGATGTCTGGACATTGTGTCTGGACAGGTCTTGGTGATGTCTGGACAGGGGTCGGTCTTGTCTGGATGGGGCTTGGTGATGTCTGGATGGGGCTCGGTGATGTCTGGATATTGTGTCTGGACAGGGCTCGGTGATGTCTGGACATTGTGTCTGGACCCTGCTTCATGATACCTGGACATCAGTTTAGCAACTGCCCACATGTCTGGGTTATTGTTACTAGAACTCCCTCTGCAAGTCTGTAATCTCCTGAGAGAAGCAAGCACAATGAGAGGAGAAAGAATAAATGTGGGACAATTCCTCTGCTGCCCCTGCAAGTGATGCCACAAGAACCTCTGGCAATGATCTTTGCATCATCAATGGGGATGGGAGAGGTTCTAGAGGATTGGAGGGTTGCAGATGTTGTTCCCTTGTACAATAAAGGGAGCAGAGATAGCCCAGGATATTATAGACCAGTGAGTCTTACTTCAGTGGTTGGTAAGTTGTTGCAGAAGATCCTGAGGGGCAGGATTTATGAACATTTGGAGAGAGATAATCTGATTAGGGATAGTCATTATGGCTTTGTCAAAGGCAGGTCGTGCCTTACGAGCCTGATTGAATTTTTTGAGGATGTGACTAAACACATTGATGAACGCAGAGCAGTGGATATAGTGTATATGGATTTCAGTAAGGTATTTGATAACATTCCCCATGCAAGGCTCATTGAAACAGTAATGAGGACGGGGGATCCAAGGGGACATTGCTTTGTGGATCCAGAACTGGCTTGCCCACAGAAGGCAAAGAGTGGTTGTAGACGGGTCATATTCTGCATGGAGGTTGGTGACCAGTGGTGTGCCTCAGGCATCTGTTTGTCCCCTCCTCTTTGTCATTTTTATAAATGATCTGGATGAGGAAGTAGAGAGATGGGTTAGTAAATTTGCTGATGACACAAAAGGTTGGGGTGTTGTGGATAGTGTGGAGGGCTGTCAGAGGTTACAGCGGGACATTGATAGGATGCAAAACTGGGCTGAGAAGTGGCAGATAGAGTTCAACCCAGATAAGTGTGAGGTAGGTCAAATATGATGGCAGGATATAGTATTAATGGTAAGATTCTTGGGGTCCATGTCCATAGGACACTCAAAGCTGCTACGCAGGTTGACAGTGTTATTGAGAGTGTACAGTGTGATGCCCTTCATCAACCGTGGCATTGAGTTCAAGAGCTGGGAGGTAATGTTACATCTATATAAGACCTTAGTTAGACCCCACTTTGGATACTGTGTTCAGTTCTGGTCACCTCACTACAGGAGGGATGTGGATACTATAGAGAGAGTGCAGAGGAGATTTACAAGGATGTTGTCTGGATTGGAGAGCATGCTTTATGAGAATAGGTTGAGTGAACTCGGCGTTTTCTCCTTGCAGCGATGGAGGATCAGAGGTGACCTGATAGTGGTGTATAAGATAGAACATAGAATATAGAATAGTACAGCACAGTACAGGCCCTTCGGCCCACATTGTTGTGCCGACCCTCAAACCCTGCCTCCCATATAACCCCCAACCTTAAATTTCTCCGTATACCTGTCTAGTAGTCTCTTAAATTTCACTAGTGAATTTGCCTCCACCACTGACTCAGGCAGTGCATTCCACGCACCAACCACTCGCTGAGTAAAAAACCTTCCTCTAATATCCCCCTTGAATTTCCCACCCCCTACCTTAAAGCCATGTCCTCTTGTATTGAGCAGTGGTGCCCTGGGGAAGGGGCACTGGCTATCCACTCTATCTATTCCTCTTAATATCTTGTACACCTCTATCATGTCTCCTCTCATCCTCCTTCTCTCCAAAGAGTAAAACCGTAGCTCCCTTAATCTCTGATCATAATCCATACTCTCTAAACCAGGCAGCATCCTGGTAAATCTCCTCTGTACCCTTTCGAATGCTTCCACATCCTTCCTATAGTGAGGCGACCAGAAATGGACACAGTACTCTAAGTGTGGCCTCACCAGAGTTTTATAGAGCTGCATCATTACATCACGACTCTTAAACTCTATCCCTGGACTTATGAAAGCTAACACCCCATAAGCTTTCTTAACTACCCTATCTACCTGTGAGGCAACTTTCAAGGAAATGTGGACATGTACCCTGAGGTCCCTCTGCTCCTCCACACTACCAAGTATCCTGCCATTTACTTTGTACTCTGCCTTGGAGTTTGTCCTTCCAAAGTGTACCACCTCACACTTCTCCGGGTTGAACTCCATCTGCCACTTCTCACCCCACTTCTGCATCCTATCAATGTCTCTCTGCAATCTTTGACAATCCCCGACACTATCTACAACACCACCAACCTTTGTGTCGTCTGCAAACTTGCCAACCCACCCTTCTACCCCCACATCCAGGTCGTTAATAAAAATCACGAAAAGTAGAGGTCCCAAAACAGATCCTTGTGGGACACCACTAGTCACAATCCTCCAATCTGAATGTACTCCCTCCACCACGACCCTCTGCCTTCTGCAGGCAAGCCAATTCTGAATCCACCTGGTCAAACTTCCCTGGATCCCATGCCTTCTGACTTTCTGAGTAAGCCTACCGTGTGGAACTTGTCAAATGCCTTACTAAAATCCATATAGATCACATCCACTGCACTACCCTCATCTATATGCCAGGTCACCTCCTCAAAGAACTCTATCAGGCTTGTTAGACACGATCTGCCCTTCACAAAGCCATGCTGACTGTCCCTGATCAGACCATGATTCTCTAAATGCCCGGAGATCCTATCTCAAAGAATCTTTTCCAATAGCTTTCCCACTACAGACATAAGGCTCACTGGTCTATAATTACCCGGACTATCACTACTACCTTTTTTGAACAAGGGGACATTTGCCTCCCTCCAGTCCTCCGGTACCATTCATGTGGACGAGGACATAAAGATCCTAGCCAGAGGCTCAGCAATCTCTTCCCTCGCCTTGTGGAGCAGCCACAATATTCTGTCAGGCCCCGGGGACTTATCCATCCTAATGTATTTAAACAACTCCAACACCTTCTCTCCCTTAATATCAACATGCTCCAGAACATCCCCTCACTCATATTGTCCTCACCATCATCAAGTTCCCTCTCATTGGTGAATACCAAAGTGAAGTATTCATTGAGATGATGAGAGGCATTGATTATGTGGATGACCAGAGGCTTTTTCCCAGGGCTGAAATGGCTAACACAAGAGGCATAGTCTTAAGGTGCCTAGAAGTAGGTACAGAGGGAATGTCAGGGTTAAGTTTTTCACACAGAGAGTGGTGGAATGCACTGCTGACGACAGTGGTAGAGTTCAATACGACAGGGTCTTTTAAGACACTGCTAGATAGGTACAGTACATGGAGTTTAGAAAAACAGAGGGCTATGAGGTAGGGAAATTCTAGGCAGTTTATAGAGTAGGTTACATGGTCAGCACAACATTGTGGGCCGAAGGGACTGTAATTTACTGGAGATGTCTATGTTCTATATCAGTCAGCTTTACCCCACCCACACCATTTCCAATTCCCTGAAAGAGGTGACTGCATTGGTCTGAACTGAGGGAGTAGTTGGCAGTCTGGTCAGAGATGACCCCATCTGACTGTGTCTGGGACCATAGAGGCCAAGGTGATACTGATCACATGTCCCTTTCTGTTTGGTAATATCATCACCATGAAATAACATTCACATGATAGACGTTTCCTTAACACAGGTTAGATTTTCAAAAGATGCTGCACAGACACCACTGATTCCACATTGCACAAGTTTACATGGCACCTTTCATGTGCAGTGGGCCCGCAGATTTGCAATCCACTCTCTTTATCGCTTTCCTAGCTCCTTAAATCCTGCAAACACGTTCCGCCAGCCTGAAAGACAGCTTCTTCCCCACTGTTATCAGGCTCCTGAATAGTTCACTACCCTCACAGTCCACCTCGTCATGGTCTTGCATCTTATTGTTTAGCTGCTCTGCACTCCCTCTCCAACTGTTACACTCTATTCGGCATTCTCCTACCTCAATGCACTGATGTGATGAAATGATCTGTGTGGACAGCATGTACAAGTTTTCACTGCGTAACAAGTTTTTCTCAGTATACGTGACAATACATCAGGATGCTGTTCATCAACTATAGCTCAGCATTTAACACCATCATTCCCACAATCCTGATTGAAAAGTTGCAGAAATTGGGCCTCTGTACCTCCATCTGCAATTGGATCTTCGACTTCCTAACCGGAAGACCAGAGTCTGTGCAGATTGGTGATAACATCTCCTCCTCATTGACGATCAACACTGGTGCACCTCAGGGGTGTGTGCTTAGCTCACTGCCCTACTCTCTGTATACACATGACTGTGGCTAGGCGTTGCTCAAATACCATCTATAAATTTGCTGATGAAACAACCATTGTTGGTAGAATCTCAGGTGGTGACGAGAGGGCGTACAGGAGTGAGATATGCCAACTAGTGAATGGTGCAGCAGCACCAACCTGGCACTCAACGTCAGTAAGATGAAAGAGCTGATTGTGGACTTCAGGAAGGGTAAAACAAAGGAACACATACCAATCCTCATAGACAGATCAGAAGTGGAGAGAGTGAACAGCTTCAAGTTCTTGGGGTGTCATGATCTCTGAGGATCTAACCTGGTCCCAACTTATTGATGTAGTCATAAAGAAGGCAAGACAGCAGCTATACTTTATTAGGAGTTTGAAGAGATTATGCATGTCAACAAATACACTCAAAATCTTCTATAGATGTACCATGGACAGCATTCTGACAGGCTGCATCACTGTCTGGTATGGGGGGGAGGGTGCTACTGCACAGGACCGAAACAAGCTGCAAAAGATTGTAAATCTAATCAGCTCCATCTTGGGTACTAGCCTACAAAGTATCCAGGACACCTTCAGGAAGCGGTGTTTCAGAAAGGCAGCATCCATTATTAAGGACCTCCAGCACCCAGGGCATGCCCTTTTCTCACTGTTACCATCAGGTAGGAGGCACAGAAACAAATTTCATGCTGGTGATAATAAACCTGATTCTGATTCTGAATAGTAAATGTAACAATAAAGGTTCCAATTTCCTCCCAAACCAGAAATTTCTGCAGCCCACAATGATTAACTTTGACCCATAAAGTGAATCCCCAAGATCCATCGCTCATCTTTCTCCTCCCTTCCTGCACAGTGGAGCCCATCGTAGTGTTCTGGTGTTGGGTCTGACTGTACTTGTCTCCCATCGGCACTGGCAGTCTCCGGAACCCAGCAGACATTCTCTGCCAGCACTCTCTCAAGCTCCAGCTGAAATTCGCTGTCCACAGAATACTCCTGTCCCAGCTGGGAGCAATGGGGTCAACTGTCACTCAGTATCCAAGGTGCCGATCTGGAGACCTGCAGCCAATGCAGTCTGTGTATCTGGGACCTTTAGTCTCCACAGAACTCAGCACGTTGCATCAGACATATGCTGTTGTACTAACAACAAAGCCCTGTATTAATATGTACATTTAATGTGTATACCTGCCTCCCCGGTTCACAAATGACCTAATGTACATAGTAACTACATATACATTTAATGTATGTACAGGCCACCCCACCCACCGTTCACAAACAGCCTGACTTAGGGAGATCGAACAACACAAATTCTCCCAGAAATTTTTAAAGCATTTTTCTAGCTAGTAACAATAATAATGTTCCATTTGATCCATATTTAATTTATTTAGACATATTTATTCCATTAGTTGAATGAAGTGTGAAGGTGATTATTGAGAATAAAAAGGTCATGCCAGTATATACAGAGCGATACAATGTTTGTGACTTGGGCGGAGTTCTGAGGGACCAAAGACTTGTGTTACCGCAAAATAATCTGCAGATGCTGTAAAAGATCAAAGCAACACTTTCAGTACGCTGGATGAACTCAGCAGGTCAGGCAGCATCAGTCAGAAACGATGAGTCGACGTTTCCGGCCGGAACCCTTCGTCAGGACTGAAGAATGAAAGATGGGGAAGGATTTGAAGAATGCTTGTAGCGTCAGTTGAAAGACCAGTAATTTGAAAGACAAAGGGGTGGGGGAAGGGAAGGATTGACGTCATAGCCCTGAAAACAATGGGTAGTAGAAAAAGGAAGCGGAACCATGAGGGAGCTGGGGGAGGGGGTAGAGTGAAATAGGGATAGAGGAAGGGAGGGGGAGGGAATTACCGGAAGTTGGAGAATTCTATGTTCATACCAAGGGGCTGGAGACTACCTAGACGGTATATGAGGTGTTGCTCCTCCAACCTGAGTTCAGCCTCATCATGGCAGTAGAGGAGGCCATGTATGGACATATCCGAATGGGAATGGGAAGCAGAGTTGAAGTGTGTGGCTACCGGGAGATCCTGTTTGTTGTGGTGGACGGAGCAGAGGTGCTCAACGAAGCGGTCCCCCAATCTGCGTCGGGTTTCACCGATGTAGAGGAGGCCGTACCGGGAGCACCGGATGCAATAGATGACCCCAACAGACTCACAAGTGAAGCGTTGCCTCACCTGAAAGGACTGTTTGGGGCCCTGAATGGTGGCAAGAGAGGAGGTGTAGGGACAAGTGTAGCACTTGCGCTTACAGGGATAAGTGCCGGGTGGGAGATCCGTGGGGATGGACGTGTGGATCAGGGAGTCGCGGAGGGACCGATCCCTGTGGAAAGCGGAGAGGGGTGGAGAGGGAAAGATGTGCTTAGTGCTGGGGTCCTGTTGAAGGTGGCGGAAGTTGCGGAGGATAATGTGCTGGATCCGGACGCTGGTGGGGTGGTAGGTAAGGACAAGGGGAACTCCGTCCCTGTTGTGGTTGCAGGACGATGGGGTGAGGGCCGAAGTGCGGGAAATGGAGGAGATGCCGGTGAGGGCATCATTGATGACGGTAGAAGGGAAACCACGATCCTTAAAGAAAGACGACATTTGAGATGTCTTGGAATGGAAAGCCTCATCCTTGGAGAAATTGTAATGAGAGATAAGGAGATGGCAGAGGAACTGAACGAGTATTTTGCATCAGTCTTCACTGAGGAAGACATCAGCAGTATACCGGACGCTCAAGGGTGGCAGGGAAGAGAAATGTACGCAGTCACAATTACGGCAGAGAAAGTACTCAGGAAGCTGAATAGTCTAAAGGTAGATAAATCTCCCGGACCAGATAGAATGCACCCGCGTGTTCTGAAGGAAGTAGCTGTGGAGATTGCGGAGGCATTAGTGATGATCTTTCACATGTCGATAGATTCTGGCATGGTTCCGGAGGTCTGGAAGATTGCAAATGTCACTCCACTATTTAAGAAGGGGGCAAGGAAGCAAAAAGGAAATTATAGACCTGTTAGCTTGACATCGGTGGTTGGGAAGTTGTTGGAGTCGATTGTCAAGGATGAGGTACCTGGAGGCATATGACAAGATAGGCAGAACTCAGCATGGATTCCTTAAAGGAAAATCCTGCCTGACAAACCTATTACCATTTTTTGAGGAAATTACCAGTAGGCTAGACAAGGGAGATGCAGTGGATGTTGTATATTTGGATTTTCAGAAGGCCCTTGACAAGGTGCCACACATGAGGCTACTTAACAAGATAAGAGCCCATGGAATTACAGGAAGGTTACATACGTGGATAGAGCATTGGCTGATTGGCAGGAAACAGAGAGTGGGAATAAAGGGATCCTATTCTTGTTGGCTGCCGCTTACCAGTGGTGTTCCACAGGGGTCCGTGTTGGGGCTGCTTCTTTTTACATTGTACATCAACGACTTGGATTATGGAATAGATGGCTTTGTGGCTAAGTTTGCTGACGATACGAAGGTAGGTGGAGGGGCCGGTAGTGCTGAGGAAACGGAGAGTCTGCAGAGAGACTTGGATAGATCGGAAGAATGGGCAAAGAAGTGGCAAATAAAATACAATGTTGGAAAGTGTATGGTTATGCACTTTGGCAGAAGAAATAAACGGGCAGACTATTATTTAAATGGGGGAAGAATTCAAAGTTCTGAGATGCAACGGGACTTGGGAGTCCTCGTACAGGATACCCTTAAGGTTAACCTCCAGGTTGAGTTGGTAGTGAAGAAGGCAAATGCAATGTTGGCACTCATTTCTAGAGGAATAGAGTATAGGAGCAGGGATGTGATGTTGAGGCTCTAGAAGGCACTGGTGAGACCTCACTTGGAGTACTGTGGACAGTTTTAGTCTCCCTATTTTAAGAAAGGATGTGCTGACGTTGGAGAGGGTACAGAGAAGATTTACTAGAATAATTCTGGGAATGAGAGGGTTAACATATGAGGAACGTTTGTCCGCTCTTGGTCTGTATTCCTTGGAGTTTAGAAGAATGATGGGAGACCGCATAGAAACATTTCGAATGTTGAAAGGCATGGACAGTGTGGATGTGGCAAAGTTGTTTCCCATGATGGGGCAGTCTAGTATGAGACGGTATGACTTAAGGATTGAAGGGTGCCCATTCAGAACAGAGATGCGAAGAAATTTTTTTAGCCAGAAGGTGGTGAACCTATGGAATTTGTTGCCACGGGTGGCAGTGGAGGCCAAGTCATTGGGTGTATTTAAGGTAGAGATTGATAGGTATCTGAGTAGCCAGGGCATCAAAGGTTATGGTGAGAAGGCGGGAGAGTGAAACTAAATGGGAGAATGGATCAGCTCATGATAACATGGCGGAGCAGACTCGATGGGCTGAATGGCAGACTTCTGCTCCTTTGTCTTATGGTCTAATATTCTTCACTCAGAGGGCTATGAGAGTGTGGAATGAGCTGCCAGCACAAGTAGCGTATGCAAGCTCGATTTCAACATGTAAGAGAAATTTGGATAGGTACATAGCAGGGGTATGGAGAGCCATGGTCCTGGTGCATGTCGATGGGAATAGGCAGTTTAAATGGCTCAGCACAGACTTGTTTCTGTACTGTGTTTCTGTACTGTGCTTTTCTATGATTCTACGACTATCCCTCAGGACTTCAATGCCTTCAGACAGTTTGATCACTGCCCCCACCTCCCAGAATCTGGGAAGGATGGTCAAGCTGCCGCTCATGGATACTGTATTGGCGAAGGACTGCTGGAAACCAAAACTCCAATAGCTTTAAGGAGCATCTCTGAGAACTCAAATTGCCAGGAGTAGGAAGCTGTTCCAGAAGATTACCATGTTTCTTGGGAATAAGAATCTGGTTCTATGTTGCTAATGAAGTGCCACAGCACAAAACATCATTTCCCTCCACAGAAGCTGCTTGACTTGCTGAGTTCTTCCAGCATTTTTTGTGTGTTGCTCCGGCTTTCCAGCATCTGCTGAATCTCTTGTGTCTTTTGTGGGTGTGTAGAGGTTATTGGAGTGTTCCCACTAACTCACCTGTCTGTAATCCCCTGACAGGTGGGTTCCCTGTAACCTCCCGATGTAGGGATTCACCTCTAACATCTCAACGGACGGGTTCACCTCCAACCTCCTGACAGGTTGATTGGAGGACTGCGCAGGTGCAACAGCAGTGTTCCTGCAGAGGTCTGAGAAATATTTTTGACAGGAAACCCAGTCTCTCCAAAAGAGGGGTACCGCCTAGCGGAGCAGTCATCGTGGAAATGGTCATTGTTGGAGTGGTCTGAGTTAGAATAGGAAGGCTTTGGCTCAACAAGGCTTAGAAACATAAAAAACTTAGAAAATAGGTGCAGGAGTAGGCCATTCGGCCCTTCGAGCCTGCATCGCCATTTATTATGATCATAGCTGATCATCCAACTCAGAACCCTGCACCAGCCTTCCCTCCATACCCTCTGATCCCCGTAGCCACAAGGGCCTATCTAACTCCCTCTTAAATATAGCCAGTGAACTGGCCTCAACTGTCTCCTGTGGCAGAGAATTCCACAGATTCACCACTCTCTGTGTGAAGAAGTTTTTCCTAATCTCAGTCCTAAAAGGCTTCCCCCTTATCCTCAAACTGTGACCCCTCGTTCTGGACTTCCCCAACATCGGGAACAATCTTCCTGCATCTAGCCTGTCCAATCCCTTTAGGATTTTATACGTTTCAGTCAGATCCCCCCTCAATCTTCTAAATTCCAACGAGTACAAGCCTAGTTCATCCAGTCTTTCTTCATATGAAAGTCCTGCCATCCCAGGAATCAATCTGGTGAACCTTCTTTGTACTCCCTCTATGGCAAGGATGTCTTTCCTCAGATTAGGGGACCAAAACTGCACACAATACTCCAGGTGTGGTCTCACCAAGGCCTTGTACAACTGCAGTAGTATCTCCCTGCTCCTGTACTCGAATCCTCTCGCTATAAATGCCAGCATACCATTCGCCTTTTTCACCGCCTGCTGTACCTGCCTGCCCACTTTCAATGACTGGTGTATAATGACACCCAGGTCTCATTGCACCTCCCCTTTTCCTAATCGGCCACCATTCAGGTAATAATCTGTTTTCCTATTTTTGCCACCAAAGTGGATAACTTCACATTTATCCACATTAAATTGCATCTGCCATGAATTTGCCCACTCACCCAACCTATCCAAGTCACTCTGCATCCTCTTAGCATCCTCCTCACAGCTAACACTGCCACCCAGCTTCGTGTCATCCACAAGCTTGGAGATGCTGCATTTAATTCCCTCATCCAAGTCATTAATATATATTGTAAACAACTGGGGTCCCAGCACTGAGCCTTGCGGTACCCCACTAGTCACTGCCTGCCATTCTGAAAAGGTCCCGTTTATTCCCACTCTTTGCTTCCTGTCTGCTAACCAATTCTCTATCCACATCAATACCTTACCCCCAATACCGTGTGCTTTAAGTTTGCACACTAATCTCCTGTGTGGGACCTTGTCAAAAGCGTTTTGAAAATCCAAATATACCACATCCACTGGTTCTCCCCTATCCACTCTACTAGTTACATCCTCAAAAAATTCTATGAGATTCGTCAGACATGATTTTCCTTTCACAAATCCATGCTGACTTTGTCCGATCATTTCACCGCTTTCCAAATGTGCTGTTATCACATCCTTGATAACTGACTCCAGCAGTTTCCCGACCACCGACGTTAGGCTAACCGGTCTATAATTCCCCGGTTTCTCTCTCCCTCCTTTTTTAAAAAGTGGGGTTACATTAGCCACCCTCCAATCCTCAGGAACTAGTCCAGAATCTAACGAGTTTTGAAAAATTATCACTAATGCATCCACTATTTCTTGGGCTACTTCCTTAAGGACTCTGGGATGCAGACCATCTGGCCCTGGGGATTTATCTGCCTTTAATCCCTTCAATTTACCTAACACCACTTCCCTACTAACATGTATTTCCCTCAGTTCCTCCATCTCACTGGACCCTCTGTCCCCTACTATTTCTGGAAGATTATTTGTGTCCTCCTTAGTGAAGACAGAACCAAAGTAATTATTCAATTGGTCTGCCATGTCCTTGCTCCCCATAATCAATTCACCTGTTTCTGTCTGTAGGGGACCTACATTTGTCTTTACCAGTCTTTTCCTTTTTACATATCTATAAAAGCTTTTACAGTCAGTTTTTATGTTCCCTGCCAGTTTTCTGTCATAATCTTTTTTTCCCCTTCCTAATTAAGCCCTTTGTCCTCCTCTGCTGAACTCTGAATTTCTCCCAGTCCTCAGGTGAGCCACTTTTTCTGGCTAATTTGTATGCTTCTTCTTTGGAATTGATGCTATCCCTAATTTCTCTTGTCAGCCACGGGTGCACTACCTTCCTTGATTTATTCTTTTGCCAAACTGGAATGAACAATTGTTGTAGTTCATCCATGCAATCTTTAAATGCTTGCCATTGCATATCCACCGTCAATCCTTTAAGTGTCATTTGCTAGTCTATCTTAGCTAATTCACGTCTCATACCTTCAAAGTTACCCCTCTTTAAGTTCAGAACCTTTGTTTCTGAATTAACTATGTCACTCTCCATCTTAATGAAGAATTCCACCATATTATGGTCACTCTTACCCAAGGGGCCTCTCACGACAAGATTGCTAATTAACCCTTCCTCATTGCTCAAAACCCAGTCTAGAATAGCCTGCTCTCTAGTTGGTTCCTCAACATGTTGATTCAAAAAACCATCCCGCATACATTCCAAGAAATCCTCTTCCTCAGCACCTTTACCAATTTGGTTCATCCAATCTACATGTAGATTGAAATCACCCATTATAACTGCTGTTCCTTTATTGCACACATTTCTAATTTCCTGTTTAATACCATCTCTGACCTCACTACTACTGTGAGAATAGGCAGAAGCAAGGTAAGTTCATTCCTTATTTCTTACTCAACTCTAGAAAGAATAGGGGTATGTCTACAGAGCCAGTGTTCTGCTCTGGGTGTCAGGTGTGGGATTTCCAGGAGACTTCCAGCCTCCCCGATGGCCATGTCTGTACCAGGTACATCGAGCTGCTGCTTCTCAGAGAGCGTGTTAGGGAACTGGAGCTGCATCTCGATGACCTTCGGCTTGTTAAGGAAAGTGAAGCAGTGATAGACGGGAGCTACAGGGAGGTAGTCACCCCAAGGCTACAGGAGACAGATAAATGGGTGACTGTCAGGAGAGGGAAGGGGGAACGTCAGATAGTGGAGAGCACCCCTGTGGCCGTCTCCCTCAACAATAAGTACTCCATTTTGAGAACTGTTGTGGGGGGACGAACTTCTGGGGGAAAGCAACATCGGCCGTGCCTCTGGTACAGAGTCTGGCCTGTGGATCAGAAGGGTAGGGAAATGAAAAGGGTGGCAGCAGTAATTGGGAACTCTATAGTTAGGGGTCAGATTCTGTGGATGCAAAAAGGAAACACGGATGGTAGTTTGTCCCCCAGGTGTCAGGGTCTGAGATGTTTCTGGACGCGTCCACAATATCCTGAAATGGAAGGGTGAGTAGCCAGGGATCATGGTACATATTGGTACCAGTGACATAGGTAGGAAAAGGGAGGAACTCCTGAAAACATACAGGGAGTTAGGAAGGAAGCTGAGAAGCAGGACCTCAAAGGTAGTAATCTCAGGATTGCTGCTTGTGTCATGCAAATAGTGAGGATAAAATGAGGTGGCAGATAAAATGCGTGGCTGAAGTATTGGAGCAGGGGGCAGGGATTGAGATTTGTGAATAATTAGGACCTCTTCTGGCCTGGGTGGGACCTGTACAAAAGGGACGGGTCACACTTGAATCTGAGGGGGCCAATATTCTTGCAGGCAGATTTACTAGAGCTGTTGGGAGTGGTTTAAGCTAATATGGCAGGGGGATGGGAACCAGTATGATGGAGATGAGAATCAGCCAGCAGGTTTACAAGTAGATGACGGATGTAACATGAATGTAAGGAAGGACAAGCCAATGATTGGGTACAAATGCAGACAGAGCAAAGAGTTAATTTGTACCACAGAGGCAAAATTCAAAAGAGTGAAGAATGCAGGATTGAAGGTATCATATTTAAATATGCATAGCATTCGGAATAAGGTGGGCAAATTCGTGACGCAATTTGAGATTGTTCGGTATGACGTTGTGGGCATCACTGAGTCGTGGCTGAAAGAAGGCCATAATTGAGAGCTTAACATCAAAGGATAAACTTTGTATAGAAAGGACAGGCAGCGGGTGTGGCTCTGTTGGTAAGAGATGGAATTACATCTTTAGAAAGAGGTGACATAGAATCAGAGACTGTTGAATCTTTCTGGATGAAGTTAAGAAATTGCAAGGGTGAAAAAGAATTATGGGCATCAAATATAGGTCTCCAAATAGCAGCCATGATGTGGGGTTGAGATTGCAAAGGGAGCTGGAAAACACATGTAATAAGGGGAATTATTCAATTGTAATGGGGGACCAATATGCAAGGGGATTGGGAAATCAGGTGGATGTTGGATCGTAAGAGGGATAATTTGTTGAATGCCTATGAGATGGCTTTTTAGAGCAGCTTGTGCTTGAGCCTACTCAGGGAAAGGCTATCTTACATTGAGTGTTGTGTAATAACCCATATCTCATTAGGGAGCTTAACCTAAAGGAACCTTTTGGAGGAGTAATCATAATATGATTGAATTCATACTGCAATTTGAGAGGGAGAAGCATAAGTCACATGTATCAATATCACAATGGAATAAAGGGAATTACAGAGGCATGAGAGAGGAGCTTGCCCAGGTGGACTGGAGAAGGATACAGGCAGGGATGATGGCAGAGCAGAGATGGCTGAAGTTTCAGGCAATAGTTCACAAGGCTCAGTTTAGATATGTTCCACAGAAGAAGAAGTTCTGAAATGGCAGGGGTAGGCAACCGTGGCTGGCAAGGGAAGTTAAGGACTGCATAAAAGCCAAGGAAAGGGCATATAAGGTAACAAAAGTGAGAGGGAAGTTGGATGATTGGGAAGCTTTTAAAATACAACAGAAGGCAACTAAAAAGGCTACGAGATGAGAAAAGATGAATTATGAGGGCAAACAAGCCAAAGATAAGTGGTCTGTGAGTGTCAGGGAGCAGCAGTGAGTGCCATTGCTATTACAAAGGAAAATGTATCAAGCAGACTCAAAGGTCTTCAGTCACCTGGGTGAGATGGACTACATCCCAATGTCCTGAGAGAGGTTATTGTGAAGTTAACAGATGTATTGGTCATGATCTTTCAAGAATCAATTGACTCTGGCAGGTTCTGGAGGACTGGAAGATTTTAAATGTCACTCCACTCTTTAAGAAGTGAGGAAGGCAAAAGAAAGGAAATTATAGGCCAGACACAAGGAAATCCAACCTCAGTGGTTGGGAAAGTGTTGGAGTCTGTTAGTAAGGATGAGGTTTTGGGGTACTTGGAGACTAATGATAAAATAAATCAAAGTCAGCATGGTTTCTTTGAAGGGAAATCTTGCCTGACAAATCTGTTAGAGTTCTTCGAGGAAGTAACAAGCAGGGTGGACAAAGGAGAGGCAGTGGATGTCATTTACTTGGATTTTCAGAAGGCATTTGATAAGGTGCCACACATGAGGCTGCTTAACAAGATAAAATTCTATGGCATTCCAGGAAAGATACTGACATGGATAGAGGAATGGCTGACAGGCAGGAAGCAGCGAGTTGAAATAAAAGGGGCCTTTTCTGGTTGGCTGCCGGTGACTAGTGGTGTTCCTCAGGGGTCAGTATTGGGACCACTGCTTTTCACATTGTTTGTCAATGATTTGGATAATGGAATTGGTGGCTTTGTGGGAAAGTTTGCGGATGATACAAAGATGGGTGGAGGGGTAGGTAGTGCTGAGGAAGCAATGCGATTGCAGCAGGACTTAGACAAATTGGAAGGATGGGCAAAAAAGAGGCAGGTGGTTTACAGTGTTGGGAAATGTATGATAATGTATTTTGGTAAAAGGAACAATAGTGCGGACTATTATCTAAATGGGGAGAAGGTTCAAACATCAGAGGTGCAGAAGGATTTAGGAGTCCCCATGCAAGATTCCCGGAAGGTTAATTTACAGGTTGAGCCTGTGGTAAAGAAGGCAAATGCAAAGTTGGCATTTATTTCAAGGAGAATAGAATATAAAAGCAAGAAGAATATAAAGCTAAGTCTTTATAAGACAGTAATCAGGCTGCACTTGGAGTATTGTCAACAGTTTTGGGCCCCATATCTCAGAAAGGATATGTGGTGATTGGAGAGAGTCCAGAGGAGGTTCACAAGAATGATTCCAGGAACGAAGGGGTAAACATATGAGGAGCATTTGGCAGCTTTGGGCCCGTACTCACTGGAATTTAGAATGATGCGGAGGGATCTCATGGAAACCTACCAAATGTTGAAAGGACTAGATCAGATGGATGTGGAGAGGATGTTTCCTTTGGTGGGGTATCCAGAACTAGAAAGCACAGCCTCAAAATAGAGGGGTGACCTTTTAGAACAGAGGTAAGAAGGAATTTCTTTTAGCCAGAGAGTAGTGAATCTGTGAAATGCTTGGCCACAGACTGTGATGGAGGCCAAGTCCGTGGGTATACCTAAGGCTGAAAGTAATCATTGCCTGATTGGTCAAGGCATCTAAAGACATGGTGAGAAGGCAGGTGTATGTGGTTGTGTGTGATCCGGGAGCAGCCATGATGGAATAGCAGAGCCAAATTGATGGACTGAATGGCTGATTTCTGCTCCTATGTCTTATGGTCTTATAGTTGGGGTGTCAGGGAGGGGTAGCACCTCTGGTGGGGGAACATGTCGCGTCCTTTTTTAGGGTGGTTAATCCACCTTTGGTCCCCACCTGGCACTCAGCTCTCACCTGTGGCTCCCCGTAGCTGTCTGCATGCGACAGCGGCCACACCCCGGGCAACAGCTTCGACAAGCCGGCTAAACCAGGTGAGGGTAGCCGATGGATCTCAAACCCTCGGTGAGATAGGGAGTTGTCTATCCCAGCATGTGAAGACAGACTCCGGCGGATTGAGCGGACGAGACCAGTGGAAGGTCCAACGGTCAAGAAGGTGGTCTCTGCAAGCGCCGTGGAACGTGTAGAGCAGGACAAGACACAGAAGACGTCCTGGTCATCCACTGCACCTAGTCCCATCTCCAGCCGTCTAGACTGTGTCTTGCCACTGGATCCAGATGGGAATTGGGAAGAGAGAGTGAGGCTGACGCTGTGCAACTCTCCCTCACTTAAATCCAAATCACGCGCTAGTCTCGATACCATCATAATGGTGTCGAGGTCCTCATCGACGTCGACAATGGACGAACAACAACAATAGGTGGGTTCACCTGTAAACTCCTGACAGGTAGGTTTACTCATAACCACCCGACAAATGGGTTCACCTCTGACCTCCCGATGGTCGGATTCACCTCTCACCTCTCGACAGACGGGTTCGCCTCTAAACCCTTGACAGACAGGTTCACCTCCAACCTCCCAATGGACAGATTCGCCTCTGACCATCCGATGGATGGGTTCACCTCTGACCTCCCGATGGTCAGGTTCACCTCTGACCTCCCTGCAAGTGGGTTCACCTCCGACCTCCAGACGAAGGGGTTCACCTCTGACCTCCCGACAAAGGGGTTCTCTTCTGACCTCCCAGCGGGCGGGTTCACCTCTAACCACCTGACAGGTAGGTTTACCGTTAACCAACCAAGGAATGCGTTAACCTGTAACCTCCTGATGGGGGGTTCACCTGTAACACCTGAGATGGGTTTACCTGTCCTTCACGGCTCTGCACCTGGGGCGTTTGACCTGTAGACAGCAGGTAGCAGGCAGGCTCCAGCTAAACACCAGTGATCAGCTTGAGACTGTTCTGTCATTCTGCTGAGAGAATCCAACATTCCTTCGCATGCAAATTCAGTCTAATGGATCTCATGTGGCCTGTGACTCTGTATCCTGCTTCTAAAGGTGACCCGTTTAACAGAGAGGAATTTGAGAAGGTTAATGAAGAGTGGATATTATAAAGGGCTAGCATACTGTCAGCACAAGTACATGGAGTTAGAGGGTGCAGAAAAAAGCCTTTCAGACCAACTCAGCCTTGCTGACTACTGGTACAAGCTGTGGCTGCTGTGTGTGGGGCACACACATTCACACAAACATCCAACACACATCAATCACACATTCACACAAACATCTAACACACATCAATCACACATTCACACAAACATCCCCCTGCAAATCTAGTTTAAGCCCTCCCCAAAAGCACTAACAAACCTCCCTGAAAGGATATTGATCCCTTTGTAGTTCAGGTATAACCCGTCTCTCTTGTACAGGTCCCACTTGCCCCAGAAGAGGTCCCAATGATCCTGAAATCTGAAACCCTGCCCCTACACCAGTTCCTCAGCCATGTGTTCATCCGCCACAGCATCCTATTCCTACCCTCACTGGCACGTGGCACAGGTGGCAATCCTGAGATTACCACCCTCGAGGTCCTGCTGTTTAACTTCCTGCCAAGCTCTCTGTACTCACTCTCCAGGACCTCCTCACTCTTTCTTCCTACGTCATTGGTACCGATGTGTACCATGACATCAGGCTGACCACCCTCCCACTTCAGAATGCTGTGCACGCAATCAGAGACATCCCTGACCCTGGCACCCGGGAGGCAACAAACCATGTGGGAGTCTCTGTCACGACCACAGAACTTCCTTTCTGTACCTCTAACTATCGAGTCCCCTATCACTACCACTCTCCTCTTCTTCCACCCTCCTTTCTGCATTGCAGAACCAGACTCAGTGCCAGAGATCCGGCTGCCACTGCTTGTCCCAGGTAAGTCATCCCCCCCAACAGTATCCAAATCGGTATACTTGTTGAGGGGAATGGCCACAGGGGAACCCTGCTCTGCCTGCCCTTTCCCCTTCCCTCGCCTGACGGTAACCTAATTATCTGTGTGCTGCTCCTTTGGGATAACTACCTCCCTGAAGCTACTATCTATAAACATCTCATTCTCCCGAATGATCCGGAGGTCATCCAGCTCCTGCTCCAGTTTCCTAATGCGGTTTGTTGGGAACTGCAGCTGGATCCACTTCTTGCAGTGTCGTTGTCAGGGAGACCAGAGGTCTCCCTGTCTTCTCACATCCTGCAAGAAGGGCATTCCAACAACCTGCCTGGCATTCTCTCTACTCGAAACAAACAAAACAAAACAAAACTTACCGGAACCTACCCTCGCCTCTGCCTGTTGAGCCAAAGCCATCCCACTCTGACGATGGCCACTTCCCTGGATGAAACTGCTTTTGTACTGCGCCAGCTGACCGGCTGTCTTCAGATCCTCTGCTCCCAAATGGTTGGCCATTTAAAAATCTGAAAAAGCCCGCGAATCCTCTCCTTCTTAGCTCTGTATAGCACAGGGGTACAGTACCGGTGAGATTGGGTCTGTCACTGTATAACACTGGGGTACGGTACCGGTGGGGACGGTTCTGTCACTGTATAACACCGGGGTACGGTACCGGTGGGGACGGGTCTGTCACCGTATAACACCGGGATACGGTACCGGTGGGGACGGGTCTGTCACTGTATAACACAGGGGTACGGTACCGGTCAGGACGGGTCTGTCACTCTATTACACTGGGGTACAATATTAGCGGGTACAGGATTTACCCCGTGTAGCACTGGGGTACAGGATTTGTCGACCAGCATTCTAATGCTGATGCACCAGATCAAACTCTGATACGTCATGCTGTAAATAAAATAGTAAAACCACTGTGGATCCTGTAAGAATATGGGAACTCTGCAGGTTGGCCTGCTGCCCAGGTAGTAGGAGATGTGGTCGGTTCCCCACCCCTGTTTGAACTCAAGCATTTCAGGGATCTCTTCTGGGGAGTTATATGGCTTGTCATATGAAGAGCATTGGATGGCTCTGGTCCTGTATTCACTAGAATTCAGAAGAATGAGGGGTGACCTCATTGAAACCTATCGAATGGTGAAAGGCCGTGATTGAGTGGATGTGGAGACGATGTTTCCTTTGGTGGGAGAGTCTAAGACTAGAGGACACAGCCTCAGAATAGAGGCATAATCTTTGAGAACGGAGATGAAGAAGAATTTCTTTAGCTGGAGAGTGGTGAATCTGTGGAATTCTTTGCCACAGGCAGCTGTGGAAGCCAAGTCATGATGTATACTTAAGGAAGAAGTTGATAGATTCTTAATGGCTCAGGGCATAAAGGGGTACGGGAGGTGGCGGGGAGGCAGAAGTTTGGAGCTGAAAGGGAAAATGGATCAAGCATGACAAAATGGCAGTGCAGACTCGATGGGCCAAATGGTCTAATTCTGCTCCTATATCTTATGGTCTTATTGTCACCGCCTCTGTCCATCAGATGACGGGGTAGGGCAGCGTAGAGTGTGGTGCTGAGGCCCCAGTAAGATCATTGTCAACTGATGGAAGTTTGGAGCTGGTTGAAGAGCCGAACGTCCAGTGCCTGATCCGTGTGATGTGTGGGTCAATCAGGTTTGTTCGGGGGGACTGTGCACAGGGTGTTCAGTGAGCTCCCGGTGACAACACTCTCCAGCTTCTGTTCTTTCTGACCTCCTTCCGCTTTATTCCTCATCATTTCCCCGGCTCCATCATCACTCCTCCCTTCCCCTGTTTGTGTCCTTTCCTCTCCCTTTATTTTCCTGCTTTTCTCTTCTTACTCAGTTGCATCACCTTGAGCCTGACCACATCCAGAGGAGGAAACACGCTGAACAGGTAAGCGCCCTCTGCCCCTTGTTGCTGGTGAGTGAGGGGCAGTAATCAGGGTGGTGTGTGAGGGGCAGTAAGGAGGGCGGTGTGTGAGGGGCAGTAATGAGGGCGGTGTGTGAGGGGCAGTAATGAGGGCGGTGTGTGAGGGGCAGTAATGGCGGTGTGTGAGGGGCAGTAGGGAGTTTTGGTAGTACGAAGTGAGGCACTGTAAGGAGTGAGGATAAGAGGGAGTGAGGGGCGCTAGAGACTGAGAGGCGGTGGAGGGTGAGGGGCAATGTAGTGAGGGTGGTGGTGTAGTGAGAGGGTCAGTATGGGAGTGAGAGCGGGCTGGAATCTTCTGAAGGGTTGACATTGGGGCTGCCGCCTGCTCTTGCATTGACCGGGCTTTCAAAGAACAGAGGATTAATCTGGACAGATAATTAAGGAACTGGTCGGAGTTAGGTTCTTTGTAAACGTTAGATTCACGTTCAGTGACGGGTGAAGAGGAGAAAGGTGTTTGTAGTCACTCGTGATCAAATCTGTTGGTTAATGCAAGAGGCTTCCCTCCCGGGTCAAACGGAAAGCATAGGAGCCAGGAATGGCCTTGCTGGTAATGGGCAGACCTGCCCTGTGTGTGGTTCCTCCATCACCCGCCATGTTCCCCTGCACGCAGTGCTCCTGAGCCGGCAAGCGGTACTCGGTGTTATCGATTAGGTACCAGTAACTATTATTTAAAACTCACCCGCACCGCCCCTTTATCCACTGAGCTTTCCTGCTTAATCTGCCCCACCCTATGATGCCCACTGTTTTCTACTAACCCACTTGCCTCCGCCCTGACATTAACCAGCGACAGTCCCACCACTCCTGCCTTTCTCTGTGCGTCACATTTTCCACTGCTTTTCCTCCCCCAGCTCGTCAAATCGGGAATTCTGCACAAGTGTAAGCTCTGTCTAAAGGTGAGTCAGTGAGTGGGTCACTGCTTCGGCGATGAATGAGCCGTGACCTTCCACACTCACCCCTCTGCACGCTTCCACTATTTACCAGTGTCTCTGACTTGGCGCTGGCTTCGTTGTTCAGGTGTGTGCGGCTGCCTGTGGAATGCCACTGTGTGACAGAGACGCTGAACTGTGGCGTAACAGAGCAGAATGGTGTGCCACCTGTGTAAGGGGTTTAGTCCTTGGTCAGATAGTAATCCCTCAGAGAGAATCACCAGGGTCTCCCTCACCTCTATTTACCGGGAGCTTTGCGGATAAAGGACTGGAAGCGTTGTTGAGGATGCCTGCCGCCTATCCCACAATCTGTTTGAGCCACTACCATCAGGAAGGAGGTACCGGAGCATCAAGACTAGGACTGTCAGGCTGGGGAACAGCTTCGTCCCTCAGGCTGTGAGACTTATGAACACCTTGCCACCACCGAGTCCTAGTCACTAGGACAGAGAGCTGTTTACTGGTTACCGTTTACCTGTGCTGTGCAATTCACATCCATTTTGAATAATATTAACCTTTTTATGGTTAATTTTGTTTAGGTGCTATGTGTGATATATGTTTTGTGGATGCACTGTGGTCCGGAGGAATGTTGTTTCGTTTGGTTGTATATGTGTGCAGTCAGATGGCAGCAAACTTGAACTTGAGAGGCACGGAAGCTGGAGTCCTGAGCTTCCAGGAGCAGTTCTGATCTTTCCAGGAGGGTTTCTGTCAGTCAGAGAAGTGTTAGCCTGTGGGAATCATTAACAAGATGAGATTGGGAGTGAAGTGCCTGAGAGGTGGTGTGAACCGAGATATGGAGATGATGAGAACAGGAGGGCGACTGTTATTTGATAAACTCCCCTACTGGGGACTTTGTGTTTGGAACTGGGATCCCGCCCATCCTCTGCATTGCAGTGTCCCCGGGAACAATACACCTCTCGCAGGAACGAAGGTAAATTCACCTCAGCAGTGGAGGTTGTGTGTCCTCCTGACCCCGGTTACAACAACTGTCCTGATGGAGCGTCTCATCAGTGAAGTACACATACGTCACTATATACAGCCCCATGATTCATTTTTTGTGGGCATTCACAGTACGAAGAAGTACAATACAATCAATGAAAGACCACACACATCAAGACGGGCAAAACATGCAAATACAAAAAGTAAAAAATAATGAACTATACTAATAACTAAATAAGCAATAAATATTGAGAACATGAGATAAACAGCCCTTGAAAGTTAGTACATAGGTTGTGAGAACAGGTTGTGAGTGACGGTAATGGTCTCGATACAAAGGATCAAATCTTTATTGATGCAGTTTGACCTGCTGAGTTCCTCTGGTGTTGTCTCTGTATTGTCTATTGATACAGTCTGACCTACTGTGTTCCTCTGGTGTTGTCTCTGTATTGTCTATTGATGCTGCCTGACCTGCTGAGTTCCTGTGGTGTTGTCTCTGTATTGTCTATTGATACAGTCTGACCTGCTGAGTTCCTCTGGTGTTGTCTCTGTATTGTCTATTGATGCTGCCTGACCTGCTGAGTTCCTCTGGTGTTGTCTCTGTATTGTCTATTGATACAGTCTGACCTGCTGAGTTCCTCTGGTGTTGTCTCTGTATTGTCTATTGATGCTGCCTGACCTGCTGAGTTCCTGTGGTGTTGTCTCTGTATTGTCTATTGATGCTGCCTGACCTGCTGAGTTCCTCTGGTGTTGTCTCTGTATTGTCTATTGATACAGTCTGACCTGCTGAGTTCCTCTGGTGTTGTCTCTGTATTGTCTATTGATGCTGCCTGACCTGCTGAGTTCCTGTGGTGTTGTCTCTGTATTGTCTATTGATGCTGCCTGACCTGCTGAGTTCCTCTGGTGTTGTCTCTGTATTGTCTATTGATGCTGCCTGACCTGCTGAGTTCCTGTGGTGTTGTCTCTGTATTGCCTATTGATGCTGCCTGACCTGCTGAGTTCCTGTGGTGTTGTCTCTGTATTGTCTATTGATGCTGCCTGACCTGCTGTGTTCCTCTGGCGTTCTGAGTGTTACTCTGGATTTGCACCACCTGTGGAACCTCTTGTGTTTAACTGCTGTCAAGTTGCTCTTTGAGACAAAAGCTGGCAGTTCTGGGGCTTGGGGCTCCTACAGCCCCAGGAATCAGCCCCACACTCCTGTGATGTTAAAAGCAGTCCAAATCTCTCATGAACTCAAGCTCTCTGCTAGGAGAACAGAGGCAGCATGGTGAGAAGAAAGCACAGAATCAGGCCATTGAGGAACGGAGAGGGAATATCCCAGCAGCAGATTCCTCCCTTCCACAGTACCCTGGTCCTCACCATTGCATTCAGTTATCTGTGTGTGCATTAAACCCGTAATTCGCATAGTCTGTGTGTGACATAAAACCTGCGATTGCGTTGTCTATGTGTGCATTAAACCAGTCGATCGCATAGTCTGTGTGTGCATTAAACCCGTAGATCGCATAGTCTGTGTGTGCATTAAACCAGTCGATCGCATAGTCTGTGTGTGCATTAAACCCGTAGATCGCATAGTCTGTGTGTGCATTAAACCAGTCGATCACATAGTCTGTGTGTGCATTAAACCCGTAGATCGCATAGTCTGTGTGTGCATTAAACCAGTCGATCGCATAGTCTGTGTGTGCATTAAACCAGTCGATCGCATAGTCTGTGTGTGCATTAAACCAGTCGATCGCATAGTCTGTGTGTGCATTAAACCCGTAGATCGCATAGTCTGTGTGTGCATTAAACCAGTCGATCGCATAGTCTGTGTGTGACATAAAACCTGCGACTGCATTGTCTGTGTGTGCATTAAACCCGTAGATCGCATAGTCTGTGTGTGACATAAAACCTGCGATCGCATTCTGTGTTTGACATTAAACCCCCAAATCGCATTGCCTGTGTGTGACATTGAACCCCCAGATCGCATTGCCTGTGAAATTAAATGCCAGATCACGTTGTCTGTGTATCATTGCTATTCCAGCTTGTGTTCTTGCACCCGTTAGCCCGAGTGCATTGAACAGTCCCTGTGCGTGCATTGAACGGTTGCTTTGCGCGCATTGTATGGTCCCTGTGCGCATGTTGTACGGTCCCTGTGTGCACGCCTGGCCCTGTCTGTACTCATTACCCTGAATGCCACACTGACTCTGCCTGTGTTTTGCAGGTTTACATTCCCAGCCGGACGGCCATCATCCTCGCTCGGGTGGATCCCCCCAACTGACCAGGAGCACAGGGAGAACGGGGCAACATCTGGACACGTTACCCTTCCTGCACATTAACCCTTGCCTGTTCGAGATTTGTCATTAAATATCTGTGGTAAACTGAACACCTTCCAATGATGGTCTGCGTGCACCTTGTTCCAGAGATTGAGGGACAGATTCTGGAGCAAATCACCCCCGAGAGGGAACCCTCACCACCTCATCTCAGAAGGGTGATGCTGAAGGGGTGTATCAGCTATTTCCACGCTGGGGAACATGTCTCTGGCTAGCCACTCGATGTTGGCCTCTCATCATTTTGATCACATCTGTCAAGTCTCCTCGCATTGTCCTTTGCTCCAAAAAGAAAAGCCCCAGCTCACTCAACCTACGCTCATAAGACATGATCTCTAATCCAGGCAGCATCCTGGTAAATCTCTTCTGCACTCTCTCTAAAGCTTCCACATCCTTCCTATAATGATGACGGAGGTATGGGAACCAGAGAGGGTGGGATAGTTGGTCTACAGCTAGGTGCAACATGTAAAGAGTAGGATGGAGTTTGAAATCAAAAGGACTCTAGCACTTTGCAAAGAGTATTTGAAAGGTCTCCTTGTCATCAGCGGGACAGGTTACTGAGAAATCACCTCATTATTCCCCAACCCAAAAACATGCCAGTTAATTGGCCATTGTGAGTTGTCTTGGGATGAAGCTGGGGTTAAAAGACAGGCAGATGTAGTGGGTGCTGGGTCACTGGGTTGCTGGGTGCTGGGTGGCGTGACTCATTGAGCTGCAAGAACCTGTTCCATGCACTATCTCTAAATAAATAAATAGATTAGATTGGGCTCAAGCAATCCCGGGCTGTCCTCAGGAGTAAAAGAGAATGAGAGGTGACTTGATAGAAGTGTGCAAGGTGATGAGATGCGTAGATGGAGTGGACAATCAGACACTTTTTTTTTCCAGAGCGCCACCAAAGATGGTCAGAATAAGGACACTGGACTTTGCGCTGTTCTCTGGAGATGTGTGCACCATGCCTCATCAACCACACTGCACTGCACTGACGCCCACAGGGTGGCAGCAAAGCTAGCTGTTGCCATTTGCCACTGTCCTCCCCACATTTGCCAGCTGGATAAAGCTTCATACACATCTCCTCCATCAAAATTCAGACCCAGCAACTGACAACAGCACTGTTCTTTCACAAACACTCGGCCCACATGGTGCCTGAATCTGCTTGAGTACAGGAATGCCAGGGAGAAACCCTATCCTCAAACTCACTGGCTGTAAATGTTACTCAATGCTTGAGTCACAAACGGGAAATCATTTATAAAGTATCTCTGTTAAAAATTCTGCTTAAAAATATGGGGTGTTACGTTCTGTTGCAAGGTACAATAGTGCTGGACTGGCAATTTCTGTTAGATTTGTTGATGTACCTTTTCAGTAGTATTGGAGAGTGAAGACTTTATCGAAGTACAGGACCTGAAGGATTAAGAGAAACACTCACAACATGCTGGAGGAACTCAGCAGGTCGGGCAGCATCCGTGGAAACAATCAGGATTAAGAGAAGTTGGTATCATTCGGCAGTTTAATAAAGGATCGACCTTATTGAGTCTTCTTTGAAGAAGTAGCAATCTGCATTGAGGATAACTCCTGCCAAAAGAGCAAAAAAAGGGATTAAAGCTCAAAATATAATTTGCTAAAAATGTTGACATGGGTAGGGGATGAAGAAAACATTTAACACATTTGCCTTCATTAGTTGTGGCTCTGAGTACAGTTCAGATTCAATTTAAGATTATTGTCAACCATGTACATATATACTGCCAATGAAACAATGTTCCACCAGACCAAACTACACAACACCGTACATATAACTCACACACACAACACAATCAAACACCGCCAATGAAACAATGTTCCTCCAGGCCCAAGTTCACAACACAGTACATATAACTCACATATCTGTTACATAACCAGCAACAATAAATATCAATCGAGTCAGGTTATATAAAAACAGCCAAACATTTATTAAACACGGATAAACAATAAAAAACAAACAAAAACCTTAACCGGAAGTTAACCGCTATGCGGCCGTTCAACAAATCGTCACTCGGTACTGGTTCTTAAAGCGACAAATGCCAAGACAGTTCATAAAGCGGTAAAGTCAAACACAGTTCTTAAAATGGTAAATTCGAAAGTCCAACAGATTTATACATTCAATTGGGAGAGACTTCTCTGGAGAAGGATTTCTTCATAGACGCGACTTTCCTGCTGGTTCTGTCCAAAGGATTCACGATGAAGGAAATAAACAGCTTAAAACAACTGACCTTTATTTCTAGAGAGCACCTTGCAGGAACTTCCTTGCTCTTTTGGCAGGAGTTATCCTTAATGCAGGTCACTACTTCTTCAATAAGGTCAATCCTTTATTAAATTGCCGAACGATACCAACTTCTCTTAATCCTAATCATTTCCATGGATGCTGCCCGACCTGCTGAGTTCCTCCAGCATGTTGTGAGTGTTTCTCTTAATCCTTCAGGTCCTGTACTTCGATAAAGTCTTCACTCTCCAATACTACTGAAAGGGTACATCAACAAATCTAGCAGAAATTTCCAGTCCAGCACTATTGTACCTTGCAACAGAACGTAACACTCCATTTTAAAAATGAAACTGCATCATAAAACAAATACGCAACGGAACGGAGACACTGACGAATGTTCTAGCCGGAAAACTAACTGCGTCACCAGGGGTCTTCCCTTTTATACCCGTGGTGAACATGTCATCACGTGACCTCATCGGTGGGAAAATTACATCAGGTGACCTCCAAAAGACCATTACATCATTCTCACAAGAAAGTCACAAGATCTCCTTGAGGTATGTAACATATGTAACACATACAAGTAATATTACCACAAATTAATTAACAAATAAGGTGTATTTTTGACACAAGTTAAAAAGTAAACAGTATAACGCTACTGGTGGCACTTGGTACATGATGACCTGGGTGTGGCAGGGAGTTCAGTTCTCTCACAGCCTGGGGGAAGAAGCTGTTTCGACTCTAACCGTTCTTGTCCTAATGCCATGGTGCCTCCTGCCGGATGGTAGGGCATCGAAAAGATTTTTGGAACAATGGGAGGGATCATTGACAATGCTGAGGGCCCTGTGTAGGCAGTGCTCCTGAGAAATATCTCCAATGGTTGGAAGAGAAACCCAGATGATCCCCTCAGCAGATCCTCACAATTCTTTGTAGTGTTTTGTGGTCAGAAGCCTGGCAATTCCTGACTCAAGCAGGGATGCAGCTGGTCAGGACACTGGTGCAGGAGTTGGGACGTTACGTTACAACTGTACAAGTCATTGGTGAGAGTGTACGGAGTATTGAGGGAGAGACCAGGTAGTCTGTGGCTTGTTACCACTGGGTGAAAGGAACTGGCAGATGACCTTATAACATCATGAGGGGCATAGATAAGGTGGAGAAGATTTACGAGGATGATGCTGGGTCTGGAGAACCTGAGCTACAGTGGGATGCAAAAGTTTGTGTGCACCCCTGGTCAAAATTTCTGTTACTGTGAATAGCTAAGCGGGTAAAAGATGACCTGATTTCCAAAAGGCATAAAGTTAAAGATGACACATTTCTTTAATATTTTAAGCAAGATTACATTTTAATTTCAATCTTTTACAGTTTCAAAATAAACAAAAAAAGGAAAAGGGCCCGAAACAAATGTTTGGGCATCCTGCATGGTCAGTACTTAGTAACACCCCCTTTGGCAAGTATCACAGCTTGTAAACGCTTTCTGTAGCCAGCTAAGAGTCTTTCAATTCTTGTTTGGGGGATTTTCACCCATTCTTCCTTGCAAAAGCCTTCTAGTTCTGTGAGATTCTTGGGCCACCTTGCATGCACTGCTCTTTAGAGGTCTATCCACAGATTTTCGCTGATGTTTAGGTCAGGGTACTGTGAGGACCATGGCAAAACCTTCAGCTTGTGCCTCTTGAGGTAGTCCATTGTGGATTTTGAGGTGTGTTTAGGATCATTATCTTGTTGTAGAAGCCATCCTCTTTTCATTTTCAACTTTTTTTACAGACGGTGTGATGTTTGCTTCCAGAATTTGCTGGTACTTAATTGAATTCACTCTTCTCTCTACCAGTGAAATCTTCCTCATGCCACTGGCTGCAACACAAGCCCAAAGCATGATCAATCCAACCCGTGCTTAACAGCTGGAGAGGTGTTCTTTCATGAAATTCTGCACCCTTTTTTCTCCAAACATACCTTTACTCATTGCGGCCAAAAAGTTCTCTTTTAACTTCATCAGTCCACAGGACTTGTTTCCAAAATGCATCAAGCTTGTTTCGGTGTTCCTTTGCAAACTTCTGACGCTGAATTTTGTGGTGAGGACACAGGAAAGGTTTTCTTCTGATGACTCTTCCATGAAGGTCATATTTGTGCAGGTGTCGCTACACAGTAGAACAGTGCACCACCACTCCAGAGTCTGCTAAATCTTCCTGAAGGACTTTTGTAGTCAAATGGGGGTTTTGATTTGCCTTTCTTGCAATCTTACGAGCAGTTCCCTTGGAAAGTTTTCTTGGTCTTACAGACCTCAACTTGACCTCCACCTGTTAACTGCCATTTCTTAATTACATTACGGACTGAGGAAACGGCTACCTGAAAACGCTTTGCTATCTTCTTATAGCCTTCTCCTGCTTTGTGGGCTTCATTCGTTTTAATTTTCAGAGTGCTAGCAGCTGCTTAGAGGAGCCCATGGCTGCTGATTGTTGGGACAAGGTTTGAGGAGTCAGGGTATTTGTAAAGCTTTGAATTTTGCATCACCTGGCCTTTCCTAATGATGACTGTGAACAAGCCATAGCCCTAACAAGCTAATTGAGGTCTGAGACCTTGGTAAAAGTTATCCGAGAGCTCAAATCTCTGGGGTGCCCAAACTTTTGCATGGTGCTCCTTTCCTTTTTTCACTGTAAAATTGTACAAAACAAAAATAATACACTAATCTTGCTTAAAATGTCACAACGGGGGCCATTGGTAGCAGACCCAAATGCAAGACACAGACACTGAAGTACAAGGAACAGGACTTGACTAGAGTAGGGACGTGACAGGATACAGACAAGGAGCAGGGACAAGAACGCAGACTTGGGCTAGGACATGGACTAGACAGGGAACCCGGACAAGGAACTATGAACTAGGAGCCTGGGCTTGGGCTCCGAGCCAGAGGCTGGACAAGGACCCAGGACCTGGGTCTTGACTCGGGCTTGAACTCCAGAACTAGACGAGGACAAGACGAGGCTACAGGACTGGACATGGCTTGGGTGAGGAACTCCTGGGTAGGGCGAGACACAAGGACAGGTAAAGACACATGGACAGGACTCAGATAGGACTGGACTGGGCGAGGGCCTTCAGGAGCATGGAGCCTTGGACTAGAAGAGACGGGAGCATGGAAAACAGAGCCGGGACCCCTCCTTGGGAACAGGATGTAGGGCCGGGACTCATACACAGAACGCTGAACATGAAGAGATGGATCCCAATGCAAGGTGGCAGCAAACGGTCGGACCCACCTAGCAAAGGCGTGGACACAGAGAGACCATTCCACACAACGAAAGATAGTTCCTTATCTTGACCTAACAAGGCTCTGGTCTTTCTCCAGCGGTAAAACTTCAGCAATACAGGCAGGGTATCCAGGCTAGGTGATCAGGCAGCGAGTCAGGCGAGGGGGGAAAGACAAAGAGGGAAACAGACAGTCCAGCGGGGACTCCCTGGTTTCCAGAGGTATTTATGTCTCAGCCCCAAAATGAGAAAATTTAGTGCCTACAACAGAAACTGGGGAAAACTAGAAACCCTGGAATAAAGAACCATGGACTGGACCGTGAACCAGAATACGGACTTCACGGACTGGGCCATGACATAAAATGTTGAAAAGAATGTTTCATCTTTAACTTTATGCCTTTTGGAGAGCAGGTCATCTTCTACTCATTTAACTATTCACAGTAACAGAAATTTTGACCGGGGTGCCCAAACTTTTGCATACCACCGTAATATTGAATAAGTTAGGATTGTATTCCTTGGAACATAGAGGATTAAACATAGAATAGTACAGCACAGTACAGGCCCTTCGGCCCACAATGTTGTGCTGAACCTCAAACCCTGCCTCCCATATAAGCCCCCACCTTAAATTCCTCCATATACCTGTCTAGTAGTCTCTTAAACTTCACTAGTGTATCTGACTCCACCACTGACTCAGGCAGTGCATTCCACGCACCAACCACTCTCTGAGTAAAAAACCTTCCTGTAATATCCCCCTTGAACTTCCCACCCCTTACTTTAAAGCCATGTCCTCTTGTATTGAGCAGTGGTGCCCTGGGGAAGAGGTGCTGGCTATCCACTCTATCTATTCCTCTTATTATCTTGTACACCTCTATCATGTATCCTCTCATCCTCCTTCTCTCCAAAGAGTAAAGCCCTAGCTCCTAAGAGGAGATTTGATAGAGGTATACGTGGGTGTTACTCTGGTTGGCGATCAGTGGTGAGTGGTGTGCCGTGGGGACAGTGCTGGGTATACATTATTGATCATGATATACATTAATGATCTGGAAGAGGGGTCGAGTGTAGTGTATCTAAGTTTGCTGATGACACTAAATTGAGTAGAAAAGCAAATTATGCAGAAAACATGAGTCTGCAAAGAGATAGAGATAGGTTAAGTGAGACTGGCAGATGAAATACATGGAAAACAAAAAACCTACAGCACAATACAGGCCCTTCAGCCCACAACGCTGAGCCAAACTTACTTATTTTAGAAATTACCTAGTGTTACCCATAGTCCTCCTTTTTTCTAAGCTCCATGTACCTATCCAAGAGTCTCTTAAAAGACCCTATTGTATCCACCTCCACCACCGTCGCCGGCAGCCTCACCATTCTTTGCATAAAAAACTTACTCCTGATATCTCCTCTGTACCTACTTCCAATCACCTTAAAACTGTGTCCTCCCATGCTAGCCATTTCAGTCCTGGGGGAAAAAAACCCTAACTATCCACATGATCAATGCCTCTCATCATTTTATACACCTCTATCCTCCACCACTCCAGGAGAAAGGATCGAGTTCACTCAACCTATTCTCATAAGGCATGCTCCACAATCCAGGCAACATCATTGTAAATCTCCTCTGCACCTTTTCTATGGTTTCCACATCCTGCCTGTAGTGAGGTGACCAGAACTGAGCACAGTACTCCAAGTGGGGTCTGACCAGGGTTGTATGCAGCTGTAACATAACCTCTTGGCTCCTAAGCTCTATCCCATGGTTAATGAAGGCCAATACACTGTATGCCTTCTTAACCACAGAGTCAACCTCCACAGCAGCTTTGAGTGTCCTTTGGACTCAGACCCCAAGATCCCTCTGATCCTCCACACTGCCAAGAGTCTCATCATTAATAATATATTCTACCAACATATTTAACCTACCAAAACAAACCACCTCACATTTATCTGGGTTGAACTCCATCTGCCACTTCTCAGCCCAGTTTTGCATCCGATCAATGTCCCGCTGTAACCTCTGACAGCCCTCCACACTATCCACAACACCCCAACCTTTGTATCATCAGCAAATTTACTAACCCATCCCTCCACTTCCTTATCCATGTCATTTATATAAAAAAAAACAAAGAGAAAGGGTCCCAGAACGGATCCCTGAGGCACACCACTGGTGACCGACCTCCATGCAGAATATGACCCATCGACAACCACTCTTTGCCTTCTGTGAGCAAGCCAGTTCTGGAGCCACAAAGCAAGGCCCCCTTGGATCCCATGCCTCCTTACTTTCTCAATAAGCCTGGCATGGGATACCTTATCAAATGCCTTGCTGAAATCCATATACACTACATCTACTGCTCTACCTTCATCAATGTGTTTAGTCACATCCTCAAAAAATTCAATCAGGCTCATAAGGCACAACCTGCCTTTCACAAAGCCATACTGACTATTCCTAATCATATTATGCCTCTCCAAATGTTCATAAATCCTGCCTCTCAGGATCTTTTCTATCAATTTACCAACCACTGAAGTAAGACTCACTGGTCTACAATTTCCAGGGCTATCTCTACTCCCTTTCTTGAATAAGGGAACAACATCCTCAACCCTCCAATCCTCCGGAACCTCTCCCGTCCTCATTGATGATGCAAAGATCATCACCAGAGGCTCAGCAATCTCCTCCCTCACCTCCCACAGTAGCCTGGGATATATCCCATCCGGTTTCTGAGACTTATCCAATATGATACTTTCCAAAAGCTCCAGCACATCCTCTTAATGTCTATATGCTCAAGCTTTTCAGTCCGCCGTAAGTCATCCCTACAATCACCAAAGTCCTCTTCCAAAGTGAATTCAATGTTGGTAAATGCGAGGTCATCCACTTTGGAAGGAAAAATGCAAGAGCAGATTATTCAAATGGTAAAAAATTGCAGCATGCTGTTATCCAGAGGATCTTTTTTTACAAGATATCTTTTTCAGAAATTCAGTGCTACAATATATATACACCAGTGACTAACACAATTACTACACAACTACTAGACAAACGACATTAAACAAAAATGTTTCCATTTCGCTAATACCCCGTGGAACCTAACGGTCCCGGAATGCCTTAATGGTGGCCGTGGACCCCGCGTATTCTCTCTCAATGGTTGCCCGGGCACGAATATACCCCCTAAACATTGCTAGGCGTCTGCTCGGGCAGATCCCTCCGCCACCCGTTTCCAGGACCCACAGATAGCTGTTTCTGCTCGCCCCAGCAGCAACTTCACAAGGACATCCTCATCCCTCCATGCCCCCCTCCTTACTGGATGACCGTATATAAATAGGGTGGGGCTAAATTGTAGCCAGAAGGCGAACCAACATTATGTGACTCATGAGCACTCCCAAGTGCCTGATGCACCTGCTCCAGGAAACTGGGTCCTAGCAGTGTCTCTCTCTCTCTCTCTTGACCAGGAGAAGGCGTTTGAGCGGGTAGACTACAGTTTCCTGGTGGGCACTGTGCAGGCATTTGGGCTCGAACAATACTTTGTAGCCCGAGCTCGTCTCCTATAGTCTGCCGCAGAGTACCTTGTTAAGATCAACGGATCACTAACAGCGCCCATTCCCTTTAGAAGAAGAGTGCGTCAGGGGTGCCCCATGTCCGGCCAGTTGTATGCGATCTGTGTAGAACCATTCCGGCGCCTTCTCCGGCGGAGGCTGAAGGGTCGGGTTCTGCGCCAACCGAAGATGGAGGTCGCCCTCTCAGCTTACGCCGACGACGGGCTCCCGATGGTGATAGATGCCGGTGGCCTGCGGAGGATGTGCGGTAAGTTTTATCGGCGGGGTCCTCCGCTTGGATCAACTGGGCGAAATTTCCGGGCTCTTAGTGGGTCAATAGCAGGTGGACTCCCTGCCGGAGGAGATGAGAGCTTCTGAGTGGAGCAGCAGGCATCTCTATCTGGGAGTCTACCTGAGCCCTTCTGGGGAGACCTGGCTGGCGAACTGGCAGGACCTGGAGATGAAAGTCGTAGCCTTGCTGGGGCGATGGTTAAGCTTTGTCAGGGTGCTTTCCTTTCAAGGTAGGGCGGTGGCCATAAACAGCTGGTGGCCTCCATGTTGTGGTACCGGATGGTCACCTTGGCCCCTCCTGCCCCCTTTGTTGCGAGAATGCAGAGGAAGTTACTGGACTTCTGGGGCAACAGGAAACACTGGGTCTCCGCAGCGGTCTTGAGTCTCCCAGTGGGAGAGGGCGGACAGTCGCTGGTGTGTACGTACACGACTGGCGGCTCCCCGCCTCAGGACTCTGCAGAGATTCCTGTACGCCGAGCACCCTCCCAGGTGGCAGGTGTTGGCGATGTACTTCCTCCGGAGGGGCTGCTGTCTTCACGAAGAGGTGCGGCTACCACCGGCGTGCGTCAGCCGTGCTACTTTGCGGAGCCTGCCCGGCTTCTATCAGGACCTACTGAGAGTCTGGGACATGGTTACCTCCGGTCTCCTTACTTGAGGAAAGACATACTGACTTTGGAGGCGGTGCAGAGGAGGTTCACCAGGTTGATTCCAGAGATGAGGGGGTTAGACTATGAGGAGAGATTGAGTCACCTGGGACTGTACTCACTGGAATTCAGAAGAATGAGAGGAGATCTCATAGAAATAAAATTATGAAATGGATAAATAGAGGCAGGAAAGTTGTTTCCATTGGTAGGTGAGACTAGAACTAGGAGGCATTGCCTCAAGATTCGGGGGAGTAGATTTAGGATGGAGATGAGAAGGAACTGCTTTTCCCAGAGAGTGATGAATCTGTGGAATTCTCTGTCCAATGAAGCAGTGGAGGCTACCTCAGTAAATATATTTAAGACAAGGTTGGATAAATTTTTGCATTGTAGGGGAATTAAGGGTTATGGGGGAAAAGCAGGGAGGTGGAGCCTCCCGTGGCCAGATCAGCCATGATGTTAATGAAGGCGGAGCAGGCTCGAAGGGCCGAATGGCCGACTCACGCTCTAATTTCTTACGTTCACAAAATTATGAAGAGTATAGACAGGAAAACTGTAAGTAGGTTTTTTCCACTGAGGTTGAGTGGGACCTCAACCAGAGATGATGGGCTAAAGGTGAGGTATGAGGGGAAGCCATAAGATAGGAGTATAATTAGACCATCTGGCCCATCGAATCTGCCCCGCCATTGGAAACGTAGAGGGTGGAAGGAGCTGCCAGCACAAGTACTGTACTGCATGCGAGTTCATTTCCATGTTTAAGAGAAGTTTGTCTAAGTAGGTGGACGGTGAGGCTCTGGTCCAGGCGTAGGTCGATGGGAGTATGTGGACGGTGAAGCTATAGTCCAGGCGTAGGTCGATGGGAGTATGTGGACGGTGAAGCTATAGTCCAGGCGTAGGCCAATGGGAGTATGTGGACGGTGAAGCTATAGTCCAGGCGTAGGTCAATGGGAGTATGTGGACGGTGAAGCTATAGTCCAGGCGTAGGTCAATGGGAGTATGTGGACGGTGAAGCTATAGTCCAGGCGTAGGTCAATGGGAGTATGTGGACGGTGAAGCTATAGTCCAGGTGTAGGTCGATGGGAGTATGTGGACGGTGAGGCTATAGTCCAGGCGTAGGTCAATGGGAGTATGTGGACGGTGAAGCTATAGTCCAGGCGTGGGTCAATGGGAGTATGTGGACGGTGAGGCTATAGTCCAGGCGTAGGTCGATGGCAGTATGTGGACGGTGAGGCTATAGTCCAGGCGTAGGTCAATGGGAGTATGTGGACGGTGAGGCTATAGTCCAGGCGTAGGTCAATGGGAGTATGTGGACGGTAAGGCTATGGTCCAGGTGTAGGTCGATGGGAGTATGTGGACGGTGAGGCTATAGTCCAGGCGTAGGTCAATGGGAGTATGTGGACGGTAAGGCTATGGTCCAGGTGTAGGTCGATGGCAGTATGTGGACGGTAAGGCTATGGTCCATGTGTAGGTCGATGGGAGGAGGCAGATTAAATGGTTCGGTACGTAGGGCCGATAACCTGTTTCTGTGCTGTGCAGAGTATGACCATTCGGTTGTCATGGACGAGTTAGGCCGAAGGTATGTTGTGTAATTATGTGATTTAAACAAATTTCAAGTTACCTGAATCTTCTCTGCCTCTTCTCCACCCGAACGAGCCCAGCCTCGAGCTGCGCCCAGATTTCCCAACACGGCTGTAGGAATTGGTGTTTCTCCGCTGGACTCCGAGGGGACTCGCTCCTGGGGTGTGAGGAAATTCACAAATTCCGCTTTTGTCCCCCGGGGAGGCGGTTGTGACCAGCAGAGCGCCGAACCGGGACAACGGAACCAGAGACCCGCCACACCGGGGTAGTACTCGTACCCGGGGGTGGCGGGTGGGTACCGGAACCAAGGTGCCCGACCCTTGAACCCGCCTGTGCTTGACCCGGGCGATATAAATAATTTTAAACAACTACTCTCTCTGAGTTTCAGCCGAACTACCTACCTAGGTGAGAATCGCGTTAACAAATCAATTCATTGACCTAATCCAAGCAATCTAATGTGAGTCTGAACGCCGAACTCAGCCTGATGGACTATCCGCAACCGTCAGACCTGACACTAAGTCGCGCCTTTAAAATGAACTCCATTTGCGTTTGAACCCCGAAAGGTAAACTCGCCAAACTCCGCTCAGGGTAATCGCAGTTACTCCAGATTCAGTCTGATCCTCATCCAGGCTAATCGCAGTTACTCCGGATTCAGTCTGATCCTCATCCATTCCTGATTTAAACTCCTTCAGCTCTGATTTTGTCTCCTATCTCCAGATTTATTCTCCCCGAACCTCCGGCACCGATACCAATCTGAACTTTAATTTAGAACAACACACATCAAAGTTGCTGGTGAACGCAGCAGGCCAGGCAGCATCTCTAGGAAGAGGTACAGTCAACGTTTCAGGCCGAGACCCTTCGTCAGCACTCCCATTCTGGACCACCAGTCCCGATCTGGACCACCCATTCCCGATCCGGACCACCCATTCCCAATCCAGACCATGCATTCCGATCTGGACCATCCAATCCCGATCCAGACCAGCCAATCCCGATCCGGACCATCCAATCCCGATCCGGACCACCCATTCCCGATCCGGACCACCCATTCCGATCTGGACCACCTATTCCCGATCTGGACCACCCATTCCCGATCCGGACCACCCTATTCCCGATCCGGACCACCCATTCCCAACCCGGACCACCCATTCCCGATCCGGACGACCCATTCCCGATCCGGACGGCCTAGTCCCGATCTGGACCACCTCGTCCCGATCCGAACCATCCATTTCCGACGCACTCCCCGCCCCCAGTTCAGGCGACATTTACTTTTTGAGATTCTCACCTCAGTTGTGGAGTCAGTCGCGGAACCTCCCCGGTTAACAGCAAAACAAGGCCTCGCTGAATGAACCCCTGGTTGGTTACGAGGTGTGAGAAATGATATTTGGTGTATTTGCCCTAAAGAAGGGCAGTTTACCCAGCCGCGCTCCTTCCCATTCGAAGGCTGACTCTGCACTTGAACCTGCCCGCCAGGCTCGCTCGTTGATGAAAAGATAAGAGATGCCACGGTTCGCTGCCATTAAACCACCGGAAACGTTCGTGTTAATGCTAGAGCATTAAAAACTTCCCGTGAAAGAAACTGTGTCACACGTGAGCGGGCACGTTACCACCTCACCCCTCCCAAACTCTGCCGCATATCAGAATTCGCCCTTAACCCCGAGTTTGACCACGTACATAATTCCGCGACCCTGCCTAGAGCTTCGGTTACATAAGAAATCGGAGCAGGAGTCGGCCATCCGGCCCGTCGAGCCTACCCCACCATTCAATAAGAACATGGCTGATCTGATCATGGACTCGTCTCCGCCTACCTGCCTTTTCCACATAACCCTTCATTCCCAGCTATGCAAAAATCTATCCAACCTTGTCTTAAATATATTTACTGCGGTAGCCTCCACTGCTTCATCGGGCAGAGAATTCCATAGATTCACCACTCTCTGGGAAAAGCAGTTCCTCCTCATCTCTGTCCTAAATCTACTCCCCCGAATCTTGAGGCTATGTCCCCTCGTTCTAGTCTCACCTACCAGTGGAAACAACTTTCCTGCCTCTATCTTATCTATCCCTTTCATAATTTTATATGTTTCTATAAGATCTCCTCTCATTCTCCTGAATTCTAGCGAGTACAGTCCCAGGCGACTCAATCTCTCCTCATAGTCTAACCCCGCAATCTCATAGACTGATCAGTGTCGAGTCTGTTTAAGCCTTCGGGGAGCCGGTTTGGTGGACAGAGGCCACGGACCAGCTCCGGTTCTTCAGCTGACAGAATGCTGGGGGAACACAACAGGTTCTCCAAGATTGTTTAATATCATTTCCAGTACCCAAGCGTAAAGGAGAATGAAATCATTGTAGCGCAAAAAAAAAACACAATAAAATACAGAACGCTAATAATAATCATCACCACAAAAATATAAATACATCAGACAGCGTACTGTATACGCAGATTGATTGTGTGTCCATAAAGTGACGCTAGGCACAGGAGGTAAAACACACAAAATGCTGGAGGAACTCAGCAGGTCAGGCAGCATCTGTGGAAAAGAATAAACAGTCGTCGTTTCGGGTCGAGACACTTAACTCGGCACAGGAGTGTCTGCACATAAGGTGGTGTTTGGGGTGTGGAGGGGTGGGTTAGAGGATGGAGGTGTTGGTCAGGGGAAAGTAACTGTTTTTGAGACGAGGTTCTGGCGTATATGAAATGTAGCTTTCTCCCTGATGAACCCCACTTTCAGCAAGTCTGTGTCAGTGCCGGCTGCAGCGACAGGAAGTCGGTGTTGGTGAGGTTCCCCGGTGCCGCTGGGGAGGGAGGGAGGGAGTGAGATGGCGGAGTTTGCAGGCAAGACTCCGTTTCCCAGCCAGTCTCGGATTCAGAGCAGGACCGCGCCGAGCCTGCTGGACTCTCTCCTTTCCCAGGGCTTCCCGGAACCACTCGCGTAAGTAGCCGGAGATCCCATCTCCCAGCCTCAGAAATCTGCCCGTTTTAGGGGGTCTTTGTGGGGGAGATGTTTGCGCACAATTTCAGCAGTTCAGAGATTAGCGGGAGGGGAGTGGGGCTGATGAAAATTATCCACAATCGGGTATAGTAAGTGGGTCAACAGGTGATCTTGGGAGCAGGAATGGGACTAAGAGTGGAGACAGAAGGGAACGACGGGCAGAATGGCTCAGCCTGCCTCGAATCATTCCGTGACGGAAGCAGAACAACTCATGGCGCTCCACGATTCGCCCGTAAAGATGGTTTCAGAAACCTTCAGAATTCACCAGTTCAAAGCCGATCCTCGGCCAGCCATTAACCATCATACATGTGGAGTTTAGAGCACTGCCGATGCCGACGTTAAGAACTAACCGACTATAACTCCAACAGTCGGCGGCTCCTGACTGGGAACTATGGTGCCGATTTTTCTAAATTGGAACTAAATCTACATTGTTGACCGATTTTCCCAGAGTCTGGGGGTTTTCTGTGAAACGAGGTAACGGAATTGTTCTGAAATTAGAAGTTGGCCACGCTGCAGTGTGTATGTGTGTGTTAGTGAGTGTGTGTTGTGTGTTAGTGAGTGTGTGTTGTGTTAGTGAGTGTGTGTGTGTGAGTGAGTGTGTGTGTGTGTTAGTGAGTGTGTGTGTGTGTGAGTGAGTGTGTGTGTGTTTGTGTGTGATAATAGACAATAGGTGCAGGAATAGGCCATTCGGCCCTTTGAGCCAGCACCACCATTCACTGTGATCATGGCTGATCATCCACAATCAGTATCCGGTTCCTGCCTTATCCCCATTACCTTTGATTCCACTATCTTTAAGAGCTCTATCCATCTCTTTCTTGAAAGCATCCAGAGACTTGGCCTCCACAGCCTTCTGGGGCAGAGCATTCCATATATCCACCACTCTCTGGGTGAAAAAGTTTTTCTTCAACTCTGTTCTAAATGGCCTACCCCTTGTTCTTAAACTGTGGCCTCTGGTTCTGGACTCACCCAACAGCGGGAACATGCTTCCTGCCTCCAGCATGTCCAATCCCTTACTAATCTTATATGTTTCAATAAGATCCCCTCTCAGCCTTCCAAATTCCAGAGTATACAAGCCCAGTCACTCCAATCTTTCAACATATGACAGTCCCGCCATCCCGGGAATTAACCTTGTGAACCTACGCTGCACTCCCTCAATAGCAAGGATGTCCTTCCTCAAATTTGGAGACCAAAACTGCACACAGTACTCCAGGTGTGGTCTCACCAGGGCCCTGTACAGCTGCAGAAGGACCTCTTTGCTCTTATACTCAATTCTCCTTGTTATGAGTGTGTGTGTGTTTGTGTGAGTGAGTGAGTGTGTGTGAGACTCTGTGTGTGTGTGTGTGTGTGTGTGTGTGTGTGTAGGTATGTGTGTGTGAAAGAGTGTTTGTGTGTCTCAGTGTATGTATGTGTGTGTCTCTGTGTATGTCTGTATGTGTCCATGTATTTCTGCCTGTGTGTGTGTGTGTGTGTGTGTGTCTGTGTCTGACATCCATAGGACATAGGAGCAGCATTAGGCCATTCAGCCCATCGAGTCTGTTCTGCTGTTCCATCATGGATGATCCCAGATCTCTCTCAATGCCATAGACCTGCCTTTTCATCATATCCTTTGATGCCCTGACCGATCAGGAAATGATCCGCCCACATTCTTCAAATTTCCAGTGAGTGCAGGCCCAAAGCTGCCAAACGCTTCCCATTTGCTAACTCCTTAATTCCTGAAATCATCCTCGGGAACCTCCTCTGGCCTCTCTCCAATGACAACACATCCTTCCTGAGATATGGGCCCAAAGCTGTTGAGAATACACTGTGTGGCCTGACTTGTGTCCTATAAAGACTCAGCATTATCTCCTTGCTTCTATATTCAATTCCCCTTGAAATAAATGGCAACATTGCATTTGCATTTGCCTTCTTTACCACAGACACAGCCTGTAATTGAACCTTCTGGGAGTCTTGCACGAGGACTCCTAAGTTCCTCTGCACCTCTGATGTTTGAACCTTCTCCCCATTTGGATAATAGTCCGGACTATTGTTCCTTTTACCAAATGCATTATCATACATTTCCCAATACTGTATTCCATCTGACACTTTTTGCCCATTTGTCAATTTGTCTAAGTCCTGCTGCAACCTACCCCTCCACCTATCTTCATATCATCTGCAAACTTTGCCACAGAGCCATCAATTCCATTACGGATCAACATGTACAAAACAGCACACCCTAACGCCTTCACCATTGTTTTGGGAGATTTTAACCGGGCCAGTCTGAAAAATTCATGAAGCAATTACCATCAGCAGATCACTTACAATACCAGAGGGAGCAACCCACCAGACCATTGTTACACCACCATCAAGAATGCCTACTGAGCTACTGTATTCCATGCCCTCACTTCGAGAAGTCTGATCACCTGGCTGCACTTCTACTCCCTGAGTATTGACGTATTCTGGAGACTGCAGCACCAGTAGTAAGGACCAAGAAGGTATGGACAAGGGAAGCAGAGGAATGCTTACAGGACTGCTTTGAATCGGTGACTGGACTGTATTCAGGGATTCATCTTCGAATCTGGATGAGTATGCTGCAGTTGTTACCGACTTCATTAAAACCTGTGTGGATGAGTGTGTGCCCACAAAGACACTGTACATTCCCAAACCAAAAGCCATGGATGAACCAGGAGGTACTTCATCTGCTGAAGGCTAGATCTGTGGCATTCAAGTCTGGTGACCCAGGCCTGTACGAGAAAACCAAGTATGATTTGTGGAGGGCTATTTCAAGGGCGAAGAGACAATTTTGAACGAGGTTGGAGGTAACTTCGGATGTATGACAACTCTGGCAGGGTTTGCAAGACATTACTTCCTACAAAGCGAAATTCAATAGCATGAATGGTGGTGATGCTTCACTATCAGATGAACTCAATGCCCTCTATGCCCACTTTGAAAAGGCGAACACAACTACAGCTGTGAAGATCCCTGCTGCACCTGATAACCCTGTGATCTCTGTCTCAGAGGCTGATGTTAGGCTGCCTTTAAAGAGAGTGAACCCTCGCAAGGTGGAAGGACCTGATGGAGTACCTGGAAAGGCTCTGAAAACCTGTGCCTAGCAACTAGTGGAGTATTCAAGGACATTTTCAACCCCTCACTGCTATGGGTGGAAGTTCCCACTTGCTTCAAAAAGGCAGCAATTCTTCCAGTGCCTGAGAAGAATAATGTGAGCTGCCTAAATGACTATCGCCCGGTAGCACTCACATCGACAGTGATGAAATGCTTTGAGAGGTTGGTCATGATTAGACTGAACTCCTACCTCAGCAAGGACCTGGACCCATTGCAATTTGCCCATCGCCACAATAGGTCAACGGCAGATGCAATCTCAATGGCTCTTCACAGGGTTTTAGGTCACCTGGACAATACAAACACCTTGGTCAGGATGCTGTTCATCGACTATAGCTCAGCATTTAATATCATCATTCCCACAATCCTGATTGAGAAATTGCAGAACCTGGGCCTTTGTAACTCTCTCTGCAGTTGGACGCTCGACTTCCTAAGCAGAAGACCACAATCAAAATGCAGAGATGCAAAGGGACTTGGGAGTCCTTGTGCAGGATACCCTAAAGGTTAACCTCCAGGTTGAGTCGGTGGTGAAGAAGGCAAATGCAATGTTGGCATTCATTTCTAGAGGTATAGAGTATAGGAGCAGGGATGTGATGTTGAGGCTCTATAAGGCACTCGTAAGGCTACACTTTGAGTATTGTGTGCAGTTTTGGGCTCCTTATTTTAGAAGGGACATACTGACATTGGACAGGGTTCAGAGAAGATTCACGAGAATGATCCAGGAATGAGAGGGTTACCGTATGAGGAAGGTCTGGCAGTTCTTGGGCTGTATTCCCTGGAGTTCCGGAGAATGAGGGGGGATCTCATAGAAACATTCCGAATGTTAAAAGACCTGAACAGGTTAGATATGGCAAAGTTATTTCCCATGGTAGAGGATTTTAGGACAAGAGAGCACAACTTCAGGATTGAAGGACATCCATTCAGAACAGAGATGCGGAGAAATTACTTTCGTCAGATGGTGGTAAATCTGTGGAATTTATTGCCACAAGTGGCTGTGGAGGCCATGTTATTGGGTGTATTTAAGGCAGAGACAGATAGGTTCTTGATTCCCCAGGGCATCAAAGGGTATGGGGTGAAAGTAGGGGAGTGGGGGTGACTGGAAGAATTGGATCAGTGCATGACTCAATGGGCCAAATGGCCTATATCTTATGATCTTATGGTCTAATCTGTGCAGATTGGTGATAATATCTCCTCCTCGCTGACCCTCAGGGGTGTGTGCTCAGCCCACTGCTCTACTCTCTCTATACCCATGACTGTGTGGCTAGGCATAGCTCAAATACCATCTATAAATTTGCTGACAATACAACCATTGTTGGTAGAATCTCAAATGGTGACGAGAGGGTGTACAGGAGTGAGATATGTCAACTAGTGGAATGGTGCTACAGCAACAACCTGGCCCCTCAACGTCAGTAAGACGAAAGAGCTGATTGTGGACTTCAGGAAGGGTAAGATGAAGGAACACATACCAATCCTCATAGAGCGATCAGACATGGAGAGAGTGAGCAGCTTCAAGTTCCTGGGTGTGGAGATCTCTGAGGATCTAACCTGGTCCCAACATATCGATGCAGTTATAAAGAAGGCAAGACAGTGGCCATACTTTATTAGGAGTTTGAAGCGATTTGGCATGTCAACAAATACTAGACACTAGACACTAGAATACTACAGCACAGTACAGGCCCTTCGGCCCTCGATGTTGTGCCGACCCATATATTCCTTTTAAAAAACGTACTAAACCCACACTACCCTGTAACCCTCTATTTTTCTTTCATCGATGTGCCTGTCCAAGAGGCTCTTAAATACCCCTAATATTTTAGCCTCCACCACCATCCCTGGCAAGTCATTCCAGGCACCCACAAGCCTCTGTGTAAAAAAATTACCTCTGATGTCTCCCCTAAGCTTCCCTCCCTTAACTTTGTACATATGCCCTCTGGTGTTTGCTATTTGTGCCCTGGGAAACAGGTACTGGCTATCCACCCTATCTATGCCTCTCATAATCTTGTAGACCTCTATCAAGTCCCCTCTCATCCTTCTACACTCCAAAGAGAAAAGTCCCAGCTCTGCTAACCTTGCATCATAAGACTTGTTTTCCAATCCAGGCAACATCCTGGTAAATCTCCTCTGCACCCTCTCCATAGCTTCCACATCCTTCCTATAATGAGGTGACCAGAACTGAACATAATACTGTGTGGTCTCACCAGAGATTTGTAGAGTTGCAACATGACCTCTCGACTCTTGAACTCAACCCCCCTATTAATGAAACCCAGCATCCCAGAGGCCTTCTTAACTATCCTATCAACCTGTGCAGCGACCTTGAGGGATGTATGGATTTGAACCCCAAGGTCCCTCTGTTCATCCACATTCTTAAGTAACTGACCATTAACCCTGTACTCAGCCTTCTGGTTTGTCCTTCCAAAATGCATCACCTCACACTTACCCGGATTGAACTCCATCTGCCACTTTTCTGCCCAACTCTGCATCCTGTCTATACCCTCTTGTAACCTTCGACAACCTACAGCTCCATCCACGACTTCTCCAATCTTCGTGTCATCCGCAAACTTACTCACCCATCCTTCCGCATCTTCATCCAGGTCATTTATGAAAATCACAAAGAGCAGGGGTCCCAGGACAGATCCTTGCGACAGTCCACTAGTCACCGACCTCCAGACAGAATACTTTCCTTCCACTACTACCCTCTGCTTTCTTCCTTTAAGCCAATTTTTTATCCAAACAGCCAAGGTTCCACTGATCCCATGCCTCAAAACTCTCTGGATGAGTCTCTCGTGGGGGACCTTGTGACATGCCTTGCTAAAATCCATGTAGACCACATCTACCACCCTACCTTCATCAATTTCTTTAGTTACCTCTTCAAAAAACTCAATTAGGCCCATGAGGCACGACCTTCCCTCCACAAAGCCATGTTGACTATCCTTGAGTAGACTGTACTTCTCCAAATGCACGTAGATCCTATCCTTAAGAATCCTTTCCAATAGTTTGCAGACCACCGACGTAAGACTCACCGGTCTATAGTTCCCAGGATTCTCCCTATTACCTTTTTTAAAGGGATAGAGAGGGGAGAAGGGGAGGAGGGTGGCATTACTGGTCAGGGATACTATTACAGCTACAGAAAGGGTGGGTAATGTAGCAGGATCCTCTTTTGAGTCGGTATGGGTGGAATTCAGAAACAGGAAGGGAGCAGTTACTCTGTTGGGGGTATTCTATAGGCCCCCTGGTAGCAGCAGGGATACCGAGGAGCAGATTGGGAGGCAGATTTTGGAAAGGTGCAAAAATAGCAGGGTTGTATTAATGGGTGAATTTAACTTCCCTAATATTGATTGGCACCTGATTAGTTCCAAGGGTTTAGATGGGGCAGAGTTTGTTAAGTGTGTCCAGGATGGATTCCTGTCACAGTATGTGGACAGGCCAACCAGGGGGAATGCCATACTAGATCTAGTACTAGGTAATGAACCAGGTCAGGTTACAGATCTCTCAGTGGGTGAGCATCTGGGGGACAGTGACCACCGCTCCCTGGCCTTTATAATTATCATGGAAAAGGATAGAATCAAAGAGGGCTGGAACATTTTTAATTGGGGAAGGGCAAATTATGAGGCTATCAGGCTAGAACTTGCGGGTGTGAATTGGGATGATGTTTTCGCAGAGAAATGTACTATGGACATGTGGTTGATGTTTAGAGATCTCTTGCAGGATGTTAGGGATAAATTTGTCCCGGTGAGGAAGATAAAGAATGGTAGGGTGAAGGAACCATGGGTGACAAGTGAGGAGGAAAATCTAGTCAGGAGGAAGAAGGCAGCATACATGAGGTTTAGGAAGCAAGGATCAGATGGGTCTATTGAGGAATATAGGGAAGCAAGAAAGGAGCTTAAGAAGGGGCTGAGAAGAGCAAAAAGGGGGTATGAGAAGGCCTTGGTGAGTAGGGTAAAGGAAAACCCCAAGGCGTTCTTCAATTATGTGAAGAAAAAAGGATGACAGGAGTGAAGGTAGGACTGATTAGAGATAAAGGTGGGAAGATGTGCCTGGAGGCTGTGGAAGTGAGCGAGGTCCTCAATGAATACTTCTCTTCGGTATTCACCAATGAGAGGGAACTTGATGATGGTGAGGACAATATGAGTGAGGTTGATGTTCTGGAGCATGCTGATATTAAGGGAGAGGAGGTGTTGGAGTTGTTAAAATACATTAGGACGGATAAGTCCCCGGGGCCTGACGGAATATTCCCCAGGCTGCTCCACGAGGTGAGGGAAAGGATTGCTGAGCCTCTGGCTAGGATCTTTATGTCCTCGTTGTCCATGGGAATGGTACCGGAGGATTGGAGGGAGGCGAATGTTGTCCCCTTGTTCAGAAAAGGTAGTAGGGATAGTTCGGGTAATTATAGGCCAGTGAGCCTTACGTCTGTGGTGGGAAAGCTGTTGGAAAAGATTCTTAGAGATAGGATCTATAAGCATTTAGAGAATCATGGTCTGATCAGGGACAGTCAGCATGGCTTTGTGAAGGGCAGATCGTGTCTAACAAGCCTGATAGAGTTCTTTGAGGAGGTGACCAGGTATATAGATGAGGGTAGTGCAGTGGATGTGATCTATATGGATTTTATTAAGGCATTTGACAAGTTCCACAGGGTAGGCTTATTCAGAAAGTCAGGAGGCATGGGATCCAGGGAAGTTTGGCCAGGTGGATTCAGAATTGGCTTGCCTGCAGAAGGCAGAGGGTCATGGTGGAGGGAGTACATTCAGATTGGAGGATTGTGACTAGTGGTGTCCCACAAGGATCTGTTCTGGGACCTCTACTTTTATTAACGACCTGGATATGGGGATAGAAGGGTGGGTTGGCAAGTTTGCAGATGACACAAAGGTTGGTGGTGTTGTAGATAGTGTAGAGGATTGTCGAAGATTGCAGAGAGACATTGATAGGATGCAGAAGTGGTCTGAGAAGTGGCAGATGGAGTTCAACCTGGAGAAGTGTGAGGTGGTACATTTTGGAAGGACAAACCCCAAGGCAGAGTACAAAGTAAATGGCAGGATACTTGGTAGTGTGGAGGAGCAGAGGGATCTCGGGGTACATGTCCACAGATCCCTGAAAGTTGCCTCACAGATGGATAGGGTAGTTAAGAAAGCTTATGGGGTGTTAGCTTTCATAAGTCGAGGGATAGAGTTTAAGAGTCACGATGTAATGATGCAGCTCTATAAAACTCTGGTTAGGCCACAGTTGGAGTACTGTGTCCAGTTCTGGTCGCCTCACTATAGGAAGGACGTGGAAGCATTGGAAAGGGTACAGAGGAGATTTACCAGGATGCTGCCTGGTTGAGAAAGTATGCATTATGATCAGAGATTAAGGGAGCTAGGGCTTTACTCTTTGGAGAGAAGGAGGATGAAGGGAGACATGATAGAGGTGTACAAGATAATAAGAGGAATAGATAGCGTGGATAGCCAGTGCCTCTTCCCCAGGGCACCACTGCTCAATACAGGAGGACATGGCTTTAAGGTAAGATGTGGGAAGTTCAAGGGGGATATTAGAGGAAGGTTTTTTACTCAGAGAGTGGTTGGTGTGTGGAATGCACTGCCTGAGTCAGCGTTGGAGGCAGATACACTAGTGAAGTTTAAGAGACTACTAGACAGGTATATGGAGGAATTTAAGGTGGGGGCTTATATGGGAGGCAGGGTTTGAGGGTCGGCACAACATTGTGGGCCGAAGGGCTTGTACTATTCTATGTTCTATGTTCTAAACAAGGGAACTACATTTGCCATTCTCCAATCCTCCGGCCCATCCCCTGCAGCCAAAGAGGATTCAAAGATCATAGCTACTGCTCCAGCGATCTCTTCTCTCACTTCCCACAGCAACCTGGGGTATATCACGTCCAGCCCTGGGGACTTATCAATCTTGATGTTTTTAAGAAGATCCAACACTTCTTCTTCCTTAATCTCCACATTGCCCAGCACACAGGCCTGTTCTATTTCGACTTCACCCTGATCAAGGTCCTTTTCACTTGTGAATACTGAAGCAAAGTATTCATTTAGGACCTCCCCAACCTCCTCCAACTCCAGGCACATGTTGCCTTCTTTATCCTTTAGCGGCCCCACCTTCATTCTTGTCATCCTTCTGTTCTTCACATACGCATAGAATGCCTTGGGGTTCTCCTTAATCCTACCTGGCAAGGCCTTCTCATGCCCCCTTCGAGCTCTCCTAAATCCTTTCTTAAGCTCCTTCCTGGCTACCCTATATTTCTCATGAGCCCCTCCTGCTTCCTGCTTCTTATATCTAACATATGCTTCCTTCTTCCTCAACGAGTTGCCTCACGTGTTTCGTCAGCCACGGTTCCCTTTTCCTACCATTTTTTCCTTGTCTCAGTGGGACAAACCTATCCTGAACCCAGCCCTAGTGGTCCCTAAACTTCCTCCACATTACTTCTGTGCTTTCACCCTTGAACATCTGTTTCCAATTTACCCTCGCTAGTTCCTGCCTCATCCCTTCATAGTTAGCCCTTCCCCAGTTAAGCACTTTCCCATTTTGTCTGTTTTTATCCTTTTCCATAGCTATGCTGAAGCTCAGGGAGTTGTGGTCACTCCCACCAAAATGCTCCCCCACCAAGAGGTCTGCCACCTGACCAGGTTCATTACCCAGAACTAGATCAAGTATGGCCTCTCCTCTCGACGGCCAGTCCACATACTGTGTCAGGAATCCTTCCTGAACACACCTGACAAATTCAGCCCCATCTATCCCCCTTGCAGTCAGGAGGTGCCAGTCAATATGAGGGAAGTTGAAATCACCCATAACCACAACCCTATATTTCCTGCACCATTCTAAAATCTGCCTGCTTATCTGCTCCTCGGTGTCCCAAGGGCTATTTAGAGGCCTATGGACTACTCCCAGCACAGTGATTGATCCCTTCCTATTTCTGACTTCCACCCACACCGACTCAGTGGACACTCCCTCTGCAGCCTCCTCCCTTTCTATAGCCGTGATACTATCCCTGACCAGTAATGCTACTCCCCCCCACACTTTCTACCTCCCATCCTATTCCTTTTAAAACACCTAAACCCCTGTACCTGCATCAGCCAATCCTGCCCTTCCTCCAGCCAAGTTTCAGTAACAGCCACAGCATCATAGTTCCACATACTGATCCATACTGTAAGTTCATCCCCTTTATTCCTAATACTCCTAGCATTGAAATAGACACATTTCAACCCCTCTAACTGGCTACATTTATGTTTTGTCCCCTGTCTGTCCTTCCTCACCAACTCAGAACACATACTGTCATACCCTTGTCCTTCTACCCTAATCTCTGCACTCACATTCTGATTCCCACCCCGCTGCCAAACTAGTTTAAACCCTCCCCAACAGCTCTAGCAAAGCTGCCCGCCAGGATCCCTTTCCAGTTCAGGTGCAGCCCGTCATTTTTGTACAGGTCAGACCTTCCCTAGAAGAGATCCCAATGATCCAGAAATCTGAACCCCCGCCCCCTGCACCAAATCTTCAGCCATGCATTCATCTGCCATAACTTCCTGTTCCTACCCTCTCTGTCTCGTGGCACAGGCAGCAATCCCGAGATTACCACCCTTGAGGCCCTGCTTTTTAACTTCTTTCCTAACTCCCTATATTCCTTTTTCAGGACCTCATCCCTACTCCTATCTATGTCGCTGGTCCCCATGTGGACCACGACATCTGGCTGCTCACCCTCTCTCCTGAGAATACTGAGAACTCGATCCGAGATATCGCGGATCTTGGCACCAGGGAGGCAACAGACCATCCGGGATTCTCGATCTCTCCCACAAAACCTCTTATTTGTCCCCCTAACTGGCGAATCCCCTATCACTACTGCTGTCCTCTTTTCCCTCCTTCCCTTCTGAGCTGAGGGTCCAGTCTCAGTGCCAGAGACGCAACCACTGCAACTTGTCCCTGGTAGGTCATCCTCATCAACAGTATCCAAAATGATATACTAATTATTGGTGGGGACGGCCACAGGGGTGCTCTGCTCATTCTGTCTATTACCCTTCCCTCTCCTGACAGTCACCCAGCTACCTGTCTCCTGACTTTTAGGGGTGACTATCTCTCTGTAACTCCTGTTTATTTCTTCCTCTGCCTCCCGAATGATCCGAAGTTCATCCAGCTCCAGCTCCAGTTCACTAACTCGGTTTGTCAGGAGCTGCAGCTGGATGCACCTTTTCCAGGTGTAGTTATCGGGGACAATTGTGCTCGCCCTGACTCCCACATCCTACAATCAGAGCACTTGACTGCCCTGTCTACTGCCTCCATTACCAACTCCTAAGTTAATTTAATTAATTAATTAAAGACAATTACCGGGCCTTACCTCTCTGGGAGCAAGCTCGTCCTCTGCCTCTTCTCAAAAACTCAAAGACTTCTAGATGTACCATGGCAAGCATTTGTATCACTGTCTGGTATGGAGGGGCTACTGCACAGGACCGAAAGAAGCTGCAGAAGGTTGTAAATCTAGTCAGCTCCATCTTGGGCACTAGCCTACAAAGTATCCAGGACATCTTCAGGGAGCGGTGTCTCAGAAAGGCAGCGTCCATTACTAAAGACCTCCAGCACCCAGGGCATGCCCTTTTCTAACTGTTACCATCGAGCAGGAGATACAGAAGCCTGAAGGCACACACTCAGCGATTCAGGAACAGCTTTTTACCTTCTGCAATCTGATTCCTAAATGGACATTGAACCCTTGGATACTGCCTCACTTTTTTAATGTACCGTATTTCTGTTTTTGCACTTTTTAAAAATCTATTCAATACACGTTTACTGTAATTGATTTATTTTTTATTATATTTTAAAATTTTATTTATTAATATTATTATTTGTGTTCTGTCTGCTACATTATGTATTACATTGAACTGCTGCTGCTAAGTTAACAAATTTCATGTCACATGCCGGTGACAATAAACCTGATTCTGATTCCCACTGCTCATCTAGCCCCGCCCATTCACAGGGACTCCGCCCATCCTAATCAAACTCCACCCATCCTCATCTAGCCCCGCCCATTCACAGGGACTCCGCCCATCCTAATCAAACTCCACCCATCCTCATCTAGCCCCGCCCATTCACAGGGACTCCGCCCACCCTAATCAAACTCCACCCATCCTCATCTAGCCCCGCCCATTCACAGGGACTCCGCCCACCCTAATCAAACTCCACCCACCCTCATCTAGCCCCGCCCATTCACAGGGACTCCGCCCATCCTAATCAAACTCCACCCATCCTCATCTAGCCACGCCCATTAACAGGGACTCCGCCCGCCCTAATCAAACTCCACCCACCTTCATCTAGCCCCGCCCATTCACAGGGACTCCGCCCACCCTAATCAAACTCCACCCACCCTCATCTAACCCCGCCCATTAACAGGGACTCCGCCCACCCTAATCAAACTCCACCCACCCTCATCTAGCCCCGCCCATTCACAGGGACTCCGCCCACCCTAATCAAACTTCACCCATCCTCATCTAGCCCCGCCCCTTCACAGGGACTCCGCCCACCCTAATCAAACTCCACCCATTCTCATCTAACCCCGCCCATTCACAGGGACTCCGCCCACCCTAATCAAACTCCACCCACCCTCATCTAGCCCCGCCCATTCACAGGGACTCCGCCCGCCCTAATCAAACTCCACCCACCCTCATCTAGCCCCGCCCATTCACAGGGACTCCGCCCACCCTAATCAAACTCCACCCATCCTCATCTAGCCCCGCCTATTCACAGGGACTCGGCCCACCCTAATCAAACTCCACCCATCCTCATCTAGCCCCGCCCCTTCACAGGGACTCCGCCCACCCTAATCAAACTCCACCCACCCTCATCTAGCCCCGCCCATTCACAGGGAGTTCTGCCCACCCTAATCAAACTCCACCCACCCTCATCTAGCCCCGCCCATTCACAGGGACTCCGCCCACCCTAATCAAACTCCACCCATCCTCATCTAGCCCCGCCCATTCACAGGGACTACGCCCACCCTAATCAAACTCCACCCACCCTCATCTAGCCCCGCCCATTCACAGGGACTCCGCCCACCCTAAACAAACTCCACCCATCCTCATCTAGCCCCGCCTATTCACAGGACTCCGCCCACCCTAATCAAACTCCACCCACCCTCATCTAGCCCCGCCCATTCACAGGGAGTTCCGCCCACCCTAATCAAACTCCACCCATCCTCATCTAGCCCCGCCTATTCACAGGGACTCCGCCCACCCTAATCAAACTCCACCCACCCTCATCTAGCCCCGCCCATTCACAGGGACTCCGCCCACCCTAATCAAACTCCACCCACCCTCATCTAGCCCCGCCCATTCACAGGGACTCCGCCCACCCTAATCAAACTCCACCCACCCTCATCTAGCCCCGCCCATTCACAGGGAGTTCTGCCCACCCTAATCAAACTCCACCCATCCTCATCTAACCCCGCCCATTCACAGGGACTCCGCCCACCCTAATCAAACTCCACCCACCCTCATCTAGCCCCGCCTATTCACAGGGGCTCCGCCCACCCTAATCAAACTCCACCCACCCTCATCTAGCCCCGCCTATTCACAGGGGCTCCGCCCACCCTAATCAAACTCCACCCACCCTCATCTAGCCCCGCCTATTCACAGGGACTCCGCCCACCCTAATCAAACTCCACCCACCCTCATCTAGCCCCGCCCATTCACAGGGAGTTCTGCCCACCCTAATCAAACTCCACCCACCCTCATCTAGCCCCGCCCCTTCACAGGGACTCCGCCCACCCTAATCAAACTCCACCCACCCTCATCTAGCCCCGCCTATTCACAGGGAGTTCTGCCCACCCTAATCAAACTCCACCCACCCTCATCTAGCCCCGCCCCTTCACAGGGACTCCGCCCACCCTAATCAAACTCCACCCTCCCTCATCTAGCCCCGCCCATTCACAGGGAGTTCTGCCCACCCTAATCAAACTCCACCCACCCTCATCTAGCCCCGCCTATTCACAGGGACTCCGCCCACCCCAATCAAACTCCACCCACCCTCATCTAGCCCCGCCTATTCACAGGGGCTCCGCCCACCCTAATCAAACTCCACCCACCCTCATCTAGCCCCGCCTATTCACAGGGACTCCGCCACCCTAATCAAACTCCACCCATCCTCATCTAGCCCCGCCTATTCACAGGGACTCCGCCCACCCTAATCAAACTCCACCCACCCTCATCTAGCCCCGCCCATTCACAGGGAGTTCTGCCCACCCTCAGCTAGCCCCACCTACTCTGAGCAAGCTCACTCACCCTCTGGTTCAACCAGTTTCACAGACAGTCAGCATCACCTCAGACAGGGCGGGTGGGGGTGATCATTTCTCCCATACATAGTGCCCCTATCTCAACCAGTTATCACAGTCAGAGCTGAGACCGTTGTCCACAGCAGGGGAGTATCCCCACTGCTGGCCTGTTGACCACTGACCTTGGACTCAGTTCACCACTCCCTCAATTCCCATGGCTTTTACTGTGTTGACCAACCTGTCACATGGACATCAAAGCAACACGCAGAAAATGCTGGAGGAACTCAGCAGGCCAGGCAGCTTCTATGGAAAAAGTACAGTTGACGTCTTGGGCTGAAACCCTTTGGTAGGACTGGAGAACAAAAGATGAGGAGTAGAATTAAAAGCTGGGGGTGGTGGGGGAAGAGAGAAGCACATGAAGATAGGTGAAAATGGGAGGGGGAGGGATGAAATAAAGAGCTGGGAAGTTGTTTGTTGAAAGAGACAGAGGGCTGGAGAAGGGGGGAGTCAAATAGGAGAGGAGAGAAGGCCATGGAAGCAAGAAAAGTGGGGAGGAGCACTAGAGAGAGGTGATGGATGGGCAAAGAGAGAGGGAAAGGGGAAGCGGAGGAGGGGCATTACCAGAAGTTCGAAAAATCAATGTTCTTGCCATCAGGTTGGAGGCTACCCAGACGGAATACAAGGTGTTGTTCCTCCAACCTGAGTGTGGCTTCATCATGACAGTAGAGGAGACCATGGATGGACATATCAGAATGGGAATGGGAAGTGGAATTAAAATGGGCCACTGGGAGACCATGCTTCTTCTGGTGGACAAAACATAAGTGCTCGGCAAAATGGTCTCCCAATCTATGTCGGGTCTCCCCAATATACAGGAGGCCACACCGGGAGCACCGGACACAGAAAATGACCCCAACAGACTCACAGGTGAAGTGTCGTCTCACCTGGAAGGCCTGTTTGGGGCTCTGAATGATATTGAGGGAGGAGGTATAGGGCCAGGTGTAGTACTTGCTCCACTTGCAAGGATAAGAGCCACTGGGAGATCAGGGGGAGGGATGAATGGACAAGGGAGTCGTGTCGGGAGTGATCCCTGTAGAAAGCAAAAAGTGGGTGGGGCGGAGAGGGAAAATGGGCTTGGTGGTGGGATCCTGTTGGAGGTGGCGGAAGTTCAGAGAATTATATGCTGGACATGGAGGCTGGTGGGGTGGTAGGTGAGGACGAGACATACCCTATCCCTGGTAGCGTGACGGGAGGATGGGGTGAGAGCAGACGTCAGTGAAATTGAAGAGATGCAGTTGAGGGCAGCGTTGATGGTGGAGGAAGGGAAGCCCCTTTCTTTGAAGAAGGAGGACATCTCCTTTGTTCTGGAATGAAAAGCCTCATCCTGAGAGCAGATGCGGTGGAGACGGAGGAATTGAGAGAAGCGGATGGCATTTTTACAAGTAGCAGGGTGGGACGAGGTACAGTCCAGGTAGCTGTGAGTGTCCGTGGGTTTATAATGGACATCGGTGGATACACTGTCTCCAGAGACAGAGACAGTGTGCTCTTTCTGGACACCTGACCCAACCAGTTCCCCTCCACCACCGCTTCCTCCATTTAGCGGAACTTATCCTCACTCTTAATAATTTCTCTTTTGGCTCCCCCCATTTCCTTCAAACAAAAGGTGTAGCCACGGGGACTTGCATGGTTCCCAGCTATGCCTGCCTTTTTGTTAGCTACATGGAACAGATTATGCTCCAACCCTACACTGCTGTCTGCCTCCCATTTTTCCCACACTACATCGACGACTGCATTGGTGCAGCTCTTTACTTCATCCCTCCCCCTATCCCGGTTTCACCTATCACCTTGTGTTTCTCTCTCCCCTCTCACCACCTTTTAATTCTACTCCTCATATCCTTTTCTCCAGTCCTGCTGAAGGCTGTCAGCCTGAAACATCGACTGTGCTCTTATCCATACATGCTGCCTGAGTTCCTCCAGCATGTTGTGCACGTTGCTTGGATTTCCAGCATCTGCAGATTTTCTCTTGTTTGTGACATGGGGCATCAACTGTCTCATCAAAGTTTGTGTGGGTTTTATTGCCCTGCCTTGTTACTTTCTAAAGTCCATGTTCAAGTCTGAGGCTTCTCTACCAAATCCATACTGACTGACTCGGTTACTGGCGAGTCTCTAAGTGGCAGCTTATGGCGTTCAGAATTTGTTCCAGAGATGTCACAGACAGATCCGATGTCACTCAGCCGATTCCTTTCTCCCCTTAACAGCAGCAACCTCCCATCCTCTGGCTCCACACCGAACATTGTATATAGACCTCTAACCGTGGGAATGTCCTGGCCCTGTGACATCCATGTTGAAAGATTGCAGATCCCGCACATCCTCTCTGCATCTCTACCTTTCCCAAGACTTCACCTTCAGCGTGAATTCTTTGAGATTATGATCACTGACTCTTCAGGGTTCCTTTACCATAAGCTCCCTAATCAAGTTTATCCAAAGACTTCACATTCAAGTTCAAGTTTTAAAACTCAACTGTACATAAATGCCAAGAATGCAGCCAGATGAGAGAGCGTTCCTCTGGGTCAAGGTACAAAACATGGTACTAACTATCATACACAGCACAAGACACATATATAAGGTAGCAGTGAACATATAGTCACACACACAAATAATATATATGTATTGCCCAAATCCCTGAGCTCATGGATATTGTTGGCAAAAACAAGCCCATGGAAGTCTGCGGACAAACACAATTCAGTTTGTCTTCAACTGAGCAAACACTAGGGAGCAGCACTGACAACCACCAAACTGTCTCTGAAATCACCTCTCCTGGGTGGCTGCATCTCAGTCTGGGTATTACCCTATCTGGAACATTGTTCAGCTTTGTAAACATCTGTTCTACTTTCTAAAGGGTCGCTCCCTCCTCCTGCTCTTCCGGAGATGTGAAACCTCAAGGATTACTGCTGACACTCTTCTGGTCTTCTCTCTGTTTTCTCTTTTCCCTTTATTGTACCCTCTCCTTTCTAGAACTGTCGGCGAGTCCAAATCAGAGGGGCCGAGTTTTAGGGTGAGAGGGATGAGTTTTAAAGGTGACCTGAGAAAGAAGTTTTACTGAAATAGTGTGGATGACATCTGGAACTTGCTGCTGGAGGAGGTGCTGAAGGCAGATATGGTGAAAGTTATAAGAGACTTTAGATGATATGTCGGTAGTAAGACGTAATGCAGGGAATGGGATCAGTGCAGAGGGCCACAGAAGGTCAGAATGGGCAGGGCGGGCCGAAGGGCCCGTTTCTCTGCTCAGAATGCACATTGTTATCTCAATACCAGCAGCCGGTGCGGTCAAGGTTAAAGCCACGGCCAGAGTGAAGAACTTGATGGGTTTTGTCTCTCTCCACAGGCAGAAGGCTTTAGCAGCAACAGGCAGAGCGGGGTTTCAGGAAGCAGCTGACTGGTGAGTGCCATCACTAACGGTGTCTGTCTGGGACCTCGGGGAGGGTTATAGTGTCTGTCCTGGTGATGGGCTACAAGTTCATACCCAGTGACGGGTTACAGGCTCACTCACTGTGACAGGTTACAGGTTCACTCATGGTGACGGGTTACAGGTTCACTCACAGTGATGGGTTACAGGTTCACTCACAGTGAGGGGTTACAGGCTCACTCCCAGTGAGGGGTTACAGGTTCACTCACTGTGACAGGTTACAGGTTCACTCATGGTTACGGGTTATAGGCTCACTCACTATGATGGGTTACAGGTTCACTCCCGGTGATGGGTTACAGGCTCACTCCCGGTGAGGGGTTACAGGCTCACTGCCGGTAAGGAGTTACAGGTTCACTCACTGTGACGGGTTACAGGTTCACTCCCAGTGATGGGTCACAGGTTCACTCACAGTGAGGGGTTACAGGCTCACTCCTAGTGAGGTGTTACAGGTTCACTCACTGTGACAGGTTACAGGTTCACTCATGGTTACGGGTTACAGGTTCACTCATGGTGACGGGTTACAGGTTCACTCATGGTTACGGGTTATAGGTTCACTCACTGTGACAGGTTACAGGTTCACTCCCGGTGATGGGTTACAGGCTCACTCCCGGTGAGGGGTTACAGGCTCACTGCCGGTAAGGAGTTACAGGTTCACTCACTGTGACGGGTTACAGGTTCACTCCCAGTGATGGGTCACAGGTTCACTCACAGTGAGGGGTTACAGGCTCACTCCTAGTGAGGTGTTACAGGTTCACTCACTGTGACAGGTTACAGGTTCACTCATGGTTACGGGTTACAGGTTCACTCATGGTGACGGGTTACAGGTTGCCTCACAGTAATGGGTTACAGGTTCACTCATAGTGACGGGTTACAGGCTCACTCACAGTGAGGGGTTACAGGTTCACTCACAGTGAGGGGTTACAGGTTCCCTCACAGTGACAGGTTACAGGTTCACTCAGAATGAGGGGTTACCCATTCACTCACAGTGAGGGGTTACAGGCTCACTCACAGTGACGGGTTACAGGTTCACTCATGGTGATGGGTTACAGGCTCACTCCCAGTGATGGGTTATAGGTTCACTCACAGTGACGGGTTACAGTTTCACTCCCGGTGATGGGTTACAGGCTCACTCCCGGTGAGGGGTTACAGGCTCACTGCCGGTAAGGAGTTACAGGTTCACTCACTGTGACGGGTTACAGGCTCACTCACTGTGACAGGTTACAGGTTCACTCACTGTGAGGGGTTACAGGCTCACTCCCAGTGAGGGGTTACAGGTTCACTCACAGTGACGGGTTACAGGCTCACTCATAGTGACAGGTTACTGCAGTTACTGAAGAATTCCATGGGTGTGGCCGACTATTGAAGAGTAAGTAACTCACTATCAGTTCTTACGGAAAAATGAGGTCACTGTGTCATTGCAATGACTGAGGTGAGGGAGGGTGGTGGAGGCATGGGTTGGAAGGGAAGGGGGGAGGGGAGGGGGAGGAATGAATGGAGGACAATGGGGATGTGATTTTGCTGTGGACAGGAAGGAATGTCCTGCTGGTTCACCTCCATGGATCTCTCCACCTGCAGACTATAGACAGCAGGTGTGGTTTCCTGTCTGTGAACAGGCGGATGTGTGTGACTCATCCCCCACTTCAGTCGTGTGATTTTGCTATCTTCCTGTGATGACACCCCTCCCCTAAGGCTCTGTTTCAGATCCCACCACAGGATGATACACACACCAGGTGTCCCTGATAGATTTGGCCCTCACTCAGGGTTTAGCAGCTGATAATGGGGCCCTGAGATTTCCCGAGCCCAGCTCCTAGAAATGCCCAATACCCCTGAGCAACTGCAGATCTCACTCCCAATCCCCACCCATCACCCCTTGAAAACCCCATGGCCACAGTACAAACACCTCACCATTTCCCTGTACAAAAGGGGGCCATGCTGTCCAATATGGTGCCTGTTTGCTCCTGTTTCCCAGCACTTCGGGACTGGTGGATGTGTCGACAGTCTCTGCTGCCAGCGACCTGAGGACCACTCACCATTATCGGTGGCCCTGTCTTCTGATCCTCCTCGGCTGGATCACAGGATGCAGCACAACTGCCTCAGAAAACCTCCAAGGATCAAGCCCTCAGTGATGTCCTGGGCCCAGGCCCCAGGCCCAGGCCCACCTTCCCTGTGAGGTGACCTCAGGCATAGACAATGACCTCCACAGGGCTGATCGTGCTGTTCCAGAACGGCTTTCAGCTCCTGAGCTCCATGCTTCACCAGAACAGCAGCAGCACAGGCCATCCAGCCTAGTCTGCCATTCATCAACCCAGCCCCTGCTGTCCCCAACCCCTCCTTCAAGCTGCCTCCTCACACTTCCCACCACAACGTCTCGTCCCTCTCCAGTGATCAAGGCCGTTGTCTGGGTGAGTATGGTCCTCCTCAAAGGAACCTGCGAGGGAACCTCTTCACTCAGTGAGAGTGTGGAACGAGCTGGCAGTGGAAGTGATGGATGCAGGTTAGATTTCAACATTTAAGCGAATTTTGGATCGATACATGGATGGGAGGGGTTTGGAGGCTGTAGTCTGGGTTCAGGTTGACGGGACTGGCCAGAATAAGTTTCTGTGCTGTGGTCATAGATAACTTTATGACACATATTGCCTCCTGTAGACTCACCACAGCAATGTCTCTGACAGGATTCTTGCGCATGGGAATGACCCGACCCGTGATGACCCCATTCCACAGGAGTACGTGGTGTATCTGTGTCCATCGGGTCTGCTCTGGGTCAAGCTGATGGCATTCTGGGACGAGAGTGAGAAACAATGCGGCAGGAACCAAGCTCATGAGGTCTTCCCACACGTCAGCCTCTGCCACTTCTTCACAGTAAGGCCCAGCTCAGCAGGGAAATGGGAGCCTTTAGTCCTGGTCGAACCAGTGGATGAGGGTCAGAGTGAGGAACTTTGCTAGGGGTCTGGACTCTTCCTGTGTCATAGACAGGCCCTTGGGCTCATCTCGTCCACACAGACCAAATGGTCTCTTTCAGCCTGTCCCATTTACCTGCATATCCCTTAAACCGTTCTCAAACATGTACCTGTCCAAATCCCTTTTAAACATGATCATTGTACCCACCTCCACCACCTCCCCGGAACCTCATCCTACTGAGACCATGGAATCAGGCCATTCAGCCCATCGAGTCTGCTCCACCATTCCATCATGGCTGATTTATTATCCCTCTTAATCCCATTCTCCTGCCTTCTTCCTGTAACCTTTGACAGCCTGACTAATAAAGAACCCACCCGTTAACCTCCACTTTAAATACACCCAATGATCAGAGCCGTCTGTGGCAATGAATTTCACAGATTCACTAGACTCTGGCTAAAGAAATTGCTCCTCATCTGTGTAAATTTGTACCCACCACCCCTCAGGTGTGTGAAAAACTCACCCCTCAGATCTCCTTTAACTCTTTCACCTCTCAGCTTAAACCTGTGCCTCCAGTTCCAGATTGACCCAACCTCAAAGACTGTGACTACCCGCCATATCTATGACCCCCATAACTTTATAAACTGTTATTAGTTCAGCTCTCAGCCTGCCACACTCCAGTGAGAAGGAACCCGTCCTATCAGATCTCTCCCTGTAACACCAAGTCCAGTGACAACCGATGAGTCAGCCACTGGAACCTGGAGCATGCAGCCTGCTGCAGGAACTCAGTAGCTCAAGCCGAGTCTGAGGGGGTAGGGAGAAATTGTCAAGACTCTGCTTCTGGATATCAGTGCCTCTTGACCTGCTGGGTTCCTGCACCCTGGTGAATCTCTTGTAATGCTACCACATCCTGTGCTGTGGTGACTGGGGCGCTCCAAGTGCTTGTACAGCTGCAACTCTTACACTCTCTGCCTGGGTTGTGAAGTCAAACATACCAAGTGGCTTCTTCACGAACCCATCCACCTCCGTCAGCACAATCAGGGAGCTGTGGACTTGCACCACAACACCCCACACTCTTGAGGTGTCCCCCCCACTTGTCCTGTCCTGTCTGTCCTCACAAAGTGCATCATCTCATACTTGTCTGCATTAACCTCCACACACAAAATGCTGGAGGAACTCAGCAGGCCAGGCAGCATCTATGGAAATGAATAAAGAGTCGACGTTTTGGGCCGAGACCCTTCTTCAGGACTGGAAAGGAGGGGAGAAGTCATCAGAATAAAAGGTGGGGGGAGGGAAGAGAGGATGGCTCGAGGTGATAGGTGAACCCAGGTGGGTGGGAAAGATAGAGGACTGGAGAAGAAGGAATCTGATAGGAGAGGAGCGTGTACCCGAGACAAAAGGGAAGGAGGAAGGGACCCATGAGGAGGTGATAGGTGGGTAGAAGAGGCAAAGGGTCAGAGTGGGGATTAGAAAAAGAGAGGGGGGAGGGAAAATTCCCTTGTCCATTCGTCTCTCCCCACTAACCTCCCTTCCAGCACTTATCCCTGCAAGTCGCCAAAGTGCCACGTCTGCTCCCTCACCTCCATTCAAAGCCCCAAACAGTCCTTCCACGTCAAGCAACACTTCACCTGCAAGTCAGCCGGGTCACCTATTGCGTCCTTCTGCAACCTGTATTAGTGAGACCCATTATAAAGCAACTGGGGTCATCTAGAACACAGAAAACAGAAAGCACAATACACTTCGGCTCACAAAGCTGAACATGTCCTTACTATAGAAATACCAGGGGTTACCCACAGCCCTCTATTTTTCTAAGCTCCATATACCTGTCCAGGAGTCTCTTAAAAGACCCTATCATATCCGCCTCCACCACCGTTGCCGGCAGCCCATTCCATGCACTCACCACTCTCTGCATAAAAAACTTACCCCTGACATCTCTGTACCTACTTGCAAGCACCTTAAAACTATGCCCTCTAGTGCTAGCCATTTCAGCCCTGGAGAAAAGCCTCTGACTATCCACACGATCAACGCCTCTCAATATCTTATACACCTCTATCAGGTCACCTCTCATCCTCCGTCACTCCAAGGAAAAAAGGCCGAGCTCACTTAACCTATTGTCATAAGGCATGGTCCCCAATCCAGGCAATATCTTTGCACAGAGCAAGACGAAGGAATTGGTTGTTGACTTCAGAAGGAGTAGCAGACCGCACAACCCAATTTACACCAGTGGTGCGCAAGTGGAACAGGTCAAAAGCTTTAAGTTCCTTGGGGTCAATATCACAAGTGACCTGACTTGGTCCAACCAAGCAGAGTTCACTGCCAAGAAGGCCCACCAGCGCCTTTACGTCCTGAGAAAACTAAAGAAATTTGGCCTGTTCCCTAAAACCCTCACTAATTTTTATCTATCTCCTCTGGTTCCATACACACTTTTCCACTGTCACACTTGACAGGTCCTATTCTTTCACATCTTATCCCTTTGCTCTTCACATACTTATAGAATGCCTTGGGGTTTTCCTTAATCCTGTCCGCCAAGGCCTTCTCATGGCCCCTTCTGGCTTTCCTAATTTCATTCTTAAGCTCCTTTCTATTAGCCTTATAATCTTCAAGATCTCTATCATTACCTGGTTTTTTGAACCTTTCGTAAGCTCTTCTTTTCTTCTTGACTAGATTTACAACAGCCTTGTACACCATGGTTCCTGTACCCTACCATCCTTTCCCTGTCTCATTGGAACGTACCTATGCAGAACCCCACGCAAATATCCCCGAGCATTTGCCACATTTTCTCCATACATTTCCCTGAGAACATCTGTTCCCAATTTATGCTTCCAAGTTCCTGCCTGATAGCCTCATATTTCCCCTTACTCCAATTAAATGCTTTTCTAACTTGTCTGTTCCTATCCCTCTCCAATGCAATGGTAAATGAGATAGAATTGTGATCACTATCTCCAAAATGCTCTCCCACTGAAATATTTGACACCTGACCAGGTTCATTTCCCAAAACCAAATCAAGTACAGCCTCTCCTCTTGTAGGCTTATCTACATATTGTGTCAAGAAACCTTCCTGAACACACCAAACAAACTCCACCCCATCCAAACCCCTTGCTCCAGGGAGATGCCAATCAATATTTGGGAAATTAAAATCACCCACCACGACAACCCTGTTATTATTACACCTCTCCAGAATATGTCTCCCTATCTGCTCCTCAATGTCCCTGTTACTATTGGGTGGTCGATAAAAAACACCCAGTAGAGTTATTGACCCCTTCCTGTTCCTAACTACCACCTACAGAGACTCCGTAGACAATCCCTCCATGACTTCCTCCTTTTCTGCAGCCATGACACTATCTCTGATCAGCAGTGCCATGCACCCACCTCTCTTGCACCCCCCCCCGCACCCTGTCCTTTCTGAAACATCTAAAGCCTGGCACTCTAAGTAGCCATTCCTGCCCCGGAGCCATCCAAGTCTCTGTAATGACCACAACATCATAGATCCAAGTACTGATCCACGCTCTAAGCTCATCTGCTTTGTTCATAATACTCCTCACGTTAAAATAGGGACATCTCAAACCATCAGTCTAGGCGCATCCCTTCTCTATCACCTGCCTATCCTCCCTCTCGCACCGTCTCCAAGCTTTCTCTATTTGTGAGCCAACCGCCTCTTCCTCCATCTCATCAGTTTGGTTCCCACCCCCCAGCAGTTTAAACTCTCCCCAGCAGCCTTAGCAAACCTTCCCGCCAGGATATTGGACCCCTGGGATTCAAGTGCAACCCGTCCCTTTTGTACAGGTCACACCTGCCCCAAAAAAAGGTCCTAATGATCCAGAAATCTGAATCCCTGCCCCCTGCTCCAATCCCTCAGCCACGCATTTATCCTCTGTCACATACCCCGTGACGGGAATAGAGAAACCAGCAGAAATAGAAACCATTTTGGAGTCCAGTATTGCTGATAACTAATAATATTCATTAATAACTACGCAATACAGTAAACTAAGTGAAGATAAATCAAACAGGTTAGCAATGATTTTATATAAAAGTAAGTGTGGAATATATATGTATGAAAAACCAATCTTTAAGTCTAGGGGTAAAAAGATACAGTCTTACGATGTTCAGTAAAGTTCAGTTCAGTTCTTAGTATTTAGTTGAATAGCGATGGGGAGAGAGAAAGAGAGTAGAGTCTTCAGGTGAGCTGATGCCGTCGATCTTCTCGTCGTCCTCCGAAATCCTTCATAAGTCACCCACTGTGACTTTAACCAGGGGGACTGGTTTTCCTGTGGTGGAGCTATCACCCCTGCAAGGGTGGACACATAGACAACTCCCCACCAGTCGACCCCTTCTTCACCGCTGGAAGAGGAATTTGGATCGATCCGCCTGATCGAACCTCCAAAACCCACTTTCTCTGCGGGCACAACAATGCTCATTCAGCGTCCAGATCATGTGTCTGAGGTCTGTATCATCTGACCTCCTATTTATTTCACCAGGCTGAGCATCACCTGTCATTCAAAGAGTCCCTCCTTCCTTTGTCTGTGAAGAAAGGCACAAGCAGGCAACAAGTCCTTGGAAGTAACACCAACAATGTCCTGTTGGTCACCATAGCAACCTTCGAGCTGCTCAGTGCTGTCTCCAAAGTAAAACTCAGTAGAAATCCAAAGTTACTTCCAATGGATCCCCTCACAGTATTGAGCCACACTTGGGTTACTGTCTGCAATTCCGGTTGCCTTAGTATAGGAAGGATATGTCATAAAGCTGGAAAGGGTGCAAAAAAGGTTGACAAGGATGTTGTCTGGACTTGAGCCTTAAGGAGAGACTCAGTAGGCTGTGGCTTTTTCCTCTAGAGCGTTGGAGGTTGAGAGACCTTACAGACATTTATAAAATCATGAGGGGCATAAATAAGATGGTTGGTCGTGTATATCAACAACCAGCCACTGGTCACCATAGCAACCTTCGAGCTGCTCAGTTTTTATCTCCAAAGTAAAACTCCAAAGTTAACTCCCGTGACAGTCCAACCGTCAATCATCGTCTCTCTCCCTCTTTTCCAAACAAACCATCGATGATAAATGACTCTCTCTGTCTCTCTTCAAACAGTTAATAGGGGCACTCCTGGATCCCCTCACACCTCCACCTCACTCTATTCCTATACTCACTGTAGTGTGGCACAGGCAGTAATCCTGAGATTACTACCTTTGAGGTCCTGCTTCTGAACTTTCTTCCTAGCTCCTGAAGTTTGTTTTCAGGACCTCCTCCCTTTTCCTAACTATGTCATTGGTACCAGTATGTATCACGACCTCTGTCTGTTCTCCTTCTCAGTGCAGGATATCGTGGACGCTGTTGTGTCCGGTCCTCCTGCTGCAGCCTCCATTAGTGAGACACATTGCAAATCGGAGGACCGTCTCGTTGAGCATCTCTGCGCCAGCCACCAAAAGCAGAACTTCTCAGTGGCCAACCATTTTACTTCCAATCCCCATTCTCGAGGCAAGATATTGGTCCATGGCCTCATCTTGTGCCATCCTCCAACCTGAGCCATAAGTATAGATCTCCCCTTCCGGCAAAAAAATTCCCTTCCCCTCCCCTCTTGTTCCATTCCTCACTCGGGCTCTTACCACTCCTCAGCTGCCTATCACCTCGAACTGGGTCCCCTCCTCCTTCCTCTCCCCCATAGTCCACGCGCCTCTCCTATCACCTCCCCTGGGTCCACTCCTCCTTCATCTCCCCCTTAGTCCACTCTCCTCCCATATCACCTCCCGTGGGTCCCCTCCTCTTTCCTCTCCTCCATAGTCCAGTCTCCTCCCCTATCGCCTCCCCTGGGTCCCCTCCTCCTTCCTCTCCCCCATAGTCCAGTCTCCTCCCCTATCGCCTCCCCTGGGTCCCCTCCTCCTTCCTCTCCCCCATAGTCCACTTCCCTCTCCTTTCACCTCCCCTGTGTCCCCTCCTCCTTCCTCCCCCCATAGTCCACTCTCCTCTCCTATCACCTCCCCTGTGTCCCCTCCTCCTTCGTCTCCCCCATAGTCCACTCTCCTCCCCTATCACCTCCCCCTGGGTCCCCTCCTCCTTCCTCCCCCGCATAGTCCACTCTCCTCTCCTCTCCTATCACCTCCCCAGGGTCCCCTCCTCCGTCCTCTTCCCCATAATCCACTCTCCTTTCCTATCACCTCCCCTGGGTCACCTCCTCCTTGCTGTCCCTCATTCTCCATTCTCCTCCCCTATCACCTCACCTGGGTCCCGTCCTCACTCCTCTCCCCCATAGTCCACTCTCCTCTCCTATCACCTTCCCTGGGTCCCCTCCTCCTTCCTCTCCCCCATAGTCCACTCTCCTCCCCTATCATCTTACCTGGGTCCCCTCCTCCGTCCTCTCCCCCATAGTCCACTCTCCTCCCCTATCACCTCTCCTGGATCCCCTCCTCCTTCATCTCCCCCTTGGACAACTCTCCTCCCCTATCACCTCCCGTGGGTCCCCTCCTCTTTCCTCTCCCCCATATTCTACTCTCCTCCCCTATCACCTCCCCTGGGTCCCCTCCTCCTTCCTCTCCCCCATAGTCCACTCTCCTCTCCTATCAACCCCCCTGGGTCCCCTCCTGCTTCCTCTCGCCCAAAGTCCACTCTCCTCTCCTATCACCTCCCCTGGGTACCCTCCTCCTTCCTCTCTTCCATAGTCCACTCTCCTCTCCTTTCCTATCACCTCCCCCTGGGTCCCCTCCTCCTTCCTCTCCTCCATAGTCCACTCTCCTTTCCTATCACCTCCCCTGGGTCACCTCCTCCTTGCTGTCCCTCATTGTCCACTCTCCTCACCTATCACCTCAGCTGGGTCCCCTCCTCACTCCTCTACCCCATAGTCCACTCTCCTCCCCTATCACCTCACCTGGGTCCCCTCCTCCGTCCTCTCCCACATAGTCCACTCTCCTCTCCTATCACCTCCCTTGGGCCCCCTCCTCCTTCCTCTCCCCAATAGTGGACTCTCCTCTCCTATCACCTCCCCTGTGTCCCCTCCTCCTTCTTCCCCCTATAGTCCACTCTCCTCTCCTATAACCTCCCCTGGGTCCCGTCCTCCTTCCTACCCCCATAGTCCACTCTCCTCCTCTATCACCACCCCTCGGTCCCCTACTCCGTCCACCTCCCCATAGTCCACTCTCCTCTCCTATCACCTCCCCTGGGTCCCCTCCTCCTTCCTCTCGCTCAAAGTCCACTCTCCTCCCCTATCACCTCCCCTGGGTCCCCTCCTCCTTCCTCCCCCACATAGCCCACTCTCCTTTCCTATCACCTCCCCCTGGGTCCCCACCTCCTTCCTCTCCCCCAAAGTCCACTCTCCTCCCCTATCACCTCCCCTGGGTCCCCTCCTCCTTCCTCTCGTCCATAGTCCACTCTCCTTTCCTATCACCTCCCCTGGGTCACCTCCTCCTTGCTGTCGCTCATTGTCCACTCTCCTCCCCTATCACCTCAGCTGGGTCCCCTCCTCACTCCTCTACCCCATAGTCCACTCTCCTCCCCTATCACCTCACCTGGGTCCCCTCCTCCGGCCTCTCCCCAATAGTGCACTCTCCTCTCCTATCACCTCCCCTGGGACCCCTCCTCCTTCCTCTCCCCCATAGTCCACTCTCCTCTCCTATCACCACCCCCGGGTCCCCTCCTCCTTCCTACCCCCATAGTCCACTCTCCTCCCCTATCACCACCCCTGGGTCCCCTACTCCTTCCTACCCCCAATAGTCCACTCTGCTCTCCCATCACCTCCCCTGGGTCCTCTGCTCGTTCCTCTCGCCCACAGTCCACTCTTCCCTTATCACCTCCCCCTGGGTCCCCTCATCCTTTCTCTCCCCCATAGTCCACTCTCCTCACCTATCACCTCCCCCTGGGTCCCCTCCTCCTTTCTCTCCACCATAGTCCACTCTCCTCACTTATCACCTCCCCTGGGTCCCCTCCTCCTTCTTCCCCCCCATAGTCCGCTCTCTGCTCCTATCACCTCCCCTGGGTCCCCTCCTCCTTCCTCTCCCCCATAGTGCACTCTCCCTCCTATCACCTCCCCTGGGTCCCCTCCTCCTTCCTCTCCTCCATAGTCCACTCTCCTCTCCTATCACCTCACCTGGGTCCCCTCCTCCTTCCTCTCCCCCATAGTCCGCTCTCCTCTCCTATCACCTCCCCTGGGTTCCCTCGTCCTTCCACTCCCCCAAAGTCCACTCTCTTCCCCTATCACCTCCCCCTGGGTCCTTTCCTCCTTCCTCTCCCCCATAGTCCACTGTCCTCACCTGCCTATCACCTCCCCTGGGTGCCCTCCTCCTTCCTCTCCCCCATAGTCCACTCTCTTCTCCTATCACCACCCCCGGGTCCCCTCCTCCTTCCTACCCCCATAGTCCACTCTCCTCTCCTATCACCTCCCCTGGGACCCCTCCTCCTTCCTCTCCCCCATAGTCCACTCTCCTCCCCTATCACCACCCCTCAGTCCACTACTCCGTCCACCTCCCCAAAATCCACGCTCCTCTCCTATCACCTCCCCTGGGTCCCCTGCTCGTTCTTCTCGCCCATAGTCGACTCTCCTCCCCTCTCCTATCACCTCCCCTGGGTCCCGTGCTCCTTCCTCTCCACCATAGTCCACTCTCCTCCCTCCTTCCTACCCCCATAGTCCACTCTCCTCCCCTATCACCACCCCTCGGTCCCCTACTCCGTCCACCTCCCCATAGTCCACTCTCCTCTCCTATCACCTCCCCTGGGTCCCCTCCTCCTTTCTCTCCCCCATAGTCCACTCTCCTCACCTATCACCTCCCCCTGGGTCCGCTCCTCCTTCCTCTCCCCCATAGTTCACGCTCCTCCCTTCTTCTATCACGTCCCCTGTGTCCCCTCCTCCTTCCTCCCCCCCATAGCCCACTCTCCTCTCCTATCACCTCCCCTGGGTACCCTCCTCCTTCCTCTGTTCCATAGTCCACTCTCCTCTCCTTTCCTATCACCTCCCCCTGGGTCTTCACCTCCTTCCTCTCCCCCATAGTCCACTCTCCTCCCCTATCACCTCCCCTGGGTCCCTTCCTCCGTCCACTTCCCCATAGTCCACTCTCCTATCCTATCACCTCCCTCGGGCCCCCTCCTCCTTCCTCTCCCCCATAGTCCACTCTCCTTTCCTATCACCTCCCCTGGCTCACCACCTCCTTGCTGTCCCTCATTGTCCACTCTCCTCCCCTATCACCTCACCTGGGTCCCCTCCTCCTTCCTCTCTTCCATAGTCCACTCTCCTCCCCTATCACCGCCCCTGGGTCCCCTCCTCCCTCCTCTCCCCCATAGTCCACTCTCCTCTCCTATCACCTTCCCTGGGTCCCCTCCTCCCTCCTCTCCCCCATAGTCCACTCTCCACCCCTATCACCTCACCTGGGTCCCCTCCTCCGTCCTCTCCCCCATAGTCCACTCTCCTCTCCTATCACCTCCCTTGGGCCCCCTCCTCCTTCCTCTCCCCAATAGTGCACTCTCCTGTCCTATCACCTCCCCTGGGTCACCTCCTCCTTCATCTCCCCCTTAGTCCACTCTCCTCCCGTATCACCTCCCGTGGGTCCCCTCCTCTTTCCTCTCCCCCATATTCTACTCTCCTCCCCTATCACCTCCCCTGGGTCCCCTCCTTCTTCCTCTCCCCCATAGTCCAGTCTCCTCCCCGATCGCCTCCACTGGGTCCCCTCCTCCTTCCTCTCCCCCATAGTCCACTCTCCTATCCTATCACCTCCCCTGGGTCCCCTCCTCCTTCCTCTCCTCCATAGACAACTCTCCTCTCCTCTCCTATCAACTCCCTAGGGCCCCCTCCTCCTTCCTCTCCCCTATAGTCCACTCTCCTTCCCTTTCACCTCCCCTGGGTCACCTCCTCCTTGCTGTCCCTCATTGTCCACTCTCCTCCCCTATCACCTCACCTGGGTCCCCTCCTCCTTCCTCCCTCTATAGTCCACTCTCCTCTCCTATCACCTCCCCTGTGTCCCCTCCTCCTTCCTCTCCCCCATAGTCCACTCTCCTCCCCTATCACCACCCCTGGGTCCCCTCCTCTTTCCTCCACCCCATAGTCCACTCTCCTCTCCTATCAGCTCCCTAGGGTCCCCTCCTCCTTCCTCTCCTCCATAGTCCACTCTCCTCTCCTCTCCTATCAACTCCCTAGGGCCCCCTCCTCCTTCCTCTCGCCCATAGTCCACTCTCCTTCCCTTTCACCTCCCCTGGGTCACCTCCTCCTTGCTGTCCCTCATTGTCCACTCTCCTCCCCTATCACCTCACCTGGGTCCCCTCCTCCTTCCTCCCCCTATAGTCCACTCTCCTCTCCTATCACCTCCCCTGTGTCCCCTCCTCCTTCCTCTCCCCCATAGTCCACTCTCCTCCCCTATCACCACCCCTGGGTCCCCTCCTCTTTCCTCCACCCCATAGTCCACTCTCCTCTCCTATCAGCTCCCTTGGGCCCCCTCCTCCTTCCTCTCCCCAATTGTGCACTCTCCTCCCATATCACCTCCCGTGGGTCCCCTCCTCCTTCCTCTCCCGCAAAGTCCTGTCTCCTCTCCTATCGCCTCCCCTGGGTCCCCTCCTCCTTCCTCTCCCCCATAGTGCACTCTCCCTCCTATAACCTCCCCTGGGTCCCCTCCTCCTTCCTCTCCCCCATAGTCCACTCTCCTCTCCTATAACCTCCCCTGGGTCCCCTCCTTCTTCCTCCCCCCCCCCCCATAGTCCACTCTCCTCTCCTATAATCTCCCCTGGGGCCCCTCCTCCTTCCTACCCCCATAGTCCACTCTCCTCCCCTATCACCACCCCTCGGTCCCCTACTCCGTCCACCTCCCCATAGTCCACTCTCCTCTCCTATCACCTCCCCTGGGTCCCCTCCTCCTTTCTCTCCCCCATAGTCCACTCTCCTCACCTATCACCTCCCCCTGGGTCCGCTCCTCCTTCCTCTCCCCCATAGTTCACGCTCCTCCCTTCTTCTATCACGTCCCCTGTGTCCCCTCCTCCTTCTTCTCGCCCATAGTCCACACTCGTCCCCTATCACATCCCCTGTGTCCCCTCCTCCTTCCTCCCCCCCATAGCCCACTCTCCTCTCCTATCACCTCCCCTGGGTACCCTCCTCCTTCCTCTGTTCCATAGTCCACTCTCCTCTCCTTTCCTATCACCTCCCCCTGGGTCTTCACCTCCTTCCTCTCCCCCATAGTCCACTCTCCTCTCCTATAACCTCCCCTGGGTCCCCTCCTTCTTCCTCCCCCCCCCCATAGTCCACTCTCCTCTCCTATAATCTCCCCTGGGGCCCCTCCTCCTTCCTACCCCCATAGTCCACTCTCCTCCCCTATCACCACCCCTCGGTCCCCTACTCCGTCCACCTCCCCATAGTCCACTCTCCTCTCCTATCACCTCCCCTGGGTCCCCTCCTCCTTTCTCTCCCCCATAGTCCACTCTCCTCACCTATCACCTCCCCCTGGGTCCGCTCCTCCTTCCTCTCCCCCATAGTTCACGCTCCTCCCTTCTTCTATCACGTCCCCTGTGTCCCCTCCTCCTTCTTCTCGCCCATAGTCCACACTCGTCCCCTATCACATCCCCTGTGTCCCCTCCTCCTTCCTCCCCCCCATAGCCCACTCTCCTCTCCTATCACCTCCCCTGGGTACCCTCCTCCTTCCTCTGTTCCATAGTCCACTCTCCTCTCCTTTCCTATCACCTCCCCCTGGGTCTTCACCTCCTTCCTCTCCCCCATAGTCCACTCTCCTCCCCTATCACCTCCCCTGGGTCCCTTCCTCCGTCCACTTCCCCATAGTCCACTCTCCTATCCTATCACCTCCCCTGGGTCCCCTCCTCCTTCCTCTCCTCCATAGTCCACTCTCCTCTCCTCTCCTATCACCTCCCTAGGGCCCCCTCCTCTTCCTCTCCCCCATAGTCTACTCTCCTTTCCTATCACCTCCCCAGGCTCACCACCTCCTTGGAGTCCCTCATTGTCCACTCTCCTCCCCTATCACCTCACCTGGGTCCCCTCCTCCTTCCTCTCTTCCATAGTCCACTCTCCTCTCCTATCACCTTCCCTGGGTCCCCTCCTCCTTCCTCTCCCCCATAGTCCACTGTCCTCCCCATCACCTCACCTGGGTCCCCTCCTCCGTCCTCTCCCCCAGAGTCCACTCTCCTCTCCTATCACCTCCCTTGGGCCCTCTCCTCCATCCTCTCCCCAATAGTGCACTCTCCTCTCCTATCACCTCCCCTGGGTCACCTCCTCCTTGCTCTCCCCCATAGTCCACTCTCCTCCCCTATCACCTCCCCTGGATCCCCTCCTCCTTCATCTCCCACTTCGTCCACTCTCCTCCCATATCATCTCCCGTGGGTCCTCTCCTCTTTCCTCTCCCCCATATTCTACTCTCCTCCCCTATCACCTCCCCTGGTTCCCCTCCTCCTTCCTCTCCCCCATAGTCCACTCTCCTCTCCTATCACCTCCCCTCTGTCCCCTCCTCCTTCCTCCACCCCATAGTCCACTCTCCTCTCCTATCACCTCCCCCTGGGTCCCCTCCTCCTTCCTCTCCACCATAGTCCACTCTCCTCACTTATCACCTCCCCTGGGTACCCTCCTCCTTCCTTCCCCGCGTAGTCCACTCTCCTCTCATATCACCTCCACTGGGTCCCCTCCTCCTTCCTCTACCCCATAGTCCACTCTCCTCTCCCATCACCTCCCCAGGGTCCCCTCCTCCGTCCTCTTCCCCATAATCCACTCTCCTGTCCTATCACCTCCCCTGGGTCCCCTCCTCCTTCCTCTCCTCCATAGTCCACTCTCCTCTCCTCTCCTCTCCTATCACCTCCCTAGGGCCCCCTCCTCCTTCCTCTCCCCCTTCCTCTCCCCCATAGTCCACTCTCCTTTCCTATCACCTCCCCTGGGTCACCTCCTCCTTGCTGTCCCTCATTGTCCACTCTCCTACCCTATCACCTCCCCTGTGTCCCCTCCTCCTTCCTCCACCCCATAGTCCACTCTCCTCTCCTATCACCTCCCCCTGGGTCCCCTCCTCCTTCCTCCCCCGCATAGTCCACTCTCCTCTCCCATCACCTCCCCAGGGTCCCCTCCTCCGTCTTCGTCCCCATAATCCACTCTCCTATCCTATCACCTCCCCTGGGTCCCCTCCTCCTTCTTCTCCTCCATAGTCCACTCTCCTTTCCTATCACCTCCCCTGGGTCACCACCTCCTTGCTGTCCCTCATTGTCCACTCTCCTCCCCTATCACCTCAGCTGGGTCCCCTCCTCACTCCTCTACCCCATAGTCCACTCTACTCTCCTATCACCTCCCCTGGGTCCCATCCTCCTTCCTCTCGCCCAAAGTCCACTCTCCTACCCTATCACCTCCCCTGGGTCCCCTCCTCCTTCCTCCCCCCCATAGCCCACTCTCCTCTCCTATCACCTCCCCTGGGTACCCTCCTCCTTCCTCTCTTCCATAGTCCACTCTCCTCTCCTTTCCTATCACCTCCCCCTGGGTCCCCACCTCCTTCCTCTCCCCCATAGTCCACTCTCCTCCCCTATCACCTCCCCTGGGTCCCCTCCTCCTTCCTCTCCTCCATAGTCCACTCTCCTTTCCTATCACCTCCCCTGGGTCACCACCTCCTTGCTGTCCCTCATTGTCCACTCTCCTCCCCTATCACCTCAGCTGGGTCCCCTCCTCACTCCTCTACCCCATAGTCCACTCTCCTCCCCTATCACCTCACCTGGGTCCCCTCCTCCTTCCTCCCCCCATAGTCCACTCTCCTCTCCTATCACCTCCCCTGGGTCCCCTGCTCCTTCCTCTCCACCATAGTCCACTCTCCTCTCCTATAACCTCCCCTGGGTCCCCTCCTCCTTCCTCCCCCCCATAGTCCAGTCTCCTCTCCTATAATCTCCCCTAGGTCCCCTCCTCCTTCCTACCCCCATAGTCCACTCTCCTCCCCTATCACCACCCCTGGGTCCCCTACTCCTTCCTCCCCCCCATAGTCCACTCTGCTCTCCCATCACCTCCCCTGGGTCTCCTACTCCTTCCTACCCCCCATAGTCCATTCTGCTCTCCCATCACCTCCCCTGGGTCCTCTGCTCGGTCCTCTCGCCCACAGTCCACTCTTCCCTTATCACCTCCCCCTGGGTCCCCTCCTCCTTTCTCTCCCCCATAGTGCACTCTCCCTCCTATCACCTCCCCTGGGTCCCCTCCTCCTTCCTCTCCTCCATAGTCCACTCTCCTCTCCTATCACCTCAATGGGTCTCCTCCTCCTTCCTCTCCCCCATAGTCCGCTCTCCTCTCCTATCACCTCCCCTGGGTTCCCTCGTCCTTCCACTCCCCCATAGTCCACTCTCTTCCCCTATCACCTCCCCCTGGGTCCTTTCCTCCTTCCTATCCCCCATAGTCCGCTCTCCTCTCCTATCACCTACCTTGGGTGCCCTCCTCCTTCCTCTCCCCCATAGTCCACTCTATTCTCCTATAACCTCCCCTGGGTCCCCTCCTCCTTCCTCCCCCCCATAGTCCACTCTCCTCCCCTATCACCACCCCACGGTCCACTACTCCGTCCACCTCCCCATAATCCACTCTCCTCTCCTATCACCTCCCCTGGGTCCCCTGCTCGTTCCTCTCGCCCATAGTCGACTCTCCTCCCCTCTCCTATCACCTCCCCTGGGTCCCGTGCTCCTTCCTCTCCACCATAGTCCACTCTCCTCTCCTATAACCTCCCCTAAGTCCCCTCCTCCTTCCTACCCCCATAGTCCACTCTCCTCCCCTATCACCACCCCTGGGTCCCCTCCTCCTTTCTCTCCCCCATAGTCCACTCTCCTCACTTATCACCTCCCCTGGGTCCCCTCCTCCTTCTTCCCCCCCATAGTCCACTCTCTACTCCTATCACCTCTCCTGGATCCCCTCCTCCTTCATCTCCCCCTTGGACAACTCTCCTCCCCTATCACCTCCCGTGGGTCCCCTCCTCTTTCCTCTCCCCCATATTCTACTCTCCTCCCCTATCACCTCCCCTGGGTCCCCTCCTCCTTCGTCGACCCCATAGTCCACTCTCCTATCCTATCACCTCCCCTGGGTCACCTCCTCCTTGCTGTCCCTCATATTCCACTCTCCTACCCTATCACATCCCCTGGGTCCCCTCCTCCTTCCTCCCCCATAGTCCACTCTCCTCCCCTATCATCACCCCTGTGTCCCCTCCTCCTTCCTCCACCCCATAGTCCACTCTCCTCTCCTATCACCTCCCCCTGGGTCCCCTCCTCCTTCCTCCCCCGCATAGTCCACTCTCCTCTCCCATCACCTCCCCAGGGTCCCCTCCTCCGTCTTCGTCCCCATAATCCACTCTCCTCTCCTATCACCTCCCCTGGGTACCCTCCTCCTTCCTCTCTTCCATAGTCCACTCTCCTCTCCTTTCCTATCACCTCCCCCTGGGTCCCCACCTCCTTCCTCTCCCCCATAGTCCACTCTCCTCCCCTATCACCTCCCCTGGGTCCCCTCCTCCTTCCTCTCCTCCATAGTCCACTCTCCTTCCCTATCACCTCCCCTGGGTCACCACCTCCTTGCTGTCCCTCATTGTCCACTCTCCTCCCCTATCACCTCAGCTGGGTCCCCTCCTCACTCCTCTACCCCATAGTCCACTCTCCTCCCCTATCACCTCAGCTGGGTCCCCTCCTCCTTCCTCCCCCCATAGTCCACTCTCCTCCCCTATCACCTCCCCTGGGTCCCCTGCTCCTTCCTCTCCACCATAGTCCACTCTCCTCTCCTATAACCACCCCTGGGTCCCCTCCTCCTTCCTCCCCCCCATAGTCCACTCTCCTCTCCTATAATCTCCCCTAGGTCCCCTCCTCCTTCCTACCCCCATAGTCTACTCTCCTCCCCTATCACCACCCCTGGGTCCCCTACTCCTTCCTCCCCCCCATAGTCCACTCTGCTCTCCCATCACCTCCCCTGGGTCTCCTACTCCTTCCTACCCCCCATAGTCCATTCTGCTCTCCCATCACCTCCCCTGGGTCCTCTGCTCGGTCCTCTCGCCCACAGGCCACTCTTCCCTTATCACCTCCCCCTGGGTCCCCTCCTCCTTTCTCTCCCCCATAGTGCACTCTCCCTCCTATCACCTCCCCTGGGTCCCCTCCTCCTTCCTCTCCTCCATAGTCCACTCTCCTCTCCTATCACCTCAATGGGTCTCCTCCTCCTTCCTCTCCCCCATAGTCCGCTCTCCTCTCCTATCACCTCCCCTGGGTTCCCTCGTCCTTCCACTCCCCCATAGTCCACTCTCTTCCCCTATCACCTCCCCCTGGGTCCTTTCCTCCTTCCTCTCCCCCATAGTCCGCTCTCCTCTCCTATCACCTACCTTGGGTGCCCTCCTCCTTCCTCTCCCCCATAGTCCACTCTATTCTCCTATAACCTCCCCTGGGTCCCCTCCTCCTTCCTCCCCCCCATAGTCCACTCTCCTCCCCTATCACCACCCCACGGTCCACTACTCCGTCCACCTCCCCATAATCCACTCTCCTCTCCTATCACCTCCCCTGGGTCCCCTGCTCGTTCCTCTCGCCCATAGTCGACTCTCCTCCCCTCTCCTATCACCTCCCCTGGGTCCCGTGCTCCTTCCTCTCCACCATAGTCCACTCTCCTCTCCTATAACCTCCCCTAAGTCCCCTCCTCCTTCCTACCCCCATAGTCCACTCTCCTCCCCTATCACCACCCCTGGGTCCCCTCCTCCTTTCTCTCCCCCATAGTCCACTCTCCTCACTTATCACCTCCCCTGGGTCCCCTCCTCCTTCTTCCCCCCCATAGTCCACTCTCTACTCCTATCACCTCTCCTGGATCCCCTCCTCCTTCATCTCCCCCTTGGACAACTCTCCTCCCCTATCACCTCCCGTGGGTCCCCTCCTCTTTCCTCTCCCCCATATTCTACTCTCCTCCCCTATCACCTCCCCTGGGTCCCCTCCTCCTTCCTCTCCCCCATAGTCCACTCTCCTCTCCTATCACCTCCCCTGTGTTCCCTCCTCCTTCCTCTCCCCCATAGTCCGCTCTCCTCTCCTATCACCTACCTTGGGTGCCCTCCTCCTTCCTCTCCCCCATAGTCCACTCTCCTCTCCTATAACCTCCCCTGGGTCCCCTCCTCCTTCCTCCCCCCCATAGTCCACTCTCCTCTCCTATAATCTCCCCTAGGTCCCCTCCTCCTTCCTACCCCCATAGTCCACTCTCCTCCCCTATCACCACCCCTGGGTCCCCTACTCCTTCCTCCCCCCCATAGTCCACTCTGCTCTCCCATCACCTCCCCTGGGTCTCCTACTCCTTCCTACCCCCCATAGTCCATTCTGCTCTCCCATCACCTCCCCTGGGTCCTCTGCTCGGTCCTCTCGCCCACAGTCCACTCTTCCCTTATCACCTCCCCCTGGGTCCCCTCCTCCTTTCTCTCCCCCATAGTGCACTCTCCCTCCTATCACCTCCCCTGGGTCCCCTCCTCCTTCCTCTCCCCCATAGTCCACTCTCCTCTCCTATCACCTCAATGGGTCTCCTCCTCCTTCTTCTCCCCCATAGTCCGCTCTCCTCTCCTATCACCTCCCCTGGGTTCCCTCGTCCTTCCACTCCCCCATAGTCCACTCTCTTCCCCTATCACCTCCCCCTGGGTCCTTTCCTCCTTCCTATCCCCCATAGTCCGCTCTCCTCTCCTATCACCTACCTTGGGTGCCCTCCTCCTTCCTCTCCCCCATAGTCCACTCTATTCTCCTATAACCTCCCCTGGGTCCCCTCCTCCTTCCTCCCCCCCATAGTCCACTCTCCTCCTCTATCACCACCCCACGGTCCACTACTCCGTCCACCTCCCCATAATCCACTCTCCTCTCCTATCACCTCCCCTGGGTCCCCTGCTCGTTCCTCTCGCCCATAGTCGACTCTCCTCCCCTCTCCTATCACCTCCCCTGGGTCCCGTGCTCCTTCCTCTCCACCATAGTCCACTCTCCTCTCCTATAACCTCCCCTAAGTCCCCTCCTCCTTCCTACCCCCATAGTCCACTCTCCTCCCCTATCACCACCCCAGGGTCCCCTCCTCCTTTCTCTCCCCCATAGTCCACTCTCCTCACTTATCACCTCCCCTGGGTCCCCTCCTCCTTCTTCCCCCCCATAGTCCACTCTCTACTCCTATCACCTCTCCTGGATCCCCTCCTCCTTCATCTCCCCCTTGGACAACTCTCCTCCCCTATCACCTCCCGTGGGTCCCCTCCTCTTTCCTCTCCCCCATATTCTACTCTCCTCCCCTATCACCTCCCCTGGGTCCCCTCCTCCTTCCTCTCCCCCATAGTCCACTCTCCTTTCCTATCACCTCCCCTGGGTCACCTCCTCCTTGCTGTCCCTCATATTCCACTCTCCTACCCTATCACATCCCCTGGGTCCCCTCCTCCTTCCTCCCCCATAGTCCACTCTCCTCCCCTATCATCACCCCTGTGTCCCCTCCTCCTTCCTCCACCCCATAGTCCACTCTCCTCTCGTATCACCTCCCCCTGGGTCCCCTCCTCCTTCCTCCCCCGCATAGTCCACTCTCCTCTCCCATCACCTCCCCAGGGTCCCCTCCTCCGTCTTCGTCCCCATAATCCACTCTCCTCTCCTATCACCTCCCCTGGGTACCCTCCTCCTTCCTCTCTTCCATAGTCCACTCTCCTCTCCTTTCCTATCACCTCCCCCTGGGTCCCCACTTCCTTCCTCTCCCCCATAGTCCACTCTCCTCCCCTATCACCTCCCCTGGGTCCCCTCCTCCTTCCTCTCCTCCATAGTCCACTCTCCTTCCCTATCACCTCCCCTGGGTCACCACCTCCTTGCTGTCCCTCATTGTCCACTCTCCTCCCCTATCACCTCAGCTGGGTCCCCTCCTCACTCCTCTACCCCATAGTCCACTCTCCTCCCCTATCACCTCAGCTGGGTCCCCTCCTCCCTCCGCCCCCCATAGTCCACTCTCCTCCCCTATCACCTCCCCTGGGTCCCCTGCTCCTTCCTCTCCACCATAGTCCACTCTCCTCTCCTATAACCACCCCTGGGTCCCCTCCTCCTTCCTCCCCCCCATAGTCCACTCTCCTCTCCTATAATCTCCCCTAGGTCCCCTCCTCCTTCCTACCCCCATAGTCCACTCTCCTCCCCTATCACCACCCCTGGGTCCCCTACTCCTTCCTCCCCCCCATAGTCCACTCTGCTCTCCCATCACCTCCCCTGGGTCTCCTACTCCTTCCTACCCCCCATAGTCCATTCTGCTCTCCCATCACCTCCCCTGGGTCCTCTGCTCGGTCCTCTCGCCCACAGGCCACTCTTCCCTTATCACCTCCCCCTGGGTCCCCTCCTCCTTTCTCTCCCCCATAGTGCACTCTCCCTCCTATCACCTCCCCTGGGTCCCCTCCTCCTTCCTCTCCTCCATAGTCCACTCTCCTCTCCTATCACCTCAATGGGTCTCCTCCTCCTTCCTCTCCCCCATAGTCCGCTCTCCTCTCCTATCACCTCCCCTGGGTTCCCTCGTCCTTCCACTCCCCCATAGTCCACTCCCTTCCCCTATCACCTCCCCCTGGGTCCTTTCCTCCTTCCTCTCCCCCATAGTCCGCTCTCCTCTCCTATCACCTACCTTGGGTGCCCTCCTCCTTCCTCTCCCCCATAGTCCACTCTATTCTCCTATAACCTCCCCTGGGTCCCCTCCTCCTTCCTCCCCCCCATAGTCCACTCTCCTCCCCTATCACCACCCCACGGTCCACTACTCCGTCCACCTCCCCATAATCCACTCTCCTCTCCTATCACCTCCCCTGGGTCCCCTGCTCGTTCCTCTCGCCCATAGTCGACTCTCCTCCCCTCTCCTATCACCTCCCCTGGGTCCCGTGCTCCTTCCTCTCCACCATAGTCCACTCTCCTCTCCTATAACCTCCCCTAAGTCCCCTCCTCCTTCCTACCCCCATAGTCCACTCTCCTCCCCTATCACCACCCCTGGGTCCCCTCCTCCTTTCTCTCCCCCATAGTCCACTCTCCTCTCTTATCACCTCCCCTGGGTCCCCTCCTCCTTCTTCCCCCCCATAGTCCACTCTCTACTCCTATCACCTCTCCTGGATCCCCTCCTCCTTCATCTCCCCCTTGGACAACTCTCCTCCCCTATCACCTCCCGTGGGTCCCCTCCTCTTTCCTCTCCCCCATATTCTACTCTCCTCCCCTATCACCTCCCCTGGGTCCCCTCCTCCTTCCTCTCCCCCATAGTCCACTCTCCTCTCCTATCACCTCCCCTGTGTTCCCTCCTCCTTCCTCTCCCCCATAGTCCGCTCTCCTCTCCTATCACCTACCTTGGGTGCCCTCCTCCTTCCTCTCCCCCATAGTCCACTCTCTTCTCCTATAACCTCCCCTGGGTCCCCTCCTCCTTCCTCCCCCCCATAGTCCACTCTCCTCCCCTATCACCACCCCACGGTCCACTACTCCGTCCACCTCCCCATAATCCACTCTCCTCTCCTATCACCTCCCCTGGGACCCGTGCTCCTTCCTCTCCACCATAGTCCACTCTCCTCTCCTATAACCTCCCCTAGGTCCCCTCCTCCTTCCTACCCCCATAGTCCACTCTCCTCCCCTATCACCACCCCTGGGTCCCCTCCTCCTTTCTCTCCCCCATAGTCCACTCTCCTCACTTATCACCTCCCCTGGGTCCCCTCCTCCTTCTTCCCCCCCATAGTCCACTCGCTACTCCTATCACCTCTCCTGGATCCCCTCCTCCTTCATCTCCCCCTTGGACAACTCTCCTCCCCTATCACCTCCCGTGGGTCCCCTCCTCCTTCCTCTCCCCCATAGTCCACTCTCCTCTCCTATCACCTCCCCTGTGTTCCCTCCTCCTTCCTCTCCCCCATAGTCCACACTCCTCTCCTATCACCTCCCCTGGGTCCCCTCCTCCTTCCTCTCCCCATAGTCCACTCTCCTCCCATATCACCTCCCGTGGGTCCCCTCCTCTTTCCTCTCCCCCATATTCTACTCTCCTCCCCTATCACCTCCCCTGGGTCCCCTCCTCCTTCCTCTCCCCCAAAGTCCAGTCTCCTCCCCTATCGCCTCCCCTGGGTCCCCTCCTCCTTCCTCTCCTATCTCCCCCCCTCGGTCCCCTCCTCCTTCGTCTCCCCATAGTGCACTCTCCCTCCTATCACCTCCCCTGGGTCCCGTCCTCCTTCCTCTCCTCCATAGTCCACTCTCTTCTCCTATCACCTCCCTTGGGCCCCCTCCTCCTCCCTCTCCCCAATAGTGCACTTTCCTCTCCTATCACCTCCCCTGGGTCCCCTCCTCCTTCCTCTCCCCCATAGTCCACTCTCCTCTCCTATCACCTCCCCTGTGTCCCCTCCTCCTTCCTCCCCCCATAGTCCACTCTCCTCTCCTATCACCTCCCCTGGGTCCCCTGCTCCTTCCTCTCCACCATAGTCCACTCTCCTCTCCTATAATCTCCCCTAGGTCCCCTCCTCCTTCCTACCCCCATAGTCCACTCTCCTCCCCTATCACCACCCCTGGGTACCCTACTCCTTCCTCCCCCCATAGTCCACTCTGCTCTCCCATCACCTCCCCTGGGTCCTCTGCTCGTTCCTCTCGCCCACAGTCCACTCTTCCTTTATCACCTCCCTCTGGGTCCCCTCCTCCTTTCTCTCCCCCATAGTCCACTCTCCTCACCTATCACCTCCCCTGGGTCCCCTCCTCCTTCCTCTCCTCCATAGTCCACTCTCCTCTCCTATCACCTCAATGGGTCCCCTCCTCCTGCCTCTCCCCCATAGTCCGCTCTCCTCTCCTATCACCTCACCTGGGTCCCCTGCTCGTTCCTCTCGCCCATAGTCGACTCTCCTCCCCTCTCCTATCACCTCCCCTGGGTCCCGTTCTCCTTCCTCTCCACCATAGTCCACTCTCCTCCCCTATCACCACCCCTGGGTCCCCTACTCCTTCCTCCCCCCCATAGTCCACTCTGCTCTCCCATCACCTCCCCTGGGTCCTCTGCTCGTTCCTCTCGCCCACAGTCCACTCTTCCCTTATCACCTCCCCCTGGGTCCCCTCCTCCTTTCTCTTCCCCATAGTCCACTCTCCTCACTTATCACCTCCCCTGGGTCCCCTCCTCGTTCTTCCCCCCCATAGTCCACTCTCTACTCCTATCACCTCTCCTGGATCCCCTCCTCCTTCATCTCCCCCTTGGACAACTCTCCTCCCCTATCACCTCCCGTGGGTCCCCTCCTCTTTCCTCTCCCCCATATTCTACTCTCCTCCCCTATCACCTCCCCTGGGTCCCCTCCTCCTTCCTCTCCCCCATAGTCCACTCTCCTCTCCTATCACCTCCCCTGTGTTCCCTCCTCCTTCCTCTCCCCCATAGTCCACACTCCTCTCCTATCACCTCCCCTGGGTCCCCTCCTCCTTCCTCTCCCCATAGTCCACTCTCCTCTCCTATCTCCTCCCCTGGGTCCCCTCCTCCTTCCTCTCCCCATAGTCCACTCTCCTCCCATATCACCTCCCGTGGGTCCCCTCCTCTTTCCTCTCCCCCATATTCTACTCTCCTCCCCTATCACCTCCCCTGGGTCCCCTCCTCCTTCCTCTCCCCCAAAGTCCAGTCTCCTCCCCTATCGCCTCCCCTGGGTCCCCTCCTCCTTCCTCTCCCCCATAGTCCACTCTCCTCTCCTATCTCCTCCCCTGGGTCCCCTCCTCCTTCCTCTCCCCATAGTGCACTCTCCCTCCTATCACCTCCCCTGGGTCCCGTCCTCCTTCCTCTCCTCCATAGTGCACTCTCTTCTCCTATCACCTCCCTTGGGCCCCCTCCTCCTCCCTCTCCCCAATAGTGCACTTTCCTCTCCTATCACCTCCCCTGGGTCCCCTCCTCCTTCCTCTCCCCCATAGTCCACTCTCCTCTCCTATCACCTCCCCTGTGTCCCCTCCTCCTTCCTCTCCCCCATAGTCCACTCTCCTCTCCTATCACCTCCCCTCTGTCCCCTCCTCCTTCCTCCACCCCATAGTCCACTCTCCTATCCTATCACCTCCCCCTGGGTCCCCTCCTCCTTCCTCTCCACCACAGTCCACTCTCCTCACTTATCACCTCCCCTGGGTACCCTCCTCCTTCCTTCCCTGCGTAGTCCACTCTCCTCTCATATCACCTCCACTGGGTCCCCTCCTCCTTCCTCTACCCCATAGTCCACTCTCCTCTCCCATCACCTCCCCAGGGTCCCCTCCTCCGTCCTCTTCCCCATAATGCACTCTCCTGTCCTATCACCTCCCCTGGGTCCCCTCCTCCTTCCTCTCCTCCATAGTCCACTCTCCTCTCCTCTCCTATCACCTCCCTAGGGCCCCCTCCTCCTTCCTCTCCCCCTTCCTCTCCCCCATAGTCCACTCTCCTTTCCTATCACCTCCCCTGGGTCACCTCCTCCTTGCTGTCCCTCATTGTCCACTCTCCTACCCTATCACCTCCCCTGGGTCCCCTCCTCCTTCCTCCCCCATAGTCCACTCTCCTCCCCTATCATCACGCCTGTGTCCCCTCCTCCTTCCTCCACCCCATAGTCCACTCTCCTCTCCCATCACCTCCCCCTGGGTCCCCTCCTCCTTCCTCCCCCGCATAGTCCACTCTCCTCTCCCATCACCTCCCCAGGGTCCCCTCCTCCGTCTTCGTCCCCATAATCCACTCTCCTATCCTATCACCTCCCCTGCGTCCCCTCCTCCTTCTTCTCCTCCATAGTCCACTCTCCTTTCCTATCACCTCCCCTGGGTCACCACCTCCTTGCTGTCCCTCATTGTCCACTCTCCTCCCCTATCACCTCAGCTCGGTCCCCTCCTCACTCCTCTACCCCATAGTCCACTCTCCTCTCCTATCACCTCCCCTGGGTCCCCTCCTCCTTCCTACCCCCATAGTCCACTCTCCTCCCCTATCACCACCCCTGGGTCCCCTCCTCCTTTCTCTTCCCCATAGTCCACTCTCCTCACTTATCACCTCCCCTGGGTCCCCTCCTCCTTCTTCCCCCCCATAGTCCACTCTCTACTCCTATCACCTCTCCTGGATCCCCTCCTCCTTCATCTCCCCCTTGGACAACTCTCCTCCCCTATCACCTCCCGTGGGTCCCCTCCTCTTTCCTCTCCCCCATATTCTACTCTCCTCCCCTATCACCTCCCCTGGGTCCCCTCCTCCTTCCTCTCCCCCATAGTCCACTCTCCTCTCCTATCACCTCCCCTGTGTTCCCTCCTCCTTCCTCTCCCCCATAGTCCACACTCCTCTCCTATCACCTCCCCTGGGTCCCCTCCTCCTTCCTCTCCCCATAGTCCACTCTCCTCTCCTATCTCCTCCCCTGGGTCCCCTCCTCCTTCCTCTCCCCATAGTCCACTCTCCTCCCATATCACCTCCCGTGGGTCCCCTCCTCTTTCCTCTCCCCCATATTCTACTCTCCTCCCCTATCACCTCCCCTGAGTCCCCTCCTCCTTCCTCTCCCCCAAAGTCCAGTCTCCTCCCCTATCGCCTCCCCTGGGTCCCCTCCTCCTTCCTCTCCCCCATAGTCCACTCTCCTCTCCTATCTCCTCCCCTGGGTCCCCTCCTCCTTCCTCTCCCCATAGTGCACTCTCTCTCCTATCACCTCCCCTGGGTCCCGTCCTCCTTCCTCTCCTCCATAGTCCACTCTCTTCTCCTATCACCTCCCTTGGGCCCCCTCCTCCTCCCTCTCCCCAATAGTGCACTTTCCTCTCCTATCACCTCCCCTGGGTCCCCTCCTCCTTCCTCTCCCCCATAGTCCACTCTCCTCTCCTATCACCTCCCCTGGGTCCCCTGCTCCTTCCTCTCCACCATAGTCCACTCTACTCTCCTATAATCTCCCCTATGTCCCCTCCTCCTTCCTACCCCCATAGTCCACTCTCCTCCCCTATCACCACCCCTGGGTACCCAACTCCTTCCTCCCCCCATAGTCCACTCTGCTGTCCCATCACCTCCCCTGGGTCCTCTGCTCGTTCCTCTCGCCCACAGTCCACTCTTCCTTTATCACCTCCCTCTGGGTCCCCTCCTCCTTTCTCTCCCCCATAGTGCACTCTCCTCACCTATCACCTCCCCTGGGTCCCCTCCTCCTTCCTCTCCTCCATAGTCCACTCTCCTCTCCTATCACCTCAATGGGTCCCCTCCTCCTTCCTCTCCCCCATAGTCCGCTCTCCTCTCCTATCACCTCACCTGGGTTCCCTCGTCCTTCCACTCCCCCATAGTCTACTCTCTTCCCCTATCACCTCAACCTGGGTCCTTTCCTCCTTCCTCTTCCCCCATAGTCCGCTCTCCTCTCCTATCACCTCCCCTGGGTGCCCTCCTCCTTCCTCTCCCCCATAGTCCACTCTCTTCTCCTATAACCTCCCCTGGGTCCCCTCCTCCTTCCTCCCCCCCATAGTCCACTCTCCTCCCCTATCACCACCCCACGGTCCACTACTCCGTCCACCTCCCCATAATCCACTCTCCTCTCCCTCTCACCTCCCCTGGGTCCCCTGCTCGTTCCTCTCGCCCATAGTCGACTCTCCTCCCCTCTCCTATCACCTCCCCTGGGTCCCGTTCTCCTTCCTCTCCACCATAGTCCACTCTCCTCCCCTATCACCACCCCTGGGTCCCCTACTCCTTCCTCCCCCCCATAGTCCACTCTGCTCTCCCATCACCTCCCCTGGGTCCTCTGCTCGTTCCTCTCGCCCACAGTCCACTCTTCCCTTATTACCTCCCCCTGGGTCCCCTCCTCCTTTCTCTTCCCCATAGTCCACTCTCCTCACTTATCACCTCCCCTGGGTCCCCTCCTCCTTCTTCCCCCCCATAGTCCACTCTCTACTCCTATCACCTCTCCTGGATCCCCTCCTCCTTCATCTCCCCCTTGGACAACTCTCCTCCCCTATCACCTCCCGTGGGTCCCCTCCTCTTTCCTCTCCCCCATATTCTACTCTCCTCCCCTATCACCTCCCCTGGGTCCCCTCCTCCTTCCTCTCCCCCATAGTCCACTCTCCTCTCCTATCACCTCCCCTGTGTTCCCTCCTCCTTCCTCTCCCCCATAGTCCACACTCCTCTCCTATCACCTCCCCTGGGTCCCCTCCTCCTTGCTCTCCCCATAGTCCACTCTCCTCTCCTATCTCCTCTCCTGGGTCCCCTCCTCCTTCCTCTCCCCCTAGTCCACTCTCCTCCCATATCACCTCCCGTGGGTCCCCTCCTCTTTCCTCTCCCCCATATTCTACTCTCTTCCCCTATCACCTCCCCTGGGTCCCCTCCTCCTTCCTCTCCCCCAAAGTCCAGTCTCCTCCCCTATCGCCTCCCCTGGGTCCCCTCCTCCTTCCTCTCCCCCATAGTCCACTCTCCTCTCCTATCTCCTCCCCTGGGTCCCCTCCTCCTTCCTCTCCCCATAGTGCACTCTCCCTCCTATCACCTCCCCTGGGTCCCGTCCTCCTTCCTCTCCTCCATAGTCCACTCTCTTCTCCTATCACCTCCCTTGGTCCCCCTCCTCCTCCCTCTCCCCAATAGTGCACTTTCCTCTCCAATCACCTCCCCTGGGTCCCCTCCTCCTTCCTCTCCCCCATAGTCCACTCTCCTCTCCTATCACCTCCCCTGTGTCCCCTCCTCCTTCCTCTCCCCCATAGTCCACTCTCCTCTCCTATCACCTCGTCTCTGTCCCCTCCTCCTTCCTTCACCCCATAGTCCACTCTCCTCTCCTATCACCTCCCCCTGGGTCCCCTCCTCCTTCCTCTCCACCATAGTCCACTCTCCTCACTTATCACCTCCCCTGGGTACCCTCCTCCTTCCTTCCCCGCGTAGTCCACTCTCCTCTCATATCACCTCCACTGGGTCCCCTCCTCCTTCCTCTACCCCATAGTCCACTCTCCTCTCCCATCACCTCCCCAGGGTCCCCTCCTCCGTCCTCTTCCCCATAATCCACTCTCCTGTCCTATCACCTCCCATGGGTCCCCTCCTCCTTCCTCTCCTCCATAGTCCACTCTCCTCTCCTCTCCTATCACCTCCCTAGGGCCCCCTCCTCCTTCCTCTCCCCCATAGTCCACTCTCCTTTCCTATCACCTCCCCTGGGTCACCTCCTCCTTGCTGTCCCTCATTGTCCACTCTCCTACCCTATCACCTCCCCTGGGTCCCCTCCTCCTTCCTCCCCCATAGTCCACTCTCCTCCCCTATCATCACCCCTGTGTCCCCTCCTCCTTCCTCCACCCCATAGTCCACTCTCCTCTCCTATCACCTCCCCCTGGGTCCCCTCCTCCTTCCTCCCCCGCATAGTCCACTCTCCTCTCCCATCACCTCCCCAGGGTCCCCTCCTCCGTCTTCGTCCCCATAATCCACTCTCCTATCCTATCACCTCCCCTGGGTCCCCTCCTCCTTCTTCTCCTCCATAGTCCACTCTCCTTTCCTATCACCTCCCCTGGGTCACCACCTCCTTGCTGTCCCTCATTGTCCACTCTCCTACCCTATCACCTCCCCTGGGTCCCCTCCTCCTTCCTCCCCCATAGTCCACTCTCCTCCCCTATCATCACCCCTGTGTCCCCTCCTCCTTCCTCCACCCCATAGTCCACTCTCCTCTCCTATCACCTCCCCCTGGGTCCCCTCCTCCTTCCTCCCCCGCATAGTCCACTCTCCTCTCCCATCACCTCCCCAGGGTCCCCTCCTCCGTCTTCGTCCCCATAATCCACTCTCCTATCCTATCACCTCCCCTGGGTCCCCTCCTCCTTCTTCTCCTCCATAGTCCACTCTCCTTTCCTATCACCTCCCCTGGGTCACCACCTCCTTGCTGTCCCTCATTGTCCACTCTCCTCCCCTATCACCTCAGCTGGGTCCCCTCCTCACTCCTCTACCCCATAGTCCACTCTCCTCTCCTATCACCTCCCCTGGGTCCCCTCCTCCTTCCTCTCGCCCAAAGTCCACTCTCCTACCCTATCACCTCCTCTGGGTCCCCTCCTCCTTCCTCCCCCCCATAGCCCACTCTCCTCTCCTATCACCTCCCCTGGGTACCCTCCTCCTTCCTCTCTTCCATAGTCCACTCTCCTCTCCTTTCCTATCACCTCCCCCTGGGTCCCCACCTCCTTCCTCTCCCCCATTGTCCACTCTCCTCCCCTATCACCTCCCCTGGGTCCCCTCCTCCTTCCTCTCCTCCATAGTCCACTCTCCTTCCCTATCACCTCCCCTGGGTCCCCTCCTCCTTCCTCTCCTCCATAGTCCACTCTCCTTCCCTATCACCTCCCCTGGGTCACCACCTCCTTGCTGTCCCTCATTGTCCACTCTCCTCCCCTATCACCTCAGCTGGGTCCCCTCCTCACTCCTCTACCCCATAGTCCACTCTCCTCCCCTATCACCTCAGCTGGGTCCCCTCCTCCTTCCTCCCCCCATAGTCCACTCTCCTCTCCTATCACCTCCCCTGGGTCCCCTGCTCCTTCCTCTCCACCATAGTCCACTCTCCTCTCCTATAACCTCCCCTGGGTCCCCTCCTCCTTCCTCCCCCCCATAGTCCACTCTCCTCTCCTATAATCTCCCCTAGGTCCCCTCCTCCTTCCTACCCCCATAGTCCACTCTCCTCCCCTATCACCACCCCTGGGTCCCCTACTCCTTCCTCCCCCCCATAGTCCACTCTGCTCTCCCATCACCTCCCCTGGGTCTCCTACTCCTTCCTACCCCCCATAGTCCATTCTGCTCTCCCATCACCTCCCCTGGGTCCTCTGCTCGGTCCTCTCGCCCACAGTCCACTCTTCCCTTATCACCTCCCCCTGGGTCCCCTCCTCCTTTCTCTCCCCCATAGTGCACTCTCCCTCCTATCACCTCCCCTGGGTCCCCTCCTCCTTCCTCTCCTCCATAGTCCACTCTCCTCTCCTATCACCTCAATGGGTCGCCTCCTCCTTCCTCTCCCCCATAGTCCGCTCTCCTCTCCTATCACCTCCCCTGGGTTCCCTCGTCCTTCCACTCCCCCATAGTCCACTCTCTTCCCCTATCACCTCCCCCTTGGTCCTTTCCTCCTTCCCCTCCCCCATAGTCCGCTCTCCTCTCCTATCACCTACCTTGGGTGCCCTCCTCCTTCCTCTCCCCCATAGTCCACTCTCTTCTCCTATAACCTCCCCTGGGTCCCCTCCTCCTTCCTCCCCCCCATAGTCCACTCTCCTCCCCTATCACCACCCCACGGTCCACTACTCCGTCCACCTCCCCATAATCCACTCTCCTCTCCTATCACCTCCCCTGGGTCCCCTGCTCGTTCCTCTTGCCCATAGTCGACTCTCCTCCCCTCTCCTATCACCTCCCCTGGGTCCTCTGCTCGGTCCTCTCGCCCACAGTCCACTCTTCCCTTATCACCTCCCCCTGGGTCCCCTCCTCCTTTCTCTCCCCCATAGTGCACTCTCCCTCCTATCACCTCCCCTGGGTCCCCTCCTCCTTCCTCTCCTCCATAGTCCACTCTCCTCTCCTATAACCTCCCCTAGGTCCCCTCCTCCTTCCTACCCCCATAGTCCACTCTCCTCCCCTATCACCACCCCTGGGTCCCCTCCTCCTTTCTCTCCCCCATAGTCCACTCTCCTCACTTATCACCTCCCCTGGGTCCCCTCCTCCTTCTTCCCCCCCATAGTCCACTCTCTACTCCTATCACCTCTCCTGGATCCCCTCCTCCTTCATCTCCCCCTTGGACAACTCTCCTCCCCTATCACCTCCCGTGGTTCCCCTCCTCTTTCCTCTCCCCCATATTCTACTCTCCTCCCCTATCACCTCCCCTGGGTCCCCTCCTCCTTCCTCTCCCCCATAGTCCACTCTCCTCTCCTATCACCTCCCCTGTGTTCCCTCCTCCTTCCTCTCCCCCATAGTCCACACTCCTCTCCTATCACCTCCCCTGGGTCCCCTCCTCCTTCCTCTCCCCATAGTCCACTCTCCTCTCCTATCTCCTCCCCTGGGTCCCCTCCTCCTTCCTCTCCCCATAGTCCACTCTCCTCCCATATCACCTCCCGTGGGTCCCCTCCTCTTTCCTCTCCCCCATATTCTACTCTCCTCCCCTATCACCTCCCCTGGGTCCCCTCCTCCTTCCTCTCCCCCAAAGTCCACTCTCCTCCCCTATCACCTCCCCTGGGTCCCCTCCTCCTTCCTCTCCCCCAAAGTCCAGACTCCTCCCCTATCGCCTCCCCTGGGTCCCCTCCTCCTTCCTCTCCCCCATAGTCCACTCTCCTCTCCTATCTCCTCCCCTGTGTCCCCTCCTCCTTCCTCTCCCCATAGTGCACTCTCCCTCCTATCACCTCCCCTGGGTCCCGTCCTCCTTCCTCTCCTCCATAGTCCACTCTCTTCTCCTATCACCTCCCTTGGGCCCCCTCCTCCTCCCTCTCCCCAATAGTGCACTTTCCTCTCCTATCACCTCCCCTGGGTCCCCTCCTCCTTCCTCTCCCCCATAGTCCACTCTCATCTCCTATCACCTCCCCTGTGTCCCCTCCTCCTTCCTCCCCCCATAGTCCACTCTCCTCTCCTATCACCTCCCCTGGGTCCCCTGCTCCTTCCTCTCCACCATAGTCCACTCTCCTCTCCTATAATCTCCCCTAGGTCCCCTCCTCCTTCCTACCCCCATAGTCCACTCTCCTCCCCTATCACCACCCCTGTGTACCCTACTCCTTCCTCCCCCCATAGTCCACTCTGCTCTCCCATCACCTCCCCTGGGTCCTCTGTTCGTTCCTCTCGCCCACAGTCCACTCTTCCTTTATCACCTCCCTCTGGGTCCCCTCCTCCTTTCTCTCCCCCATAGTCCGCTCTCCTCTCCTATCACCTCACCTGGGTTCCCTCGTCCTTCCACTCCCCCATAGTCCACTCTCTTCCCCTATCACCTCCCCCTGGGTCCTTTCCTCCTTCCTCTCCCCCATAGTCCGCTCTCCTCTCCTATCACTTCCCCTGGGTGCCCTCCTCCTTCCTCTCCCCCATAGTCCACTCTCTTCTCCTATAACCTCCCCTGGGTCCCCTCCTCCTTCCTCCCCCCCATAGTCCACTCTCCTCCCCTATCACCACCCCACGGTCCACTACTCCGTCCACCTCCCCATAATCCACTCTCCTCTCCCTCTCACCTCCCCTGGGTCCCCTGCTCGTTCCTCTCGCCCATAGTCGACTCTCCTCCCCTCTCCTATCACCTCCCCGGGTCCCGTTCTCCTTCCTCTCCACCATAGTCCACTCTCCTCCCCTATCACCACCGCTGGGTCCCCTACTCCTTCCTCCCCCCATAGTCCACTCTGCTCTCCCATCACCTCCCCTGGGTCCTCTGCTCTTTCCTCTCGCCCACAGTCCACTCTTCCCTTATCACCTCCCCCTGGGTCCCCTCCTCCTTCTTCCCCCCCCATAGTCCACTCTCTGCTCCTATCACCTCTCCTGGATCCCCTCCTCCCTCATCTCCCCCTTGGACAACTCTCCTCCCCTATCACCTCCCGTGCGTCCCCTCCTCTTTCCTCTTCCCCCATATTCTACTCTCCTCCCCTATAACCTCCCCTGGGTCCCCTCCTCCTTCCTCTCCCCCATAGTCCACTCTCCTCTCCTATCACCTCCCCTGTGTTCCCTCCTCCTTCCTCTCCCCCATAGTCCACACTCCTCTCCTATCACCTCCCCTGGGTCCCCTCCTCCTTCCTCTCCCCATAGTCCACTCTCCTCTCCTATAACCTCCCGTGGGTCCCCTCCTCTTTCCTCTCCCCCATATTCTACTCTCCTCCCCTATCACCTCCCCTGGGTCCCCTCCTCCTTCCTCTCCCCCAAAGTCCAGTCTCCTCCCCTATCGCCTCCCCTGGGTCCCCTCCTCCTTCCTCTCCCCCATAGTCCACTCTCCTCTCCTATCACCTCCCCTGGGTCCCGTGCTCCTTCCTCTCCACCATAGTCCACTCTCCTCTCCTATAACCTCCCCTAGGTCCCCTCCTCCTTCCTACCCTCATAGTCCACTCTCCTCCCCTATCACCACCCCCGGGTCCCCTACTCCTTCCTCCCCCCCATAGTCCACTCTGCTCTCCCATCACCTCCCCTGGGACCCCTGCTCGTTCCTCTCGCCCACAGTCCACTCTTCCCTTATCACCTCCCCCTGGGTCCCCTCCTCCTTTCTCTCCCCCATAGTCCACTCTCCTCACTTATCACCTCCCCTGGGTCCCCTCCTCCTTCCTCTCCTCCATCGTCCACTCTCCTCTCCTCTCCTATCACCTCCCTAGGGCCCCCTCCTCCTTCCTCTCCCCCATAGTTCACTCTCCTTCTCTATCACCTCCCCTGGGTCACCTCCTCCTTGCTGTCCCTTATTGTCCACTCTCCTCCCCTATCACCTCACCTGGGTCCCCTCCTCCTTCCTTCCCCTATAGTCCACTCTCCTCTCCTATCACCTCCCCTGTGTCCCCTCCTACTTCCTCTCCCCCATAGTCCACTCTCCTCCCCTATCACCATCCCTGGGTCCCCTCCTCCTTCCTCCACCCCATTGTCCACTCTCCTCTCCTATCACCTCCCTTGGGCCCCCTCCTCCTTCCTCTCCCCAATAGTCCACTCTCCTCCCCTATCACCTCTCCTGGATCCCCTCCTCCTTCATCTCCCCCTTAGTCCACTCTCCTCTCCTCTCCTATCACCTCCCCTGGGTCCCCTCCTCCTTCCTCTCCCCCATAGTCCACTCTCCTCTCCTATCACCTCCCCTGTGTCCCCTCCTCCTTCCTCTCCCCCATAGTGCACTCACCTCCCCTATCACCTCCCCTGGGTTCCCTCCTCCTTCCTCTTCCCCATAGTCCACTCTCCTCTCCTATCACCTCCCCTGGGTCCCCTCCTCCTTCCTCTCTGCCATAGTCCACTCTCCTCTCCTGTCAGATTCCTTCCTCTCCTACCCTTCACCGTTCCGTCCACCCGTCTTCACCTATCCACCTTCCCCTCCCCCCATCTTTTTTCTTCTGACAGCTCATCTCCTTTCCTTTCCCGTCTTTAAGAAGTGTCTCGGTTAATGTCAACTGTTTATTCATTTCCATAGCCGCTGCCTGGCCTACCGAGATCCTCCAGCATCTTGTGTGTGTTGTTCTGGATTTCCAGTATCTGCAGAATCTCTTGTGATTCTGCATTAAGTTCCACCTGTCCCCGACCCAGCCCACTCACCAGCCATTCTGTGTTTCTGGAGTTTTTACACAACTCCAGCTACGCCAGCCTTTGTGTCACCATTCACACCCCTACTCCACAGCACCGACGCCTGTGACACATCTCCAGTCACGGACGTACAGACCATTCCTCCAGTCAGTGGGCAGGTGGTGAAGTGGGGAACCGGGGTCACATCAAAGAATGGAGACACTGTAAATCTGCAGGAAAGCAGAGCTGTGGGACCACGCGGAGGGTGGCGGGAGGGAGACACACTGACCGGTAGAGAATGAGAACAGGCATGAGAGTGAGGGGCAGAGTCCGTGTTCTTCGGGGAGATGGAGAAGAGTCTAAATGCCGACAGTTTGCAATAGAGCGTGATACTGGTTTCCGTTTCCTTCCCTCGAGCAAGGAGGAACCTGACAGGCTGAATGTTGCTGTGGCCAGTGACTGTTGTGTCTCATTGTAGTGTGAAGACAGCAAGCTGCAGAAGCTGTACAAAGCTCTGAAGAAGACTGGCAACAGGTTTGCAGGCGGATTCCCCCCCTCCCTCACTCTGACACTTCACACAAGCTCTCGCTACGTCGGATACTTCCTGGACGATGCAAGTACTGACATCATCAAGCAGTTTGCCCTGGCCTTCTGCGAGGCAGCTGCCAAACTGGCAGGTATGAAGTCCCTCACACTCACTCCCATCAAACATAGAAAATCTGCAGCACAATACAGCTCCTTGGCCCACAAAGCTGTGCCAAACGTGTCCTTACCCTAGAAATTACTAGGGTTACCCATAGCCCTCTATTTTTCTAAGCTCCATGTACCTGTCCAGGAGTCTCTTAAAAGACCCTTTCGTATCCGCCTCCACCACTGTCGCCGGCAGCCCATTCCACACACTCACCTCTCTCTGCGTAAAAAACTTACCCCTTGATATCTCTGTATCTACTTCCAAGCATCTTAAAACTGTGCCCTCTCGTGCTAGCAATTTCAGCCCTGGGAAAAAGCCTCTGACTATCCACACGATCAATGCCTCTCATCATCTTGTACACCTCTATCAGGTCACCTCTCATCCTCCGTCGCTCTAAGGAAAAAAGGCCGAGCTCACTCAGCCTATTCTCATAAGGCATGCTCCCCAATCCAGGCAACATCCTTGTAAATTCCCTCTGCACTCTTTCTATAGTTTCCACATCCTTCTTGTAGTGAGATGAGTAGAAATGAGCACAGTACTCCAAGTGGGGTCTGACCAGGGTCTTAAATAGCTGTGGTGGAGGCCAAGTCGATGCGTATGTTTAAGACGGAAGTTGATAGTTTCCATAAGACCATAAGATATAGGAGCAGAAGTAGGCCATTCAGCCCATCGAATGTGCTCCACCATTCAATCATGGGCTGATCCAATTCTTCCAGTCATCCCCACTCCCCTGCCTTCTCCCCAAACCCTTTGATGCCCTGGCTGATCAAGAACCTATCTATCTCTGCCTTAAGTACACCCAATGACTTGGCCTCCACAGCCACTCATGGTGACAAATTCCACAGATTTACCACCCTCTGACAAAAGTAATTTCTCTGCATCTCTGTTCTAATTGGACGTCCTTCAATCCTGAAGTTGTGCCCTCTTGTCCTAGACTCCTCTACCATGGGAAATAACTTTGTCTTATCTAATCTATTCAGGCCTTTTAACATTCGAAATGTTTCTATGAAATGCCCCCTCATTCTCCTGAACTCCAGGGAATACAGCCCAAGAGCTGCCAGACATTCCTCATATGGTAACCCTTTCATTCCTGGAACCATTCTTGTGAATCTTCTCTGAACCTTCTCCAATGTCAGTATATCGTTTCTAAAATAAAGAGCCCAAACTGCACACAATACTCCAAGTGTGGTCTTACAAGTGCCTTATAGAGTCTCAACATTACATCTCTGCTCTTATTTTCTATATCTTTAGAAATAAATGTCAACATTGCATTTGCCTTCTTCACCACTGACTCAACCTGGAGGTTAACCTTTAGGGTGTCCTGCACAAGGACTCCCAAGTTCCTTTGCATCTCTGCATTTTGGATTCTCTCCCCATCTAAATAATAGTCTGCCTGTTTATTTCTTCCACCAAAGTGCATGACCACACACTTTCCAACATTGTATTTCATTTGCCACTTCTTCACCCATTCCCCTAAACTAGGTCTCTCTGCAGGCTCTCTGTTTCCTCAACACTACCCGCCCCTCCTACTATCTTTGTTTCATCGGCAAAATTAGCCACAAATCTATTCATCCCATAGTTGAAATCATTGAACTGCATCGTTTAAAGCAGCAGTCCCAACACCGACCCCTGTGGAACTTCACTGGTAACCGGCAGTCAGCCAGAATAGGATCCCTTTATTCCTTCTCTCTGTTTTCTGCCGATCAGCCAATGCTCTACCCATGCTAGTCATAGTCATAGTCATAGTCATAGTCATACTTTATTGATCCCGGGGGAAATTGGTTTTCGTTACAGTTGCACCATAAATAATAAATAGTAATAAAACCATAAATAGTTAAATAGTAATATGTAAATTATGCCAGGAAATAAGTCCAGGACCAGCCTATCGGCTCAGCGTGTCTGACCTTCCAAGGGAGGAGTTGTAAAGTTTGATGACCACAGGCAGGAATGACTTCCTATGTCGCTCAGTGTTTCATCTCGGTGGAATGAGTCTCTGGCTGAATGTACTCCTGTGCCCGACCAGTCCATTATGTAGTGGATGGGAGACATTGTCCAAGATGGCATGCAACTTGGACAGCATCCTCTTTTCAGACACCACCGTGAGAGAGTCCAGTTCCATCCCCACAACATCACTGGCCCATTGGCTCTTATCTTGCTAAGCAACCTCATGTGCGGCACCTTGTCAAAGGCCTTCTGAAAATCCAAGTACACCACGTCTACTGCATCTCCTTTGTCTACTCTGCTTGTAATTTCCTCAAAAAATTACAGTAGGTTAGGGTTAGGGTTAGGGTTAGGAAACCATGCTGTCTTTGGCCTATCTTGTCATATGCCTCCAGGTACTCCATAATCTCATCGGTAACAATCGATTCCAACAATTTCTCAACCATTGATGTCAGGCTAACAGGTCTATAGTTTCCTTTCTGCTGCCTCCCACCCTTCTTAAATAGCAGAGTAACATTTTCAATTTTCAGTCATCTGGTACAATGCCAGAAGCTACTGATTCTTGACAGATCGTTGTTAACACCTCTGCAATTTCTCCAGTTACTTCCTTCAGAACCCAAGGGTGCATTCCATCAAGTCCAGGAGATTTACCCACCCTCAGACCATTAAGCTTCCTGAACACCTTCTCAGTCATAATTTTCACTGCACATACTTCACTTCCCTGACACTCTTGAATGTCCGGTATACAGCAGATGTCTTCGGCTGTGAAGATCGATGTAAAATACGCATTCAGTTCTTCTGCCATCTCTGTACCTCTCATTACAATATCTCCAGCATCATTTTCTATTGGTCCTATATCCACCCTCAGCTCTCTTTTACCCTTTATATACTTAAAAAAACTGTTAGTATCTTCTTTGATATTAATCATCGGTTCCCAATGCTCCATCTTCCCACTAGCTTTGGCTTCCTTGTATGCCCTCTCTTTTGCTTTTACCTTGGCTCTGACTTCACTTGTCAGCCATGGTACTGTCCTTCTTACATTCAAAAATTTCTTCTTATTTGGAATATATCTGTCTTGCACTTCCCTCATTTTTTGCAGAAATTCCAGCCATTGCTGCTCTGCTGTCCTTCCTGCAAGTGTCCCTTTGCAGTCAACTTCGGCCAGTTCCCCTCTCATGCCATTGTAATTTCCTTTATTCCACTCAAATACCGACACATTGAAATTTAGTTTCTCCTTCTCAAATTTCAAAGTGAATGCGATCATATTGTGATCACTGTTCCCTAAGGGTTCCTTAACTTTGAGCTCTCTTATCACCTCCGGATCATTGCACAACACCCAATCCAGCATAGCTGATCCCCTAGTGGACTCAACAACAAGCTGTTCTAAAAAGCCATCCCTTAGACATTCTCCAAATTCTCTCTCTTGAGGCCCAGTACTGGCCTGGTTTTCCCAATCCACTTTCATGTTAAAATCTCCAACAATTACCATGACATTGCCTTACTGACACGCCTTTTCTATCTCCTGCTGTAATTTTTAATCCATGTCAAGTCATGTCAAGTCACTTTTTATTGTCATTTCGACCATAACTGCTGGTACAGTACACAGTAAAAACGAAACAACGTTTTCCAGGACCATGGTGCTATATGAAACAACACAAAACTACACTGAACTACGTAAAACAACACAAAACTACACTAGACTACAGACCTACCCAGAACTGCATAAAGTGCACAAAACAGTGCAGGCATTACAATAAATAATAAACAAGACAATAGGCACAGTAGAGGGCAGTAGGTCGATGTCAAGCCAGGCTCTGGGTATTGAGGAGTCTGATGGCTTGGGAGAAGTAACTGTTACATAGTCTGGTCGTGAGAGCCCAAATGGTTCGGTGCCTTTTTCCAGATGGCAGGAGGGAGAAGAGTTTATATGAGGGGTGCGTGGGGTTCTTCATAATGCTGTTTGCTTTGTGGATGCAGCGTGTGGTGTAAATGTCTGTGATGGCGGGAAGAGATACCCCGATGATCTTCTCAGCTGACCTCACTATCTGCTGCAGGGTCTTGCGATCCGAGATGGTGCAATTTCTGAACCAGGCAGTGACGCAGCTGCTCAGGATGCTCTCGATACAACCTCTGTAGATTGTGGTGAGGATGGGGGGTGGGAGTTGGACATTTATCAGCCTTTGCAGAAAGTAGAGACACTGCTGGGCTTTCTTTGCTATGGAGCTGGTGTTGAGGGACCAGGTGAGATTCTCTGCCAGGTGCACACCAAGAAATTTGGTGCTTTTAATGATCCCTACGGAGATCTCGGCTGCTATTTGAAGGCGTGTATACAACTACCATTAGGGTCCTTTTACCCTTGCCATTTTTTAACTCAACCCATAGAGACTCTACACTTTCCAATCCTATGTCATCTCTTCCCAGTGATTTATTATTATTTCTTATATACAGGGCCACACACCACCCTTCATTCCTGAAATCATCCTCCAGAACATCCTCTAGACTCTCTCCAATGAAAACACACCCTTTCTGAGATATGGGACCCAGAAACTGTTGACAATATTCCAAGTGCGGCCTGACTAGTGTCTTATAAAGGCTCAGCATTATCTCCTTGCTTTCATATTCAAATCCCCTTGAAATAAATGCCAACATTGCAGTTGCCTTCTCTACCACAGACTCAACCTGTAAATTAACCTTCTGGGAGTCTTGCACGAGGACTACTAAAGTCCCTCCACCTCTCATGTTTGAACCTTCTCCCCATTTGGATAATAGTCCACACTAATTGTTCCTTTTACCAAAATGCATTATCATACATTTCCCAACACTACAATCCATCTGCCACTTGTTTGCAAATTCTTCCAATTTCCAAAAGTCCTGCTACATTGCATTGCTTCCTCAGCACTACCTAGCCCTCCACCCATCTTCGTATCATCCACATACTTTGCCACAAGCCATCAATTCCATTATCCAAATCATTGACAGACAATGTCAGAAGTAGTAAAATGGATTCAGCAGTGGCTGGATGGGAGACGCCAGAGAGTAGTGGTCGATAACTGTTTGTCAGATTGGAGGCTGGTGACTAGTGGTGTGCCTCAGGGATCTGTACTAGGTCCAATGTTATTTGTCATATATATTAACGATCTGGATGATGGGGTGGTAAATTGGATGAGTAAGTATACAGATGATACTAAGATAGGTGGAGTTGTGGATAATAAAGTAGGTTTTCAAAGCTTGCAGAGAGATTTAGGCCAGTTGGAAGAGTGGGCTGAAAGATGCCAGATGGAGTTTAATGCTGATAAATGTGAGGTGCTTCATTTTGGTAGGACTAATCAAAATAGGACATACATGGTAAATGGTAGGGCATTGAAGAATGCTGTAGAACAGAGGGATCTAGGAATAATGGTGCATAGTTCCCTGAAGGTGGAATCTCATGTGGATAGGGTGGTGAAGAAAGCTTTTGGTATGCTGGCCTTTATAAATCAGAGCACTGAGTATAGGATTTGGGATGTAATGTTGAAATTGTACAAGGCATTGGTGAGGCCAAATTTGGAGTATTGTGTACAGTTTCGGTCACTGAATTATAGGAAAGATGTCAACAGAATTGAGAGAGTACAGAGGAGATTTACTAGAATGTTACCTAGGTTTCATCACTTAAGTTACAGAGAAAGGTTGAGCAAGTTGGGTCTTTATTCTTTGTGTTACGTACCCCGTAACTGGGTTGCCAAACCAGCAGAAATGGATCACTCAGTTGGAGTCTGGATTACTAGAACTAAGAAAGTTTTATTAAAGAAACAAGCAACACAGTACTCTAATCAAAAGGATAATAAAAGCAACAGTTCAGCAATGATAAACACACATGTACACAGAATTAGGATAACAGGATCAATCAAGCTCGATCGTCGTCTAGGGGTAAATGACCAGTTTCAAAGTGACGCAAAGTTCAGTTCAATTGAATTCAGTTCAGTTCACAGTAATCACTGCCGTGGGAGATGGACAGTGGGGGGAAGGAGAGAGAGAGCAAAAACGAATGAATATTCAAACGGCTTCCACACAGACCTTCGATATTCTTCGCAGTCAGCTTTCGGGTGAGCCCTTTGTGATGTCTTCTGAGGTCACCGACTGTGACCCCTCCGTTTCCAGATACGATCGTTTCTCTGCGGTGAACCTGGCACCCAGGCAAGGGCGGACACACACCAGGTTTCCGCCGATCGTACCTTTCCACCCTGTGTGTCTATGGCTTGGTCCCGTGACCAGCCCTCCAAAACTCCCACCGACTTGTGGGAGGCGCACCGCTTCCAGGGTCTCGTTACCTCGTGGTGTCGTGTGTGTCTGCCTTAGCGAACCTGTCCCTTTTTATCCCCCTGCTGGGGTATCGCCTGTCCATCACTTCAAACAGTTCAGGGTTCAAAGGGGGAGCCGATCTTGACAGCTCTCCTTCCGTTACTCTCCCGTCCCTTCATTAACATCTCCAAATGCTGCTCCGTTGTTTTCCTTATCTCTCTTTCTCCCGAAGACAGGTGGCAGACCAACTGCTGATCCCACTGGTGCCAGCACAGGACAGCTAACATCTTAATCTATGTGTATTCTCGTCACATTTGTAACGTAGAAGGTTGAGGGGGAACTTGATAGAGGTATTTAAAATTATGAGGGGGATAGATAGAGTTGACGTGGATAGGCTTTTTCCATTGAGAGTAGGGGAGATTCAAACAAGAGGACATGAGTTGAGAGTTAAAGGGAAAAAGTTTAGGGGTAACATGAGGGGGAACTTCTTTACTCAGAGAGTGGTGGCTGTGTGGAACGAGCTTCCAGCAGAAGTGGTTGAGGCAGGTTCGATGTTGTCGTTTAAAGTTAAATTGGATAGATATATGGACAGGAAAGGAATGGAGGGTTATGGGCTGAGTGCAGGTCGGTGGGACTAGGTGAGAGTAAGAGTTTGGCACCGACTAGAAGGGCCGAGATGGCCTGTTTCCGTGCTGTAATTGTTATATGGTTATAGCCTCTCCTTTGTCCACCCTGCTTGTTACTTCCTCGAACAACTCGAACAGATTTGTTTGGCAAGATTTCCCTTTGCAGATACCATGCTGACTTTGACTTATTTTATCTTTAGTCTCCAAATACCCAAAACTTCACCCTTAATAATTGACTCCAACACATTCCCAACACTGATGTTAGGCTAACTGGCCTATAATTTTCTTTCTTTTGCATTCCTCCCTTCTTAAGGAATGGAGTGACATTTGCAATCTTCCAGTCCTCCAGGACCATGCCAGAATCAGGTGATTATTGAAATAGCATGACTAATGCATCCGTTATCTCTTCAGCAACCTCTCTCAGGACTCTGGGATGTAGTCTACTTGGCTCAGATGACCTATCCACATTAACACCCTTGACTTTGCCTAGCACGTTTTCCTTTGTAACAGCAAAGGCACTCACTCCTGCTCCTTGACACTCACAGACCTCTGGCACACTGCTATTGTCTTCCACAGTGAAGACAGATGCAAAGTACCCATTCCTCTTGGTGACTGTCCCTTCCCCTTCAATCAGCCACTCTGAAACCCCTTCTGCTAAATCAGTTTGAACCTTCTCCACCAGGAGCAGCAACCCCCCCCCCCCCCCGAGGATGTTGGTCCTTCCCGGGTTATGGTGGAGTTGGACCCGGATCTTTTGTCCAGGAGCCAATTTCCCTAGAAACAGTTCCAATGTTCACCTGCACTGTCCCTTCAGCTACACCTGATCCATCCTCTTGTCCTGAGACCCACCAGCCTGTAGCACCTGAAGCAATCCAGACATTACCACCTGCTCCTTAAACGGTGACCCTAAACTGAGGCTGCAGGACCTCAGTCCTTTTACCAATGTCACTGGTACCTATATGCACCATGGGTCACTTGGTTCCAATCCTCCGCCATAACGCAAACAACAGGAATTCTGCAGATGCTGGAAATTCAAGCAACACACATCAAAGTTGCTGGTGAACGCAGCAGGCCAGGCAGCATCTCTAGGAAGAGGTGCAATCGACGTTTCAGGCCGAGACCCTTCGCCAGTTAGTCCTGACGAAGGGTCTCGGCCTGAAACGTCGACTGCACCTCTTCCTAGAGATGCTGCCTGGCCTGCTGCGTTCACCAGCAACTTTGATGTGTGTTGCCTCCGCCATAACTCTCTCTCCTCCCACCGGACCATTGTTGAATCCAATAAGCCACCTTGTGCCAGGTCCATCGATCTTCTGGAAAAGTCTCCCTGTGGGAGTTTGCTGAAGGCCTCCCTGCAAACCAGACCCATTTCTTGGCACTTCTCAATACATTTTGCTATCCCTTTGAGAAGGAAAGGGGAGCCACGATGGTGTACTGGAGATTCGATTCCTGTCACTGTCTGTCAGGAGTTTGTACATTCCGTCCATGGCCACATGGGTTTCCGACGGGTGCTCTGGATTTCTCCCACATTCCAAAGACATACCAGTTAATACATTCAACCAACACACATCAAAGTTGCTGGTGAACGCAGCAGGCCAGGCAGCATCTCTAGGAAGAGGTGCAATCGACGTTTCAGGCCGAGACCCTTCGCCAGTTAGTCCTGACGAAGGGTCTCGGCCTGAAACGTCGACTGCGCCTCTTCCTATAGATGCTGCCTGGCCTGCTGCGTTCACCAGCAACTTTGATGTGTGTTGCTTGAATTTCCAGCATCTGCAGAATTCCTGTTGTTCCAGTTAATACATTAATTGTTTACTTGGGTTCATTTGGGCGGAGCGTGCTCATTGAACCAGAAGGGCTGTGACCTTGCTGTACCTCTAAATTAATTAACTAATTCAATCAAATTGGTCAGCATGAATCCTCCCTCATACAAAATGACACTGACTATTTTTGATCAAACCTTGCCTGTAGATTAAATCATCTTCTTAGCACAGAGTGCAAACTGACTGAGCTGTACATACAGGGTGCCCTGCTGCCTTCATGCACACAGCTACCGGGGCCACCCTCCACTCAGCTGGCAGCCCATCGTTGCTGACAGAGCAGCAGCCTTATCTCCCATGGCAGCCTGGGATCAATCTCATTACAAAGCCGATGAGCTTAGAGCCTGGATCAGTACTTGGAGCTATGATGTTGTGGCCATTACAGAGACTTGGATGGCTCAATGGTTACTTCGAGTGCCAGGCTTTAGATGTTTCAGAAAGGACAGGGAGGGAGGCAAAAGAGGTGGGGGCATGGCACTGTTGATCAGAGATAGTGTCATGGCTGCAGAAAAGGAGGAAGACATGGAGGGGTTGTCTACGGAGACTCTGTGGGTGGAAGTTAGGAATAGGAAGGGGTCAATAACTCTACTGGGTGTTTTTTATAGACCACCCAACAGTAACAGGGCCATCGAGGAGCAGATAGGGAGACAGATTCTGGAAAGGAGTAATAATAACAGGGTTGTTGTGGTGGGAGATTTTAATTTCCCAAATATTGACTGGCATTTCCCTAGACTGAGGGGTTTAGATGGGGTGGAGTTTGTTAGGTGTGTTCAGGAAGGTTTCTTGATACAATATGTAGATACGCCTGCAAGGGAAGAGACAGTACTTGATCTGGTATTGGGAAATGAATCTGGTCAGGTGTCAGATCTCTCAGTGGGAGAGCATTTTGGAGATAGTGATCACAATTCCATCTCCTTTACCATAGCATTGGAGAGGGATAGGAACAGACAAGTTAAGGAAACGTTTAATTGGGCAGGAACTTGGAAGCATAAATTAGGGTCACATGGTCTCGGGGAAATGTACAGCAGAAATGTGGCAAATGTTCAGGGGATATTTGCGTGGCGTTCTGCATAGGTACGTTCCAATGAGACAGGGAAAGGATGGTAGGGTACAGGAGCCATAGTGTACAAAGGCTATTGAAAATCTAGTCAAGAAGAAAAGAAAAACTTACAAAAGGTTCAAAAAATGAGTTAATGATAGAGATCTAGAAGATTATAAGGCTAGCAGAAAGGAGCTTAAAAATGAAATTACAAGAGCCAGCAGGGGCCATGAGAAGGCCTTGGTGAACAGGATTAAGGAAAACCCCAAGGCATTCTATAAGTATGTGAAGAGGAAGAGGATAAGACGTGAGAGAATAGGACCAATCAAGTGTGACAGTGGAAAAGTGTGTATGGAACCGGAGGAGACAGCAGAGGTACTTAATGAATATTTTGTTTCAGTATTCACTATGGAAAAGGGTCTTGACTATTGCGGGGATGACTTACAGCAGATTGAAAAGCTTGAGCAGATAGACATTAAGAAAGAGGATGTACTGGTGCTTTCAGAAAGCATCAGGTTGGATAAGTCTCTGCGACCTCTCACAGGCTACTGTGAGAGGCGAGGGAGGAGATTGCTGAGCCTTTGGCGATGATCTTTGCATTATCAATGGGACGGGAGAGATTCCAGATGATTGGAGGGTGGCGGATGTTGTTCAATGCAAAAGTAGGTCAAACATCTCTGAATAAGGAAGTCATGGGAAACAACGGTTTAGTCATAGTCATAGTCATACTTTATTGATCCCGGGGGAATAGGAACACCAAATGAACGGGAGACATGGCTAGTTGAGTTCTTTCAAGAAAACCACCTCCGTATAATGAACACAATGTTTGATCAACACCCTCAGCGCAAATACACATGGACAGCTCCTGATGGTAAAACTAGGAACCAGATTGATTATATCCTCATCAACAAAAGATGGAAATCAAATATTCTGAAATGCAAGACATAGCCGGGAGCTGACTGTGATACTCATCAACTGTTGTTGGCCAGGATGAAGCTCAGAGTTAAGAACGTAAAACGAGCAAAACCACCAGTCAGATATGCTCTCTCAGACATACCAAACTCTTTCAGCACAGAGGTTTGCAACAGTTTTGAAGCCCTAATGAACTTACAAGAAGAGGTCAAACCAGAAGAACTTTGGAACGCAACAAGAGATGCATTGATAGCAGAAGCAGAGAAACATTCCAAAGCAACGCAAGCACAAAGGCACAGAATCGATCACAAATGAAACGCTGTATGCAGTAGAAAAGAAGAGATTGGTGAAAGGTCAGAAAGGAACAAGTAAGGAATACATGGAGCTGAAGTGTGAAGATGCAGATGTGAGGGAAAGGTAGCTCAAGTACACCAAGAAACTCTATGAAAATCACGAGAATGAAAACCGTGACAAAACCATTGGCTGGACAACACTGGACGGACCATGAACCACAGCCACTACTGTCAGAAGTAGAAAGAGTAATCGAGAAGATTAAAAAGAATAAAGCACCTGGTCCAGACAACATACCAGCAGAACTACTGAAAGCAACAGGCACCTCAATGGCCCACATCTTGCACCGCATTGTCTGCGCCATCTGGAAGTCTGGCAAATGGCCAACAGACTGGTGCAAATCTGTCTACAATCCAATTCCCAAGAAAGGGGACCTCCTGCAGTGCAGTAATTACAGAACAATTGCATTGATACCACACGTCAGCAAGGTCCTGCCCATAATCATCTCTGAGAGACTAAAGAACTACATAGATAGAGAAATTGCACTCGAACAGGCTGGCTTCAGGAGTAGCCGAGGTACCAGGGACCAGCCCTTCAACATGCGCCTAATAATGGAGAAAATGAGAGAGGTCAATACCCCCCCTGTACATCTGCTTCATAGACTACTCAAAGACATTTGACTGTATCCAATACACCAAACTGTGGGCAACAATGATTCAACTGGGCATGGCACCACACCAAGTGTCTCTTCTAGAAACACTGTGTGCTACACAATCCTCCAGCCTTCGGGCCACATCTGGCCAGACTGAAGCATTCTGCAATGGGAAAGGAGTCCGCCAAGGCTGCATCCTTTCTCCACACCTTTTTAACATCTACACTGAGGTGATCGTGAGACTGGCAATTCCAGACAACACTGGCATTAAAATAGGAGGAAGAACCATCAGCAACTTGAGATACGCAGCTGACACAGCCCTGTTAGCCACAACAGAAAAAGCTCTACAAGCACTACTCAATAATGTTGCAAAAGTCTCTGCTGAATTTGGATTCCTGATAAATAGCAAAAAGACCAAAGTTATGGTGATAAGTAAAACTGCAATTCAAACTGATATCTGCATCGGAAACAACAAGATCGAAGAAGTGTCCTCCTTTATACACCTTGCTGCAGAACTAAAAGACACAAACGAATGCAGCGAGGAAATAAGGTGAAGGCTAGCAATGGCACGCACAAGCACTACCAAACTCTGGAACATCTGGAAAGATAGATCTATGAGCACTGGCACCAAGATACGCCTCCTCAAGAGTCTCGTCTGGCCAGTAACCCTATATGGCTGTGAAACACAGACCCTAAAAGCAGCTGATGAAGAGGTTGACAGCATTTGAGATGTGGACATACAGACGGATCGTCAGGGTATCATACATTTGAAAGGAGATCCAACAATTTCATCCTGTAAAGATTAGCACGAAACCAATACTTCTGGAAACCATTATCCAAAGGAAACTTCACTACTTTAGACATATCCCAAGAACTGATGACACACTGGAACGCATTATGCTTGAAGGCAAAGTAGAAGGAACCCGCTCCCGAGGCAGACAGAGGACAACCTGGATCGACAACATCAAGAAGTGGACCAGCCTCCCCGCCAGAGACGCAAGAGGTTTGACTGCTGACAGATCGCAGTGGAAGAAAGTGGTCGCCAAGGCTCTGGCAGAGTATGGCACAAGATGATGATGATGAGATCTTGTTCCCTTATTCAAGAAAGGGAGTAGGGATAGCCCAGGAAATTATAGACCAGTGAGTCTTACTTCAGTGGTTGGTAAGTTGATGGAGAAGATCCTGAGAGGCAGGATTTATGAACATTTGGAGAGGCATAATATGATTAGGAATAGTCAGCATGGCTTTGTCGAGGGCAGGTCATGCCTTATGAGCCTGATTGAATTTTTTGAGGATGTAACTAAACAAGTTGGTGAAGGTAGAGCAGTTGATGTAGTGTATATGGATTTCAGCAAGGCATTTGATATGTCCCATGCAAGGTTTATTGAGAAAGGAAGGAAGCATGGGATCCAAGGGGACATTGCTTTGAGGATCCAGAACTGGCTTACTCACAGAAGGCAAAGAGTGGTTGTAGATGGGTCATATTCAGCATGGAGGTCGGTGACCTGTGGGCCAAAGGGCCTGTATTGTGTTGTAGGTTTTCTATGTTTCTATGTTTCAATGTTTCTGCAACTGAGTAATTTATCCACCTTTCATCCCTCTTCAATTGGAATTTGGTCCAGAATTTGGAGATACAGCAGACACTGGAACCCTAGAACCTGCCAGAGGAACTCAGCGGGCAAAGCAGGAACTGTGGAGACATGTCCTTCCATCGAGACATAGAAAACTACAGCACAGAAACAGGCCCTTCAGCCCATCTAGTCCGTGCTGAACCATTTAAACTGCCTCGTCTCATCACCCTGCACTCGGACCATAGCCATCCATGTGTCTATCCAAATTTCTATTAAACGTTGACATCGAGCTCGCATGCACCACTTGTGCTGGCAGCTCATTCCACACTCTCACCACCAACTGAGTGAAGACATTTCCCCTCATGTTCTCCTTAAACTTTTCTCCTTTTGCCTTCAACCCCTGACCTCTAGTGAGAGCCACCCCCAACCTCAGTAGAAAAAGCCAGCTCACATTTACACTATCTATACCCCTCATAGTTTTGTATACCTCCATCAAATTGCATCTCAATCACCTGCATTCTAAGGAATACAATCCTATCCTTATAAATCAGGTCCTCCAGACCTGGCAACATCCTTGTAAATTTTCTATGTACTGTTTCAGCCTTATCTGCATCCATCCTGCAGGTAGGTGACTAAAACTGCACACAATACTCCAAATTAGGTCTCACCAACATCTTATACAACTTAAACATAACATCCTATCTCCGGTACTCAATACTTTGATTTATGAAGGCCAATGTGCCAAAAGTTTTCTTTTATCACCCTATCTACCTGTGACACCATTGTCAATGAATTATGGACCTGTATTCCCGGATCCCTTTGTTCGACCACACTCCTCAGTGCCCTACTATTCACCATAGGACCTACCCTGGTTGGTCTTACTAAATTGCAACACCTTGCACTTGTCTGCATTAAATTCCATCTGCCATTTTTCAGCCCATGTTTCCAGTTGGTCCAAATCCCACTGCAAGCCCGAGTAGTGTTCCTCACTGTCCACTACACCTCCAGTCTTGGTGTCATCCACAAATTTGTTTCGATATGGATGGCAAACAAAGGCAGACACAGCACTGATCCCTGTGGCACACCATTAGTTACAAGCCTCCAGTCAGAAAGGCAACCATCTTCTACCACTCCCTGGCTTCTCCCACAAAGCCAACGCTTAATCTAATTAACACACATCAAAGTTGCTGGTGAACGCAGCAGGCCAGGCAGCATCCCTAGGAAGAGGTACAGTCAACGTTTCAGGCCGAGACCCTTCGTCAGGACTAACTGAAGGAAGAGTTAGTAAGAGATTTGAAAGTGGGAAGGGGAGGGGGAGATCCAAAATGATAGGAGAAGACAGGAGGGGGAGGGATGGAGCCAAGAGCTGGACAGGTGATTGGCAAAGGGGTTTGCCAAATCAGTCCCTGTCTATCTAAATACTCATATATCCGGTCCCTAAGAATACCTTACAGTAACTTTCCCACTACTGACGTCAGGCTCACTGGCCTATAATTTCCTGGTTTGTCTTCAGAGCTTTTCTTAAACAGAGGAACAAGTTTAGCTATCCTCGAATGCTCCGGTACCTCACCCGTCACTAAGGATGATTTAAATATCTCTGCAATTTCTGCACTTGCCTCCCACTGGGTCCGAGAAAACACCTTGTCAGGCCCTGGGGATTTATCAACCCCAATTTGCTTCAGGATAGCGAACAACTCCTCCTCTGTAATCTGTATAGGGTCCATGACCTTGCTGCTGATTTGCCTCACTTCTATATTCTCTGTCTCTCTCTTCTGAGTAAATACAGATGCAAAAAATACATTTAAGGTCTCATCTCCTTTGCTTCCACACATGGATTACCATTCTGATCTTCCAGAGGACCAGTTTTGTCCCACACAATCCTTTTGTTCTTAACATCTTAACATGCTCTTAACATGCTGTCCAAGTTGCGTGCCATCTTGGACAATGTCTCCTATCCACTACATAATGTACTGGTTGGGCACAGGAGTACATTCAGCCAGAGACTCATTCCACCGAGGTGCAACACAGAGCGTCATAGGGAGTCATTCCTGCCTGTGGCCATCAAACTTTACAACTCCTCCCTTGGAGGGTCAGACACCCTGAGCCAATAGGCTGGTCCTGGACTTATTTCCTGGCATAATTTACATACTACTATTTAATTATTTATGGTTTTATATTGCTATATTTATACTCTATTCTTGGTTGGTGCAACTGTAACGAAAACCAATTTCCCTCAGGATCATTAAAGTATGACTATGACTATGACTATCTTAGGATTCTCCTTCACCTTGTCTGCTATTGGGCAACCTCATGCCTTCTTCAAATCCTCCTGATTTCTTTCTTAAGTGTTCTCTTTCATTTGTTATACTCCATAGCTACCTCATTTGTTCCTGCCTGCTTATACCTGGTAGGCACCTCCTTTTTTCTTAACCAGGGCCTCACTATCTCTTGAAAACCAAGGTTCCCTAAACCTGTTATCTCTGCCTTTTATTTTGACAGAAATGTATAATCCCTGTACTCTCAAATTTTCACTTTTGAAGGCATCCCTCTTACCAAGGACACTTTTGCCAGAAACAGCCTGTCCCAATCCACACTTGCCAGATTCTTTCAGATACCATTAAAATTTGCTTTTCTACAATTTAGAATCTCAATCTAAGGACCAGACCTACAGTGCCTATAAAAAATATTCACCCACCTCCCCTTGGAAGTTTACATGTTTTATTGTTTTAAAACATTGAATCACAGTGGATTTAATTTGGCTTTTTTAAAAACACTGTTCAACAGAAAAAGATCACTCTTGCCGGGACTTGAGAAACTCAGTTATAGAGAAAGGTTGAATAGGTTAGGACTTTATTCTCTGGAGTGTAGAAGAATGAGGGGAGATTTGATAGAGGTATATAAAATTATGATGGGTATAGATAGAGTGAATGCAAGCAGGCTTTTTCCACTGAGGCAAGGGGAGAAAAAAAACAGAGGACATGGGTTAAGGGTGAGGGGGGAAAAGTTTAAAGGGAACATTAGGGGGGGCTTCTTCACACAGAGAGTGGTGGGAGTATGGAATGAGCTGCCAGACGAGGTGGTAAATGCGGGTTCTTTTTTAACATTTAAGAATAAATTGGACAGATATATGGATGGGAGGTGTATGGAGGGATATGGTCCGTGTGCAGGTCAGTGGGACTAGGCAGAAAATGGTTCGGCACAGCCAAGAAGAGCCAAAGGGCCTGTTTCTGTGCTGTAGTTTCTATGGTTCTATGGTTCTAAAGAGATTTAAATTAATTACAAATATAAAACACAAGATAATTGATTGCATAAGTATTCACCCTCTTCAAGTTAGTATTTAATAGATGCACCTTTGTCAGCAATACAGCCTTGAGTCTGTGTGGATAGGTCTCTATCAGCCTTACACATCTGGACAGTGCAATTTTCCCCCATTCTTCTTTACAAAACTGCTCAAGCTCTGTCAGATTGCATGGGGATCATGAGTGAACAGCCCTTTTCAAGTCCAGCCACAAATTCTCAATTGGATTGAGGTCTGGACTCTGACTTGGCCACTCCAGGACATTAACTTTGTTGTTTTTAAGCCATTCCTGTGTAGCTTGGCTTTACGCTTATGGTCATTGTCTTGCTGGAAAACAAATCTTTTCCTGTAAACACAAGGAATTCTGCAGATGCTGGAAATTCAAGCAACACACATCAAACTTGCTGGTGAACACAGCAGGCCAGGCAGCATCTCTAAGGAAGAGGTACAGTCGACATTTCGGGCCGAGACCCTTCGTCGGGACTGGTGAAGGATCTCGGCCCGAAACGTCAACTGTACCTCTTCCTAGAGATGCTGCCTGGCCTGCTGCGTTCACCAGCAACTTTGATGTGTGTTGCAGATCTTTTCCTGAGTCACAGTTCTCTTGCAGATTGCATCAGGTTTTCCTCCAGGATTTCCCTGTATTTTGCTGCATTCACTTTACCCTCTACCTTCACAAGCCTTCCAGGGCCTGCTGCAGTGAAGCATCCCCACAGCATGATGCAGCCACCATCATGCTTCACAGTACGGATGGTGTGTTTTTGATGATGTGCGATGTTTGGTTTATGCCAAACATAGCATTTAGTCTGATGGCCAAAAAAGCTCAATTTTGGTTTCATCAGACCATAAAACCTTCTTCCAGCTGACTTCAGAGTCTCCCACATGCCTTCTCACAAATTCTAGCCAAGATTTCATGTGAGTTTTTGTCAGCAGTGGTTTTCTCTTTGCCACTCTCCCATAAAGCTGTGACTGGTGAAGCACCCAGGCAACAGTTGTTGTATGCACAGTCTCTCCCATCACAGTCACTAAAGCTTGTAACTCCTCCAGAGTTGTCATAGGTCTCTTGGTGACCTCCCTCACTAGTCCCATTCTTGCATGGTCACTCAGTTTTTGAGGACAGCCTGCTCTCGGCAGATTTACAGCTGTGCCATATTATTTCCATTTCTTAATGATTGGCTTAATTGTACTCCGAGGGATATTCAGTGACTTGGAAATTTTCTTGTATGCATCTCCTGACTTGTGCTTTTCAATAACCTTTTCACGGAGTTGCTTGGAGTGTTCTTTTTTTTTATAATTTAATTAATTTCTAAATAGAGCGCGTACGCAGTCCCCCACTACCACAAATTTTGCAGTCAAGTATCCCGCATTTGGGGACATGGCAGGTGTCAGCACACCCGAAGTGCAATGGGATAGCCTCGTCCTGGGAGAACCGCCTTCATGATCACCGTCTCTCCCCTGCCAGGTAAGTCTTCAGGGTGTAGTTTTTGCCAGGTTATTGACTCACCAGCAGTTGGACCTTCCAGATACAGGTGTATTTTTACTACAATCAATTGAAACACCTTTACTGCAGACTGATTTATGTATAGTTAGGACGCCTTCACTAATTATATGACTTCTAAGACCAATTGGCTGCACCAGTGATAATTTAGTGTGTCATATTAAAAGGGGTGAATACTTATGCAATCAATTATTTTCTGTTTTATATTTGTAATTAATTTAGATCACTTTGCAGAGATCTGTTTTCACTTTGACACTGAAGAGTCTTTTTCTGTTGATCAATATCAAAAAAGCCAGATTAAGTCCACTGTGATTCAATGTTGTAAAACAATAAAACATGAAAACTTCCAAAGAGGTTGAATACATTTTATAGGCACTGTATCTCTTTGCTCTCTGCATATTTACTTTGGAACTAATGGCATTGTGATCACTGGATGCAAAGTGTCCCCTACACAAACTTCTGTCACCTGCCCTGTCTGAGTTGCTGATAAGAGATCAAGCATCACACTCTCTCTTGGGACTTCAATGTACTGATTAAGGAAAGTTTCCTGAACACACTTGACAAACTCTATCCCATCCAGTACTCCAACAGTATGGGAGAGGCTCTCGAAGGAATGTTTGATGTTTCCAGTCCTAAGGAAGTGTCCAGACGCAGTACATTAACTCTTCCTGCTCCCCGCAGATGAAGGTTGACCCTCCCAATTCCTCCAGCAGGTTAGTCTTAAGGCAGAGTTTTACTGCCCCACTCTCCAAATTCTCCATCAACAAAGTCCTGCCATGTGACCCCAGATGTAAAAGATTTGTTCATCCTCAGGTACCTTCTGTATCCTCACAACCACTGGCCGTTCTGAACTCCAATGGGCCCCCTGTTTCTCTGGTTATCCCCCTGCTCTAAATACACAAAGTACTGGGACCTTTCAGAGATGTGACACTCTATGTCCCCTACCCTCTCCTGATGTGAGACCCCAATGACCTCAACGTGCAGACCAGTCCACCCTGCGCTCCCGGTGAGCAACTCCCAATGAACACGTCCTGATAAATCTGCGCCAACACTGTCCGTCCCGGGTGGAATTGTCAGCGAACCATGCTCTCTCTGTCTCTCTCCCTCTCTCACAGACTGTCACGTGGAGGTCAGCAACAACCCCCTGCACCTCACCCTGTCTCACCGCTTCCTTCCCCAGCACCAGCCCGAGCTGGAGGCCAGAGCTCGCAGGATCAGTCTGGGAATGAACTGCAAGTGGGAAGCGGTCCTGTACTCCCGGGACATGCGGTTCGTGCACTACCAGGTACCTCCCATGGGGACCGTGGGGGGCAGGTGTCAGAATGGGGGAGTACGTTGGGGTAGACGGAGAGAGTTGAGTCTCAGAATGGGGTTAAGCTACGAATGGGAGGCAGTCCTCTACTCCCAGGATTTGCGCTTCGTGCACTACCAGAAGGGACGGGTCGTGGTGTGGGAGAGGGGAAGAAGTCAGTGTAAGGAGGAGATATTTCTGTCGGGCAAAACAGATTTCAGTGTTGGGGGTGTGGGGTGAATGTGTCTGTCGGGGTGGGGTGACTGGTCAGTGTGGAAGGAACAAGGATGGGTTGACCAGACAGTAAGGGGTGGACAGGGATGGGGAGGGTGGATGGGGGTGGGGGGGGGGATGGACGGGGGTGGGGGGTGGATTGGGGGTGGACAGGGATGGGGAGGGTGGACGGAGGTGGGGGGGATTGGGGGGTAGATTGGGAGTGGACAGGGATGGGGAGGGTGGACGGGGGTGGGGGGTAGATTGGGGTGGATGGGGGTGGGGAGGGTGGACGGGGTGGGGGGAGTAGATTGGGGTGGATGGGGGTGGGGGGGATGGATGGGGGTGGGTGGTGGATTGGGGTGGACAGGGATGGGGAGGGTGGATGGGGATGGGGGGATAGACGGGGTGGGGGTAGATTGGGCTGGACAGGGATGGGGAGGGTGGACGGGGTGGGGGGTAGATTGGGGTGGATGGGGGTGGGGGGGATGGACGGGGGTGGGGGGTAGATTGGGGGTGGATGGGGGTGGGGGGGATGGACGGGGGTGGGGGGTAGATTGGGGGTGGACAGGGATGGGGAGGGTGGACGGGGGTTGGACGGGGGTGGGGGGGATGGATGGGGGTGGGTGGTGGATTGGGGGTGGACAGGGATGGAGAGGGTGGATGGGGGTGGGGGGATGGACGGGGGTGGGTGGTGAATTGGGGGTGGGAGGGTGGAAGGTAGATGGACGGGGTGGGAAAGGTGGACGGGGGTGGGGGGGTGGATGGGGTGGGTGGTGGATTGGGGGTGGACAGGGATGGGGAGGGTGGACGAGGGTTGGACGGGGGTGGGGGGATGGATGGGGTGGGGAGGGTGGACGGGGGTGGGGAGTGGATTGGGGGTGGACAGGGATGGAGAGGGTGGAAAGTAGATTGACAGGGTGGGGGGGTGGACGGGGATGGGGAGAGTGAATGGGGGGTGGACGGGGGTGGGGAGGGTGGAAGGTAGATGGATGGGGTGGGGGGGTGGACGGGGATGGGGAGAGTGAATGGGGGGTGGACGGGGGTGGGGAGGGTGGAAGGTAGATGGACAGGGGTGGGAAAGGTGGACGGGGTGGGGGGTAGATTGGGGGTGGACAGGGATGGGGAGGGTGGATGGGGGATGGACGGGGTCGGGGGGTGGACGGGGGTGGGGAGGGTGGAAGGTAGATGGATGGGGTGGGGGGGTGGACGGGGATGGGGAGAGTGAATGGGGGGTGGACGGGGGTGGGGAGGGTGGAAGGTAGATGGACAGGGGTGGGAAAGGTGGACGGGGTGGGGGGTGGACGGGGGTGGGGAGGGTGGAAGGTAGATGGACGGGGTGGGGGGATGGACGGGGATGGGGAGAGTGAATGGGGGGTGGACGAGGGTGAGGAGGGTGGACAGGGGTGGGGGGATGGACGGGGGGGTGGACGGGGGTGGGGAGGGTGGACGGGGGATGGACGGGGGTGGGGGGATGGACGGGGGGGTGGACGGGGGTGGGGGGATGGACGGGGGGTGGACAGGGGTGGGGAGGGTGGACGGGGGATGGATGGGGGTGGATGGGGAGGTCACCAGGTCTGTTTAGACCAGAACTACATTTTCAGTCCTCAGGAAAATAGAGGATAATTGCAGATGGAAGTTAATGCAGACACGTGTGAGATGTTGTACTTCAGTAGGACCAACCAGAGTAGAATTTACACAGTGAACGGTAGGGCACTGAGGGGTGTGGGAGAACAGAGGGATCTGGGAATACAGGTACATAATTCATTGAAACTGGTGTCACAGGTAGATAGGGTCGTAAAGAAAGCTTTTGGTACATTGTCCTTCATAAATCAATGTACTGAGTACAGGAGATGTGTAAGTTGTATAAGATGCTGGTGAGGCCATATTTGGAATATTGTGTGCAGGAAAGCTGGAAAGAAGTTTGAAAAAGTATGGCGAAAATTTACAGAGACATTGCTGGGACTTGAGGACCTGAGTTATAAGGAAATGTTGAACAGGTTAGAACTTTGTTCCCTAGAGCATTGAAGAATGAGGAGGGATTTGATAGAGGTAGACAAAATTATGAGTGTTACAGATAGATTAATGCAAGTAGGCTTTTTCCACTGAAGTTGGGTGAGACTAGAACTAGAGATCATGGGCTATGGGTGAAAGGTGAAGTGTCTAAGGGGAATCTACAGGGGAACTACTTCTCTGAGAGGGTGGTGAGAGTGTGGACGAGCTGCCAACAGAAGGGGTGGATGTAAGTACATGGATGGAGGCAGAAGGCCAGACCAGCACAGACTAGATGGGCCAATGGGTCCACACAGCGATGTCGTGCAGTTGTCTGTGGTTCAGTTTTACAAGAGGCAAGCGCAGACTCCAAGGGACAATTAACAGGAGAGATTATACAAACATTTCCTGCACTTAATGGTTGGTGATGAGCTGAATGGAGAATTGGAGACATTAGGGGGAAATGATGGGCAGGTGGAGTGAACTCAATCCTGGTCACTCATGCAAACAGAAGATGCTGAAAACGCTCAGCAGGTCAGGCAGCATCTGTGGAAAGAGAAGCAAAGGTAATGTTTTGACTCAATGCTCCCAGAGCAGGGGTTCCTAACCCCTTGGTTAGTGATAGGGTCCATGGCATAAAAAAGGTTGGGAAGGGCCTGGCTCGAAGGGCCGAATGGCCTACTCCTGCACCTATTGTCTATTGTCTAACCCCTGTCCTAGAGCACTGTACAGGAAAGTAAAGATCATCCACTCAAAGGCTTAGCTCGGTTTTTCGCTATGGAGATGTTGCCTGACCCAATGAAATTTCAGCAAGGTTTAGTTTTATTCCTGACTTCCAGAACGTCCACCTTTTTGTTCTGCTACTTGGGGTTTAGGGGAACATACTGAAGAAGGGTCTCAGCCCAAAACATCAACTGGTCATTAATTTCCATAGATGCTGCCTGACCTGCTGAGTTGCTCCAGCAACTGTGTGTTTCAGAGAGGGTCCCCGGTCCCAGACTCGGGACAAGTGTCTGGGGTGATGCAGTTGAAGTTGCTCGGCCATTAGCTTTAAACTGGAGATTACAGATGAATCAAATTATGAGGGAAACAGTGAGAAGTGGGATATGGAGCAAGGTGTTCCTTGAGGACTGAGATATGTCTTCCAGTGTCCCTCCCTGCCCCACGCTGCAGATGATTTGAAAGGTTAAATTCTGGTACCACACCCTAACTGGTGTAACTTCATGATATTACCAGGTTTTTCAGGCACTCTACCCATACGAACCCCAGAATGAAGATGAGATAAGGCTGAACTCTGGCGACTACATCTTCCAGCATCCCTCTGAGCAGGAGGGAGTGAGCCAGGGCTGGCTCTTCGGCACCTCACAACGCACAGGGTGCCGGGGGCTGCTGCCCAAGAACTACACGGAGAGAGCACCCGAATCCAGCACCTGGGTCAAGCACAGGTAGGTTGAAATTTTGGCCACCTGGGTTAGGCACAGGTAGGTTGAAATGTTGGCCTCCTGGGTCAGGCACAGGTACGTTGAAATGTTGGCCTCCTGGGTCAGGCACAGGTGAGTTCAGAGATCAGGTACTGGGGTCAGGGACGGGTGAGTTCAAAGATCAGGTACTGGGGTCAGGGGCAGGTGAGTTCAGAGATCAAGTGCTGGGGTAAGGGATAGGTGAGTTCAAAGATCAGGTACTGGGGTCAGGCATGGGTGAGTTCAGAGATCAGGTACTGGGGTCAGGGACGGGTGAGTTCAAAGATCAGGTACTGGGGTCAGGGGCAGGTGAGTTCAGAGATCAAGTGCTGGGGTAAGGGATAGGTGAGTTCAAAGATCAGGTACTGGGGTCAGGCATGGGTGAGTTCAGAGATCAGGTACTGGGGTCAGGAACAGGTGAGTTCAGAGATCAGATACTGGGGTCAGGGACAGGTGAGTTCAGAGATCAAGTACTGGGGTCAGGCACAGGTGAGTTCAGAGATCAGATTCTGGAGTCAGGAACAGGTGAGTTCAGAGATCAGGATCTGGGGTCAGGGGCAGGTGAGTTCAGAGATCAGGTACTGGGATCAGGGACAGGTGAGTTCAGAGATCAAGTACTGGGGTCAGGGACAGGTGAGTTCAGAGATCAGGTACTGGGATCAGGGACAGGTGAATTCAGAGATCAAGTACTGGGGTAAGGGATAGGTGAGTTCAAAGATCAGGTACTGGGGTCAGGGAGAGGTGAGTTCAGAGATCAGGATTTGGGGTCAGGGGCAGGTGAGTTCAGAGATCAGGTACTGGGGTCAGGGATAGGTGAGTTCAGAGATCAAGTACTGGTGTCAGGGACAGGTGAGTTCAGAGATCAGGTACTGGGGTCAGGCACAGGTGAGTTCAGAGATCAGGTTCTGGGGTCAGGGACAGGTGAGTTCAGAGATCAGGTACTGGGATCAGGGACAGGTGAGTTCAGAGATCAGGTACTGGGATCAGGGACAGTTGAGTTCAGAGATCAGGTACTGGGGTAAGGGATAGGTGAGTTCAAAGATCAGGTACTGGGGTCAGGGATGGGTGAGTTCAAAGATCAGATACTGGGGTCAGGGAGAGCTGAGTTCAGAGATCAGATACTGGGGTCAGGGGCAGGTGAGTTCAGAGATCAGGTACTGGGGTCAGGGACAGGTGAGTTCAGAGATCAGGTACCGGGGTCAGCGAGAGGTGAGTTCAGAGATCAGGTACTGGGGTCAGGGACAGGTGAGTTCAGAGATCAGGTACTGGGGTCAGCGAGAGGTGAGTTCAGAGATCAGGTACTGGGGTCAGCGAGAGGTGAGTTCAGAGATCAGGTACTGGGGTCAGGGACAGGTGAGTTCAGAGATCAGGTACTGGGGTCAGGGACTGTGGGTTGAAAGGTCCATAAGACATAGGGGCAGAATGAGGCCATTCAGCCCATTGAGTCTGCTCTGCCATTACATCATGGCCAATCCCAGATCTCATTCAACCCCATACACCTGCCCTCTCACCATATCCTTTGATGCCCTGACTGATTAGAAAACGTTCAAATTCTGCCTTAAATATACCCACGGACTTGGCCTCCACCGCAGTCTGTGACAGAGCATTCCACAGATTCACTACTCTCTGGCTAAAAAAATTCCACCTTACCTCTGTTGTAAAAGATCGCCCCTCAATTTTGAGGCTGTGCCCTCGAGTTCTGGATACCCCCACTACAGGAAACATCCTCTTCACATCCATCCGATCTAGTCCTTTTGACATCTGCTAGGTTTCAATGAGATCCCCCAGCACGCTTCGAAATTCCAGTGAGTACAGGCCCAAATCTGCCAAACACTCCTCATATGTTAACCCCTTCATTCCTAGAATCATCCTCCTGAACCTGCTCTGGACTCTCCCCAGTGACAATACATCCTTTCTGAGATATGGGGCCCAAACTGTTGACAATACTCGAAGTACGGTGTGACTATGTCTCTAATCATACCAATCAAACATTTCCCGACACTGTACTCCATCTGCCACTTTTTTGCCCATTCTTCCAATTTGTCTAAGTCCTGCTGCAATCGCATTGCTTCCTCAGCACTACCTACCCCTCCACCTATCTTCATATCATCTGCAAACTTTGCCACAAAGCCATCAATTCCATTATCTAAATCATTGACAAACAATGTGAAAAGCAGCGGTCCCAATACTGACCCCTGAGGAACACCACTAGTCACCAGCAGACAACCAGAAAAAGGTCCCCTTTTTATTCCTACTCGCTTACTCCTGCCTGTCAGCCATTCCTATATTTTATTAAGTGCAAACGTGAACAATAGCCAGATCAGAAATGCTGATCAACTCATCTGGTTCCTAAAGAGAACTCCAATAGGCCAATCAGATGGTTCACTGCTGCTCAGCGATAGAACACAAAAAAATCATATGTACAATTAAGAAACATTAAAAAATAGTAGAAATACTGGAGTCATGATGATCATGATGAAGTCTGGTGGAGAGAGACATTTATACACATGCTGTCCTCCATAATTCAAAGAGATTGAAGGATAAGGTTGCAGGGTGACAAAACGTGGCAGGAGCACTTGGAACTAAAAACTAATCCCTACCGGGAGAAAACAGCACCCGTTCTTTCTGCACTGTTCTCCAGCAGTTTAAGGACTAAGTCCAGCCGGAACAAAACTCACAAGTGCTCTTGAAAGTCAGGTATTATCCCTACCTACCAACAACCAAGCATTGCCATCCTGGTCTCCTTCATGACAGCTTATGAAGAAGCATGTGACTTCCCTCCCAGAGATAGGTGTTTGTGCACTCGACTCTTGAAGGCTTGGACCTCATCGTTGAAGATGTTTCCAACCACAGCATCTGGGAGGCTGTTCCAAATTCTGATAGCACAGTGAAGGAAGCTTCTATCCAGTGTGTAGGTTCTCGCATCAGGCATAGAAACAGCATAAGCAGGCATAGATACACTTGATCGTGTGGTGCACCATCTCTCACAAGATGAAGGCAGCATGGTGCGAAGGTCTGCAGGGCTGTGGCTGGTGGGCATTTTGTATAGCACAGTAGCTGCAGCAACCTGTCGTCATGGTGTAAGCTACTGATGGCGAGCTTCTCACGAGCTGTGGCTTCATCTACACCTATAACCCTGAAAGCCTTTCTTTGAATGGAATCAAGCTGGCTGGGGACACTCAGTGAGACATTCATCCACGATAAGCAGGCACTCCATGATGCTTCGTATCTGGGCTTTGTAAACCGTGGCTCTGCCCTCTTTGTCTCGTCTGGATGCTACTTTCCGCAGAGCTCCAAGCCTTTGTCCAGCCTTGTTTGAAATAGTGGAAAGGTGTTTGTCCCACACCAACTTGCTGTGAATACTAACACCAAGGGTTACTAGCTCCTTCTTTAAATCCAGCTTGCAGTTCCCAAAATACAGGTCAGGGTTAGATGGATTCCTCTTCCTAGACATCACCATCGCCTTGCACTTAGTAGTCTCAAAGGTGACATTCCAGTCGCCTGCCCAGGCTTTCATCCTGTCAAGATCCCTATTCAGGCCTGCTGCCACTGTATTAGTCTCTCCTGCTCTAATTGGTGCAAATAGTGTGGAGTTGTCAGCGTACAGGTATAACTCGTTACTGCATGCATCAACCAAGTCGTCAGTAAAGATGGAAAACAAGTGGCCTAAGTATTGAACCCTGTGGTACAGATGCATTGATGGTTGAAGAATCTGAAGCCTGACCAGAGATAACAACTTTGATGGTCCGTCCATGAAGGTAGCTCTGCAGCCATCTAAGCAGCTTTCCAGATATTCCTTTGGATCTTAGCTTAACACAGAGTCCATTATGCCAGACCTTGTCAAATGCTCCTTTGATATCCAGGGCTATGACACACACTTCTCCACCTTTGTCTAAGAGAGTGTTCCACATTTGAGATAAGGTGGTGAGGAGATCGGCTGTACTGTGATCAGGTCTAAATCCATACTGGCTACTTGAAATTAAGTTGTTACGGAGTAGGTAGTTCTGAACTTGTTTGTGGACTGCTGCGTCCATTACCTTGCTGATGACACTGAGTAAGGATTTGGGGCAGTAATTTATAGGATCAGCTCTGGAATCCCGCTTGTGTACTGGTGTTACTGATGCTATTTTCCATTGTTCTGGGAATACACCACTCGAGAAGCATAGCTGGAAGAGACGGCAGAGAGGACTTGCAAGTTCTGCACTGCATTCCTTTAAGACCCTAGTTGGAATCTGGTCAGGTCCAGATGCTTTATCAGGCTGAAGCTGTTGCATAATTTTCCTGCTGTCTTTAGGTTTGAAGATGATTTTGTTCAGCGAGGTGGTAGTAAGCTGCTTGACATCTGGTGGCTGGTCATTAGCATTTGTGAGCCGACATTTATCTGCAAAAGCCCGACAGAAAACAATGGCCTTATCCTTTGCTGTTGTATGTACAGATCCATTGTGCTCAATGACAGGGATGTCAGAGTGGCCCGTTCTTCCAGAGAGGGAGTTCACAACATTCCACCACTTCTTGCTGCCAAGGTTACCACTGGTTAAGTCATGTTTGAGTTTGATGTTATGGTTTCTTCTGGCCTGTCTCTCTGCTCGATTGTACGACTGCCCAGCCTGTGCAAACCTCTCCTAATCAGCAGGGTGCTGCACTTCTTTAGATGGAGGTAGAGACGACGTTTCTTCTTCGCTGCTCGTCTGCACTTGTCATCAAACCATACTTTATCGCCAGTCTTCTTAATAACAATGTTGCTGGGAATGTGAATGTCCATGGCCTCACATAGAACTTCTGTAAGCTTGGTGCAAGCCTTTGAGAATGCTAGACCAGTCAGTTGATGACCATGCATATCCCAAAAGTTGGCTTTGTCGTAACACCAAACTTTCTTCTTGTATGGCTGGTCACGGTAAACTGGAACACCCAACTTCACCAGCGCGGGGTTCTGGTCTGAAGAACCCCCTTGAGCCAAAGTTGTTGCCTTAGCAGGTAGGTTCGTCATGACAAGATCAAGGATATACACCCCGCCTTGTTGGGTCTGACACAATCTGCTGCAGACCAAGACTATCAGCTAGTTGTAGTGTGTGCTGGCCAGCACTGTCAGTTGTTCAGCTGCCCAGCCAGTCTTGGTGATGGACGTTGAAGTCCCCTATAAGCATCACAGACTGTGCACTGGATGAGGAAGTGGAGGGATGGGTTAGTAAATTTGCTGATGACACAAAGGTTGGGTGTGTTGTGGATAGTGTGGAGGGCTGTCAGAAGTTACAGTGGGACATTGATAGGATGCAAAACTGGGCTGAGAAGTGGCAGATGGGATTCAATCCAGATAAGTGTTAAGTGGTTTATTTTGGTAGGTCACATATGATGGCAGAATATAGCATTAATGCTTTATACTTTATTGTCGCCAAACAATTGATACTAGAACGTACAATCATCACAGCAATATTTGATTCTGCGCTTCCCATTCCCTGGAGTACAAATCGATAGTAAATATTAAAAAATTTAAATTATAAATCATAAATAGAAAATAGAAAATGGAAAGTAAGGTAGTGCAAAAAAACCGAGAGGCAGGTCCAGATATTTGGAAGGTACGGCCCAGATCCGGGTCAGGATCCGTTCAGCAGTCTTATCATAGTTGGAAAGAAACTGTTCCCAAATCTGGCTGTACGAGTCTTCAAGCTCCTGAGCCTTCTCCCGGACGGAAGAGGGATGAAAAGTGTGTTGGCTGGGTGGGTCGTGTCCTTGATTATCCTAGCAGCACTGCTCTGACAGCGAGACTTTTGGCAGTGTGGAGGATCAGAGGAATCTTGGGGTCCAAGTCCATAGGATGTTCAAAGCTGCTGTGCAGGTTGACTGTGTGGTTAAGAAGGCATACAGTGTATTGGCCTTCACCAATCACCAATTTGGGAGCCGAGAGGTAATGTTGCAGCTATATAGGACCCCGGTCAAACCCCACTTGGAGTACTGTGCTCAGTTCCGGTCGCCTCACTACAGGAAGGATGTGGAAACCATAGAAAGGGTGCAGAGGAGATTTACAAAGATGTTGCCTGGAATTGGATTGAGGAGCATGCCTTATGAAAACAGGTTGAGTGAACTCTGCCTTTTCTCCTTGAAGCAACGGAGGATGAGAGGTGACCTGTTAGAGGTGTATAAGACGATGAGAGGCATTGATTGTGTGGATAGTCAAAGGGTTTTTCCCAGGGCTGAAATGGTTGCCACAAGAGGACACAGGTTTAACGTGCTGGAGAGTAGATATAGAGAAGATGTCAGGGGTAAGTTTTTTACTCAGAGAGTGGTGAGTGCGTGGAATGGGCTTCCGGCAACGGTGGTGGAGGCAGATACAATAGGGTCTTTTAAGAGACTCCTGGACAGGTACATGGAGCTCAGAAAAATAGAGGGCTATGGGTAAGCTTGTTAATTTCTAAGGTAGGGACATGTTGGGCACAACTTTGTGGGCCGAAGGGCCTGTATTGTGCTGTAGGTTTTCTATGTTTCTATGTGCCCATTAAGTTCATCTGCCATTGCTTTGTCCCCATTTCTATCTCACTTTCAGGTACAAGTAGGTTCAAATGTTGCATGGACGAGTTGAGCTGAATGACCTGTTGCTGTGTTGTTTGTGTGTTACCGATGTCTCTGTTTGTCTGAACTTCTTCAGCACCTGTGTTTATTGTAAGGAGGCTGCTGCTCCCTGTCCCACAGAAAGTGCAATAGAGAGAGAGGCTGGGACTGTGGCTGTCTGCAGCCAGCAGTGGTGTGAGTTCAATCTGCTTCCTCACTGACCGTTCTGGGCACAGAGACGTCCCAGGGTGCAGGCAGAGTCACATTTGAGGGCCTGCCCCATCACCCCTGGGCTACTCCATTGCCCCCATCACCAATGGGTCACTCCTTGTAACCCCTGCATCACTCCTGGTCCACACAGGGTCACCGCCTGTCACTGCTGTGTGACTGAACCACAGTGCCCAGGATCCTGCAGACAATCCCACACCCATGCCTCGGGGACCTGCCGCTTCTCGGTCCCCACTCACAACTCTATTGCCCACAGGTCGTACACCTTCGGTCTGACGCGAGTGGACGCCACTGGCATCGAAGGGAACTGCGCCCTGGGCCCAGAGACTGAGGCCAGCCAAACGCCCAACAGTATCCACAGGCTTCTGGAGGAACAGGTAACGCACGGAGGGAGGAACGGAGGGGAGGGTGAGGAGCAGGGGCAGGGATGGGGGAGAGAGCAGAGAAGATGAGGGTGGGGGAGAGAAGGAGGGGTGAGAGGGTGAGGGGGGAAGGAGAGAGAAGGGAACTAGATGGAGGAAGGAAATTGAGGGTGGATGGGGAAGGGAGGATTTAGGGAAAAGGGAGGAGGGGAGGAAGGGGAGGGAAAGGAGGGTGGAGGAGAGAGGAGGGAGAGGGAGAGGGGAATAGGATGGGAGGGTGGAGGAGAGGAGAGGGGAGGGAGGGGGAGAGGGGAAATAGGATGGGAGGGTGGAGGAGAGGGGAGGGGAGGGGGAGGGAGAGGGAGAGGGGAAGTAGGATGGGAGGGTGGAGGAGAGGGGAAGGAGGGGAGAAGGGAAATAGGTTGGGAGGGTGGAGGAGAGGGGAGGGAGAGGGGAAGTAGGATGGGAGGGTGGAGGAGAAGAGAGGGGAGAGGTGAGTGGAAGGATAGGTGAGGAGGGTCAGGGAGAGGGGAATGGGAGAGGGTACGAGTGAGGGGGGGAAGAGCGGAGGGGAGAGGAGAGTGGGGGAGAGAGATGTGGTGGAGTGAAACTGGGGATAGAAGGGTTGGAGATGGCAGGGTGGGAGGGGAGGGGAAGCTCTGTGTCAGGTTGGTGGTCAGTAGGGGAGCTCTGCGGCAGTAAGCCACAGATTTAGAGAATGGCTTTGTCGGCTGGGGGCTGTTGACTGAATCTCACTGATCCAGGTAGGATTAAAAGGGTTGGGAGGTAGAGCGGGGACAGGACACTCCATGGTGAGTGGGTGGACAATAGGGAAGTTTTGCCTGCTGGGCATTGATGTCAGTCTTCCTGTCCCTGACCTATGACCTATGACCCAGCTGCTGGCCACTGCCTCCTCCCGGCGATGGCTGTTGTTCGTGCGGCACGGAGAGAGAATTGACGTCGTGTTTGGCCGGACCTGGATGGAGCAGTGTTTCAGTGCGGAAGGTGGGTTCAGACCCTTTCTCATACTTCTCCATACATCTACATAACGTTGTGGCAAACCAGTTAAATTAGTAATCAAACGGCCAACTAATCTGATCCCCTCTGCCAACACAATGCCCATATCCTTCCATTTCCCTCACATCCATGTGCCCATCTAAACGTCCCTTAAAAGTCTCAAACGTTTCTGCCTCCACCACCTCCCCAGGCAGCACATTGCAGGCACCCACCACTCTGCGTAAAAACTTCTCTCGCACATTTCCTTTGAAGTTACCCCTTCTCACCTTAAGTGCTGCTCTTTGGTGTTGGACATTTCAAACCCGGGAAAAGATCTTGTCTCTGCCTCTCCTAATCTCATGAACCCTCTCAGCAGGGGCACCCGAGTGACAACAGTGCTACAGGTGTCTATGAATGTCACAGAACAGTATGGAAAGCATTTGCTATGTATGCAAAGAATGAAAACACATTGAATGGTTATTCTTGTAAATAATTTATTATGAATAAAATTTATTTTGTTATTTTAAAAAATATAAACCTCCATCAAATCCTGCTTCAGCCTCTGCCACTCGAGAAAGCAACTCAAGTGTGTCCAGCCTCTCGTGATAGCACGTGTCCTCTAATCCAGGCAGCATCCCAGTGAACCTCTCCTGCAGCTTCAGCTTCCTTCCTATAATGTGATGAGCAGAAGTGTACACAGTACTCCAGATGTGGCCTAACCACAACTCTTTAAAGCTGCAACATGACTTGCTGACTTTTGAACTCAATTCGTAACTAATATGAGTAAAAAGGGTAAAAGAGAGGTGAGAGTGGATATCGGACTGCTGGAAAACGATGCTGGAGAGGTAGCAAAGGGGGACAAGGAAATGACGGATAAACTGAATAAGTATTTTGCATCAGTCTTCAATGTGGAAGACACTAACCATATGCCAGAAGTTCGAGTGTGTCAGGGTCAGAAGTGTGTGAAGTTGCCATTACTAGGGAGGAGGTTCTTGGGAAACTGAAAGGGCTGAAGGTAGATAAGTCACCTGGACCAGATGGTGTACACCCCAGGGTTCTGAAAGGGGTTACTGAAGAGATCGTGGAGGCATTAGTAATCATCTTTCAAGAATCACCAGATTTATAATGGTTCCAGAGGAATGGAAGATTGCAAATGCCACTCCACTCTTTAAGAAGGGAGGGAGGCAGAAGAAAGGAAAGTATAGGCCAGTTAGCCTGACCTCAGTGGTTGGGAAGATGTTGAAGTCGATTGTTAAGGATATGGTTTCTGGGTACTGGGAGGCACATGATAAAGTAGGCTGTAGTCAGGATGGTTTCCTCAAGGGAAAAGCTTGCCTGACAAATCAGTTGGAATTCTTTGAAGAAATAGTTGATCCTGTGGTTAAGAAGGCATACGTGCATTGGCCTTCATCAACCATGGGATTGAGTTTAGGAGCTGAGAGGTAATGTTGCAGCTATATAGGACCCTAGTCAGAACCCACTTGGAGTACTGTGCTCAATTCTGGTCACCTCACTATAGGAAGGATGTGGAAACCATAGAAAGGGTGCAGAGGAGATTTACAAGGATGTTGCCTGGATTGGGGAGCATGCCTTATGAGAATAAGTTGAGTGAACTTGGCCTTTTCTCCTTGGAGCGCTGGAGGCTGAGAGGTGACCTGACAGAGGTGTACAAGATAATGAGAAGCATTGATCGTGTGGATAGTCAGAGGCTTCTCCCCAGGTCTGAAATGGCTAGCATGAAAGGGCATAGTTTTAAGGTGTTTGGAAGTAGGTACAGAGGAGATGTCAGGGGTATGTTTTTTACTCAGAGAGTAGTGGGTGTGTGGAATGGGCTGCCAGCGGTGGTGGTGGAGGCAGGAACGATAAAGTCTTTTAAGAGACTCCTGGATGGCTACATGGAGCTTAGAAAAATAGAGGACTATGGGTAAAGCCTGGGTAGTTCTAAGGTAGGGACAGCTTTGTGGGCTGAAGGGCCTGTATTGTGCTGTATGTTTTCTATGTTTCTATGAAATAACAAGCAGGATAGACAAAGGTAGTAGCATGGATAGTGCATTGATAGAGCATGGATAGAGCATAGATTGGCTGGAGGCAAAGAGTGGGAATAAAGGAAGCCTTTTCTAGTTGGCCGCTGGTGACCAGTGGTGCTCCACAGGGGTCGGTGTTGGGAATGAGTCTTTTTCTGTTATACGAGGGGTGATTGATAAGTTTGTGGCCTAAGGTAGAGGGAAATGAGTTACTAACTTCAAACTTTCTGCATTATCGCTCAAAGAGTTGGACTGCACGTGCATGTAACGAGAGCGTCTTGGACCTCCAGGTGGTCCACAGCAGGGGTGAGTGATAAGTTCATGGCCTAAGGTAGAAGGAGATGAGTTATACAGCTCTCGGTACATGCATGTGCAGTTCAACTCTGAGTGATTGTGCAGAAAGTTTGAAGTTAGTAACTCATCTCCTTCTACTTTAGGCCACGAACTTATCAATCACCCCTGCTGTGGACTTCTGGAGGTCCAAGACGCCGACATCTACAAAGTAGGGATCTGTATGCTCCACGACCGCCGGACTAAGTGTGTACATGTAGGAAAAATAAATGTGCTAGGTTTTCTAAAATTGACTCCTTCTACCTTAGGCCACGAACTTATCAATCACCCCTCCCTCGTATTCTGTTGGATGATGGAATTGATGGCTTTGTCGTCAAGTTTGCGAACAAAATTAAGATAGGTGGAGGGGCGGATACTGTTGAGGATTTAGGAGGCTGCAGAAGGACTTGGACAGATTAGGACAATGGGCAAAGAGGTGGCAGATGAAATGCAGTGTTGGGATGTGTATAGTCATGCACTTTGGTAGAGGGAATAAAGGTGTAGGTTATTTTCAAAGCAGAGAGAAAATTCAAAAATCTGAGGTACAAAAGGACTTGGAAGTTATTGTGCAGGATTCCCTGAAGGTTAATTTGCAGCTTGAGTCATTTCAAGGGGACTAGAATAGAATAATTGATGGTGCTGCTGAAGGTGGGCCACAAACTACTGGTGGTTCCCTAAGGAAGAAATACAGCTAAATACTTCATTAATAACACTTTTTCTGTCAAGAAATACGGTAAACAATCACCACAAATAATGAAGAGGCAAGCAAAGGCAAGGCTGACTTGAGGTTCGAGGCATGCAGGTGTGATGCAAAGTTGGAGCGAGGTTGAGGCATGGTCGAGATGGAGTCAGGGCGTGTGAAGAAAAGTCGGGGTGAAGGATATTCAGGGTTCATCCACTTAAACCGAGAGCAGGGTCGAATTGATCTAAGTGGCCGGCCCGATTTGGAAAGCGCAGGCATGGGCTGGAATATGGTGGAAGGACCCTATGTTTGGATGACTGAAATGCTAGGCCAGATGGATTGAAAAGGCAGGCTGTCGGGATTGGAGGCAAGGGTTAGGTCAGTTCCACTCGCTACTCCGCCACGTTTGCCCTGCTCGTCACAGCACTGAGTTTGAGGATGTGGGCAAGCTCCATCTGCTCCAAGCTTTGTGTCTGCCAGCTCTGCAGCATTTTGCTCCACTGTGTGATGAACTGAGGTCGAGGCTGTCGGCCTGTTTCGGCTGCTCCGGGCTTCGTGCCTGTTCTGAATGTTGTTGCTGCTTTTATTGTTTACACAATTTGTGTGTTTTTTCTCTCCCTGAGCATTGGGCGTTTGTTAGTCTTTTTTAAACTGGTTCTTTCAGATTTATTGTTTTGTGGATGCCTGCAAAGAGACGAATCTCAAGATTGCATAATGTATACATACTTCAATAATAAATGTACTTTGAATTTTGACAAAAGCAAGGATGTAATGCTGAGGCTTTATAAGGCACTGGTAAGTCCTCACTTTGGAATATTGTGAGCAGTTTTGGGCTCCTTATCTAGGAAAGGATGCACTGACATTGGAGTGGGTTCAAAGGAGGTTCACAAGAATGATTCCTGGATTGAAAGGCTTATCATATGAGGACTGATTGATGGCTCTGGGCCTGTACTCAGTGGAATCCAGAAAAATGAGGGTTTATCTCATTGATAACTATTGAACTTTGGGAGGCCTTGATAGAGTGGAAGTAGAAAGGACGTTTCATATGGTGGGGGAGGTCTAGGACCAGGGGATTCCCATTTAGAACAGAAATTTTTCAGCCAGAGAGTGGTAAAACTGTGTAATTTGTTGCCACGGGCAGCCGAGTCATTGTGTGTATTTAAGGCAGAGGTTGTTAGGTTCCTGATTAGCCAAGGCTTGAGTGTTATGGAGAGAAGGGGGGAGTTTGGGGCTGAGAGGGAAATGGTGGAGCAGACTTGATGGGCCAAATGGCCTAATGCTGCTCCTATATCTCCTAGTCTTATGGTCAAAGGCAAGAATGCCATAACCCTTCTTAACCATCCTATCAACCTGTGCTGCCACATTTACAGAGCTATGAATTTGGACCATAAGATCCCTCTTTCATCAACACTGTTAAGGATCTTGCCATTAACTGTATATTGTCTCTAAATCTGATCCACCAAACTGTGGCTCATCATACTTAGCCAGCTAAAACTCCGTCTGACATTTCTCTGCCCATATCTGCACTGATCTATATCCCACTGAATTCTTCTCCAGTCTTCTACGCTGCCTACAACATCACCAACCTTTGTACGATCTGCAAACTTACTAACCCACCCACCTACATTTCCATCCAGGTCATTTATATACGTCACAGACAGCAGAAGTCCCAGTACAGATCCCTGTAAAACACCAGTAATCACAGACCTCCAGTTAGTATAAGTCTGTTCAACCAGCACCCTCCGTCTTCTGAATCCAAACGGACAATTCACCTTGGATCCCTTGCAACTTAATCTTCTGGATAAACCTACCATGAGGGACCTTGTCAAATGCCTTACTAAAATCCATACACCTTACCAAAATTCACTGTGGAAGACACCAGCAGTATGGAGGAAGTTCCAGGAGTCAGAGGGGCATGAAGTTACCATAACTAGAGAGAAGGTTCTTGGGAAACTGAAAGGTTTGAAGGTAAATAAATTACCTGGAGTAGATGGTGTACACCTCAGAGTTCTGAAAGAGGTGGCTGAAGAGATCATGGAGGCATTAGTAATGATCTTTCAAGAATCACTAGATTCTGGAATAATTCCAGAAGACTGAAAAATTACAAATGTCAGTCCATTCTTCAAGAAGGGCAAGAGGCAGAAGAAAGTAAACAATAGACCAGTTAGTCTGACCTCAGTGGTTGGGAAGATGTTGGAGTTGATTATTAAGGATGAGGTCTCAGGGTACTTGGAGGCACGTGATAAAATGGGCTACAGTCAGCATGGTTTCCTCAAGGCAAAGTCTTGCCTGCAAAATCTGTTGGAATGCTTTGAAGAAATAACAAGCGGGATACACAAAGGAGAATTGGTGGATGTTGTGTACTTTGATTTTCAGAAGGCCTTTGACAAGGTGCCACACATGAGGCTGCTTAGCTAGCTACAAGCCCACGGTATTACAGGAAAGATTCTAGCATGGATAAAATAGTGGCTGATCGGCAGGAGGCAAAGAGTGGGAATAAAGGGAGCCTTTTCTGACTGGCTGCCAGTGACTAGTGTTGTTCCACAGGGGTCATTGTTGCGACCAATACTTTTTATGTTATATGTTAATGATTTGTATGATGGAATTGAAGGCTATTTTGAAAGGTTTGCAGACGATATTCCCTTCCTAAACTCCCACACATGAGGCTGCTTCAGATCAAATCCAATGGCTTTGGAAAGATACTGGCATGGATAGACGAATGGCTGACAGGCAGGAGGCAGTGAGTGAGAATAAAAGGGGCCTTCTCTGGTTGGCTGCGGGTGACTGGTGGTGTTCCTCAGGGGTCAGTATTGGGACTGCTACTTTTCACATTGTTTGTCAATGATTTTGATAATGGAATTGATGGCTTTGTAGCAAAATTTGCAGATGATATGAAGATTGTTGAAGGAGTACGTAGTGCGAGGGAGGCAATTTGAAAGAAAGGACAAAAAAGTGGCAGATGGAATACAGTATTGGGAAATGTATGATAATGTATTTTGGTAAAAGACCATAAGACATAGGAGCATATAGAGGCCAGTTGGCCCATCGAGTCTGCTCCGTCATTCAATCATGGCTGATCCTTTTTTTCCCTCCTCCTTAACCCCGGTTCCCGGCCTTCTCCGCATTACCGTTGATGCCATGTTCAATCAAGAACCTATCAATCACTGCCTTAAATACACCTAACGACCTGGCCTCCACAGTTGCACCTGGCAACAAGTTTCACAAATTCACCACCCTTTGGCTAAAGAAATTTCTCCGCAACTCTGTTTTGTATGGATACCCCTCTTTCCTGAGGCTGTGCCCTTTTGTCCTAGACTCTCCCACCATGGGAAACATCCTTTCCACATCTACTCTGTCTAGGCCTTTCAACATTCAAAAGGTTTTAATGTCTCCCCCTCATCCTTCTGAATTCCAGCGAGTACAGACCCAGAGCCATCAAACGTTCCTCGTATGATAACCTTTTCATTCCTGGAATCATCCTGGTGAACTTCCTCTGGATCATCTCCAGTGCCAGCACATCTTTTCTAAGATGAGGGGCCCAAAACTGTTCATAATTCTCAAGGTGAGGCCTCACCAGTGCCTTATAAATCCTCAGCATCACATCTTTGCTCTTGTATTCTAGACCTCTTGAAATGAATGCTAACATGGCATTTGCCTTCCTCACCACCGACTCAACCTGCAAGTTCACCTTAGGGTGTTCTGCACAAGGACTCCCAAGTTCCTCTGCATCTCAGATTCCTGGATTTTCTCCCTGTTTAGAAAATTGTTCGTACATTTATTTCTACTACCAAAGTGTATGACCATGCATTCTCCAACATTGCATTTCATTTACCTCTTTCTTGCCCATTCTCCTAATCTATCTAAGTCCTTTTGCATCCGACCTGTTTCCTCAACACTACCTGCCCCTGCACCAATCTTCGTATCATCTGCAAACTTGGCAAAAAAGCCATCTATGCCATCATCTAAATCATTGATATACAGCATAAAAAGAAGTGGTCCCAACACCGACCCCTGTGGAACACCACTAGTCACTGGCAGCCAACCGGACAAGGATCCTTTTATTCCCACTCGCCGTCTCATGCCAATTAGCCAATGCTCTAACCATGCCAGTAACTTTCCTGTAATACAATGGGCTCTTAACTTTTTGAGCACCTTCTCTCTTGTAACAGTAACTGCACCCACTTCTCTTCCTTCACACTACAACATCTGATACACTGTTAGTGTCTTCCACAGTGAGGACTGAGGCAAAATACTCATTTAGTTCATCTGCCATCTTCTTTTCCCCCATTATTATTTCTCCGGTCACATTTTCTAGTGCTCCTATATCCACTCTTACCTTTCTTTTATTTTTTACATATTTGGAAAAGCTTTTACTGTCCACTTTGATATTATTTGCTAGCTTGCTTTCATATTTCATCTTTTACCTTCTAATAATTCGTTTAGTTCTCTCAGTAGGTTTTTAAAAGCTTCCCAATCCTCTATCATCCCACTGATTTTTGCTTTGTTGTATGCCCTCTCTTTTGCTTTTACAATGGCTTTGACTTCCTTTGTCAGCCACGGTTGTACTATTTTGCCATTTGATATTTCTTCATTTTTGGAATACATATGTTCTGCACCTTCCTCATTTTTCCCAGAAACTCACACCATTGCTGCTGTGCTGTCATCCCTGCAAGAATCACCTTCCAATTTAGTTTGGCCAACTCCTCCCTCATACCACTGTAATTTCCTTTACTCCACTGAAATACTACTACATCAGACTTTACTTTCTCCCTATCTAATTTCAAGTTGAACTCAGTCATATTGAGATCACTGGCTTCTAAGAGATAAAAAGGAACAACAGTGCAGACTATTATCTAAAAGAGGAGAAGGTTCAAACCTTCGAAAAATGGAGGGCTACACGGTAGAGAAATTCCAGTCAGTTTTTAAGAGTAGGTGACATGGTTGGCACAACATTGTGGGCAGAAGGGCCTGTAATGTGCTGTAAATTTCATTGTTTCTATATATTTAAACATCAGAGGAGCAAAGGGATTTAGGAGTCCTCATACAAGACTCTCAGAAGGCTAATTTACTGGCTGAGGCTGTGGTAAAGGAGTCAAATGTAATGATGGCATTTATTTCATGATTCAACTTGATCATGGACAAGGATAGATCTGGTCCTTGGGTTGAGGTTCTGAACTGGAAGAAGGCCAAATTTGAAGAAATGAGAAAGGATCTAAAAAGCGTGGATTTGGACAGGTTGTTCTCTGGCAAAGATGTGAGAAGGTGGGAAGCCTTCAAAGGAGAAATTTTGAGAGTGCAGAGTTTGTATGTTCCTGTCAGGATTAAAAGCAAAGTGAATAGGAATAAGGAACCTTGGTTCTCAAGGGATATTGCGACTCTGATAAAGGAGAAGAGGGAGTTGTATGACATGTATAGGAAACAGGGAGTAAATAAGGTGCTTGAGGAGTATAAGAAGTGCAAGAAAATACTTAAGAAAGAAATCAGGAGGGCTAAAAGAAGACATGAGGTTGCCTTGGCAGTCAAAGTGAAGGATAATCCAAAGAGCTTTTACAGGTATATTAAGAGCAAAAGGATTGTAAGGGATAAAATTGGTCCTCTTGAAGATCAGAGTGGTCGGCTATGTGCGGAACCAAAGGAAATGGGGGAGATCTTAAATAGGTTTTTTGCGTCTGTATTTACTAAGGAAACTGGCATGAAGTCTATGGAATTAAGGGAAACAAGTAGTGAGATCATGGAAACTGTACAGATTGAAAAGGAGGAGGACCTTGCTGTCTTGAGGAAAATTAAAGTGGATAAATCCCCAGGACCTGACAGAGTGTTCCCTCGGACCTTATGTCGCTGTTTACAGGTGAGGTGCTGGAGGATTGGAGAGTGGCTCATGTTGTTCCGTTATTTAAAAAAGGATCAAAAAGTAATCCAGGAAATTATAGGCCGGTAAATTTAACATCGGTAGTAGTTAAGTTATTGGAGGGAGTACTAAGAGACAGAATCTACAAGCATTTGGATAGACAGGGACTTATTAGGGAGAGTCAGCATGGCTTTGTGCGTGGTAGGTCATGTTTGACCAATCTATTGGAGTTTTTCGAGGAGGTTACCAGGAAAGTGGATGAAGGGAAGGCAGTGGATATTGTCTACATGGACTTCAGTAAGGCCTTTGACAAGGTCCCGCATGGGAGGTTAGTTAGGAAAATTCAGTCGCTAGGTATACATGGAGAGGTGGTAAATTGGATTAGACATTGGCTCAATGGAAGAAGCCAAAGAGTGGTAGTAGAGAATTGCTTCTCCGAGTGGAGGCCTGTGACTAGTGGTTGCCACAGGGATCAGTGCTGGGTCCATTGTTATTTGTCATCTATATCAATGATCTGGATGATAATGTGGTAGATTAGATCAGCAAATTTGCTGATGATACAAAGATTGGAGGTGTAGTAGACAGTGAGGAAGGTTTTCAGAGCCTGCAGAGGGACTTGGACCAGCTTGGAGTTTAATACAGACAAGTGTGAGGTATTGCATGTTGGAAGGACAAACCAAGGTAGAACATACAGGGTTAATGGTAAGGCACTGAAGAGTGCAGTGGAACAGAGGGATCTGGGAATACAGATACAAAATTCCCTAAAAGTGGCGTCACGGGTAGATAGGGTCGTAAAGAGAGCTTTTGGTACATTGGCCTTTATTAATCAAAGTATTGAGTATAAGAGCTGGAATATTATGATGAGGTTGTATAAGGCATTGGTGAGGCCGAATCTGGAGTACTGTGTTCAGTTTTGGTCACCAAATTACAGGAAGGATATAAATAAGGTTGAAAGAGTGCAGAGAAGGTTTACAAGGATGTTGCCGGGACTTGAGAAACTCAGTTACAGAGAAAGGTTGAATAGGTTAGGACTTTATTCCCTGGAGCGTAGAAGAATGAGGGGAGATTTGATAGAGGTATATAAAATTATGATGGGTATAGATAGAGAGAATGCAAGCAGGCTTTTTCCACTGAGGCAAGGGGAGAAAAAAACCAGAGGACTTGGGTTAAGGGTGAGGGGGGAAAAGTTTAAAGGGAACATTAGGGAGGGCTTCTTCACACAGAGAGTGGTGGGAGTATGGAATGAGCTGCCAGACAAGGTGGTAAATGCGGGTTCTTTTTTAACATTTAAGAATAAATTGGACAGATACATGGATGGGAGGTGTATGGTCCGTGTGCAGGTCAGTGGGACTAGGGAGAAAATGGTTCGGCACAGCCAAGAAGGGCCAAAAGGCCTGTTTCTGTGCTGTAGTTTTTCTATGGTTTCTATTTCAAGGAGAATAGAATATAAAGGCAAAGAGATAATGCTGAGACACTAGTCAGACCACACAGAGTATTGTCAACAGCTTTGGGCCCCGTATCTCAGAAAGGATGTGTTGTCATTGGACAGAGTCCAGAGGAGATTCACGAGGTGATTCTGGGAATGAAGGGGTTAACATATGAGGAGCATTTGGCAACTTTGGGCCTGTACTCACTGGAATTTAGAAGTATACGGAGGGATCTCATTGAAACTTACTGAATGTTGAAAGGACTAGATAGGGTGGATGTGGAGAGGATGTTTCCTACGGTGGGGGTATCCAGAACTAGAGGCCACAGCCTCAAAATTGAGGGGCGATCCTTTAGAACAGAGGTAAGAAGGAATTTTTTTAGCCGGAGAGTAGTGAATCTGTGGAGTGCTCTGCCACAGACTGTGATGGAGGCCAGTCCGTGGGTATATTTAAGACGGAAATTGACTGTTGAACATTTCCTGATTGGTCAGGGCATCAAAGGATATGGTGAGAGGGCAGGTGTATGGGGTTGAGTGGGATCCTGGATCAGCCATGATGGAATGGCAGAGAAGACTCGATGGGCTGAATGGCCTCATTCTGCTCCTATGTCTTATGGTCTTTCTGGCTTCTTTATAATCTTCAAGGGCTCTATTCGTTTCTAGCTTACTAAGCATTACATACTTTGCCTTTTTTGTCTGAACTAAATTCATCACGTCCCTCAACATTGAAGATTCTCTTGACATCCTTGTTCTTCCTTCTGACTGACTGAAATATGTTCATGTTTACAGGCAGATACATCAGGGCAGATTTAAACTTCCCTTGCAGTGTACCACACAGGGCAGGAGGCCCCCACAATTACAAGCACGACGCCCCCCTGTCTTCCTGTGGCACCTTCCAATCGCGGCTGACAGGTTAGTTCGCAGGGACTGTACTCCTGTTCTCCTGCTCAGGGTCTGCACTGTCCCCGGTGTACATGACCCGACAGCTCAGCCTTCCTTCAGTGTGATTCACACCCACACAGGAGTCACAAACTTTCCAATGGGTGGACCTCGTTGGTATCGTTCGTGGCGAGAGAGAAGCTGAAGATGACGAGGGGACATCAGAGGGGTGGGTGGCAGATCGGACCCGGTCAGAAGCTGTGTGAGGTAGCAGAGGGGCTCAGTGACACATTGAATGGTGAGGTGTGGGATGTAGAAGAGCAGAGGATGGTTGGAGTGTGTCCACAGATCTGTGGTAATACAGCAGGTGAAACATGACGTAGATCGGGGCTCCACTTTGCCGAGCAACTTCACTTTGTCCACCGCAAAAGGCACGATCTCCTGGGGCATCCATTTCCAATCAACTCACTAATTAATTCAAAGATAAGCAGTGGATGTTGTTTACTTGAATTTTCAGAAGGCCTCTGACACTACTTCACAAAATAAGAACGCATGTTATTCCAGGGAAGATACTAACATGGATAGAACATTGTTGATTGGTTGGAGTAAAGGGAGCTTTCCCTGGTTGGCTGCCGGTGACTAGTGGTATTCCGCAGGGGTGTGTTGGGACCACTTCTTCTTCAGTGAAATGTCAATGATTTGGATGACAGAATTGATTGCTTTGTGGCCAGGTTTGCAGACAATATGCAGATAAGTGGAGGGGCAAGTAGTGTTGAGGATGCAGAGAGGTTACAGAAGGAGTTAGATAGACTCGGAGAATGAGCGAAAACCTGACAGATGAAGAGCAGTGTTGGGAAGTGTATGGTCATGCACTTTGGCAAAAGAAATAAAAGCATATACTATTTTCTAAATAGAGAGAAAATTCAAAGTTCTGAGACAGAATATTCCCTATAGGTTAATTTGCAGGTTGAGTCAGTGGTGAGGAAGGCAAATACAATGTTTGAATTCATTTTGAAAGGACTGAAACATAAAAGCAAGTATGTAATGTTTAGCCTTTATAAGGCACTGGTGAGGACTGTAGCGTTTTGTGAGTAGTTGGGCCCCTTTACTCAGAAAGGATGTACTGACATTGGAGATGGTTCAAAAGAGTTCCACAAAAAATATTTGGGGATAGAAAGGCTTATCACATGAGGAGCATTTAAGACCATAAGACATAGGAGCAGAAGTAGGCCATTCAGCCCATCAAGTCTGCTCCACCATTCAGTCATGGGCTGATCCAATTCTTCCAGTCATCCCCACTCCCCTGCCTTCTCCCCATACCCTTTGATGCCCTGGCTAATCAAGAATCTATCTACCTCTGCCTTAAATACACCCAATGACTTGGTCTCCACAGCCGCTCGTGGCAACAAATTCCACAGATTTACCACTGTCTGACTAAAGTAATTTCTTCGCATCTCTGTTCTAAATGGACGTCCTTCAATCCTGAAGTCATGCCTCTTGTCCTACACTCCCCTACCATGTGAAATAAGTTTGCCATATCTAATCTGTTCAGGTCTTTAATGGCTCTGGGCCTGGAATTTAGAAGAATGAGAGGGGATCTCATTGAAACCTATCAAATTTGAAGGTCCTCAATACAATGAATGTGGAGAGGATGTTCCCTATGGTGGGAGAGACTGAGACCAGAGGACACAACCTCAGAATCAAGGGGCGTCCATCTAGAATGGAGATGAGGAGGAATTTCTTTAGCCAGAGGATGGTGATTATGTTGGATTTATTCCCACAGGTGGCTGTGGAGGCCAAGTTATTGGATATACTTAAGGCAGAGGCTGATGATTATTCAGACCATGAAGGGTTAGAGGGAGAAGACAAGAGGGCGGATGAGGACAGAGTATGACACAGACTGTGGGAGTGTGCTGTACGGTAGTGGGTTAGGAAGGTGGACAGGCAGACACAGCGAGAGTACCGAGCAGGGGCCTGTAATAATTTGCCACCATGACCAGAGGGTAGTGAGCAACGGAAGGGGCAGGAGCACGTTGTCACTGTCAGTGGGGTTTACTGAGTCACGGGCTGGGGGTATTGGGTGTGCTGTGTTGCAGTGTCAGGGGGCTGTGGGTGTGTGTGTGAGTGTGAGAGAGAGAATGTGTGTGTATGTGTGAGAGAGTGTGAATGTGTGTGAGTGTGAGTCTGTGAGAGAGACAGTGTGTGTGTGTCTGTGTGTATGTGAGAGTGTGTGTGTGTGTCTGAGTCTGTGAGAGAGACAGTGTGTGTGTGTGTTTGTGTGTGTGTGAGAGAGACAGTGTGTGTGTGTGTTTGTGTGTGTGTGAGAGAGACAGTGTGTGTGTGTGTCTGAGTCTGTGAGAGAGAATGTGTGTGTGTGTGTGTGTGTCTGTGTGTATGTGAGAGTGTGTGTGTGTGTCTGAGTCTGTGAGAGAGACAGTGTGTGTGTGTGTTTGTGTGTGTGTGAGAGAGACAGTGTGTGTGTGTGTCTGAGTCTGTGAGAGAGAATGTGTGTGTGTGTGTGTGTGTGTGTCTGTGTGTATGTGAGAGTGTGCGTGTGTGCATGTGTGTGTGAGTGTGAGCTGCGTTTGAGTCTGTGTGCGTGTGAGAGAGAGAGAGAATGTGTGTGCATGTGTGTGTGAGTGTGAGTGTGAGCCTGTGTTTGTGTCTATGTCTGTGAAAGAGAGAGAGAGAGAGAGTGTGCGTGTGTGTGTGTGTAGGATTTACAGAGCTGAGAGAGGAGTATTGAATGTGGAAGGACTGTGCTATCTATAGGAGTAGGGGTAATTTGTTCCTTAAGGCAGTGGGGTTGGGGACGTTTCTGTCATATCAGCAGGAGGGTGATACCTAAGGTCTGGAAGATAAAAGAGCAGAAATTGGCCATTTGCCCATCGAGTCTTTTCCGCCATATCATCATGACTGATCCAATTCTCCTCAGCCCCGATCTCCTGCCTTCCCCCATATCCCTTCATGCCCTGTACAATCAAGAATCTGTCAACCTTTGCCTTAAATATACATGAAGACTTGACCTACAGGGCTGCTGTGGCAAAGACAGGCCATTCCTCAGGGGTCGGTATTGGGACCACTTCTTTCACATTGTCAGTGATTTGGATCATGGAATTGATGGCTTTGTGGCAAAGTTTTCAGAAGATAGGAAGATAGATGGAGGGGTAGGTAGTGTTGAGGGAGCAACACAATTAGACAAATTGGAAGATTGGACAAAAAAGTGGCAGATGTTATAGTGTCAGGAAATGGAAATGTATGATAATGCATTTTGGTAAAAGGAACTATAATGCTGAGTATTCTCTAAGTGAGGAGAACATTCAAACACTGGAGGTGGAGGGACTTAGGAGTCCTTGTGCAAGACCTCCAGAAGGTTAATTCACAGGTTGAGTCTGTGGTAAAGAAAGCAAATGCAATGTTGGCTTTTATTTCAGGGGGAATAGAATATGAAAGCAAGGAGATAATGCTGAAGTTTTATAAGACACTAGTCTACTTGGAATATTGTCACAGCTTTGGGTCCTGTATCCCAGAAAGAATGTGTTGTCATTGGAGAGAGTCCAGAGGAGGTTCATGAGGATGATTCTGGGAATGAAGGGGTTAACATATGAGGAGTGTTTGGCAGCTTTGGGCCCGTACTCACTGGAATTTAGAAAAGTGCAAGGTGATCTCATTGAAACTTCCCATATGTTGAAAAGACTAGATAGGGTGGATGTGGGAAGGATATCCACGGGGGGTCTCCAGAATTAGAGGGCATAGCCTCAAAGTTGAAGGGAAACCCTTTAGAACAGAGATAAGAAGTAATTTTTTTTATCCAGTATGTAGTAAATCTGTGGAATGCTCTGCCACAAACAGCTGTGGAGGCCAAGTCCGTGGGTTTATTTAAAGTGAAAATTAATCATTTTCTGATCAGTCAGGGCATCAAAGGTTATGGTGAGAAGGCAGGTGTATGAGGTTGAGTGGGATCCAGGATTAGTCATGATGGAATTGTGCAGCAAACTCAATGGGCTGAATGGCCTCATTCTGCTCCTATATCTAATGAATTACACAGATTCACCACCTGCTGGCTAAAGAAGTGTTTCCTCAACTCCGTTCTGAATGGACGCTCTTCTATTCTGAGGCTGCGCCCTCTGGTCCTAGACTCCCCACTATAGGAAACGTCCTCTCCACATCCACTCTATCTGTGTCCTCTAGTCCTAGACTCCCCACTATAGGAAACATCCTCTCCACATCCACTCTATCTGTGCCCTCTGGTCCTAGACTCTCCCACTATAGGAAACATCCTCTCCACATCCACTCTATCTGTGCCTTCTGGTCCTAGACTCCCCAGCTATAGGAAACATTGCCTACTCTATCTAGGCCTTTCAATATTTAACAGGTATCAATGAGATCCCCCCTCCCCCCATCCTCCTGACCTCCAGCGAGTACAGGCCCAGAGCCACCAAACGGTCCTCATCATTCCAGAATCATTCTCGTCAGCCTCCTCTGGACCCTCTCCAATGCCAGCACATCTTTTCTTAGATAAGGGCCTCAAAACCTCTCACAATTCTCTGAGTGCAGTCTGACCGGTGCCTTATAAAACCTCAGCACTATGTCCTTGCTTTTGTATTCTAGTCCTAATCTTAATGCTAACAATGCATTTGCTTTCCTTACCACCAACTAAATGTAAATTAACTTCTAGGGAATCCTGCACAAATACTCCCACCTCAGGTTTTTGGAATTTTCTTCCCATTTAAAAAACAGTTGATGCCCGTATTCCTCTACCAAAGTACATGAGCATGTACTTCCCAGCATGGTATTCCATCAGCCACCACTTTGCCCATTCTCACAATCTGTCCACGTCATTCTGCAACCTCTCTACTGCCTCAACACTACCTGCCCCTACACCTATCTTAGTATTGTTTGCAAACTTGGCCACAAAGCCATCAATTCTATCATCCAAATCATTGACACATAACATGAAAATAAGCAATCCCAACACTGACCCCTGCGGAACAGCACTAGTCAGCAGCAGCCAAACAGAAAAGCATCCCTTTCTTCCCACTCTCTGCCTCCTGCCGATCAGCCAATCTTCTATCAATGTCAGTGTCTTTCCTGTAATACCATGGGCTCTCATCTTGTTAAACAACTTCCTGTTTGGCACCTTGTCAAAGGCCTTCTGAAAATCCAACTAAACAACATCCAATGAAGCTCCTTTGTTTATTCTGCCTGTTATTCAAAGAATTCCAACAGATTTGTCAGGCAAGATTTCCCCTTGAGAAAACCATGCTGACTTTAGCCTGTTTTTATCATGCACCTCCAAGTACCCTAAAATTTAATTCTTAATAATGGACTCCAACATCTTTCCAACCACTGAAGTCAAATTAATTTTCTATCTTCTGCCTCCCTTCCTTCTTGAAGAGTGGAGTGATATTTGCAATTTTCCAGTCCTCCAGAACCATTCCGAAGTCTAGTGATTTTTTAAAAGATATTTACTAATGCATCCACAATCTTTTCAGCTACTTCTTTCAGAACCCTTGGGTGCAGTCATTCTGGCCCAGGTGACTTATCACAAACACAAGAAGGTCTGCAGACACTGGAAATCCAATGCATCTGATTCTAGCATCTTTCCCCTTCCTTCCAGTTCTGAAGAAGGGTCTTGACCTGAGACTTCGACTGTCTATTTATTTCCATATTTGCAGACTGACCTGCTAAGTTTCTCCATTATCTTGTGGGTGTTGCTGCAAGTGACTTTATCAACCTTCAGATCTGTCTGCCTCCCAAGCTCCTTTTCCTTAGGAATAGCAAGGACGGTCACTTTTGCCCCCGACAGTCGGATTTCTGGCATTCTGCTAATGTCTTCCACAATGACGACTGATGCAAAATTCTGATTAAATTTGTCTCCTTTTCCTTTCCACTGTGATACTGATAGATCTGACTTCCTATTCTCCTTCTCAAATTGTAAATTATGTTATAATCACTGGTCCTAAGGGCTCCTTTACCTTAAGCTCCTCAATCAAATCTGGTTTACTACACAACTCCTGATCCAGGATAGCCTTTCCCAGTGTGGACTCAACCACAAGCTGCTCTAAAAAGCTGTTTCGTCTTTCTACAAATCCCCTCTCTTGGGGTCGAAAATCAGCATCAACCAGTCAGGGAGGGTGAGACAGGACAGTGGCTGAGATCTTTCTCTTTGTGATCCAGGGGAGGCTCTGGCTGAGAGGGAGGTGCCGATCCGGTTTGTGTACAGCTCTCCTGCCCTGCATTGTGTACAGACAGCACAGCATCTCTTGCAAGGTAATAAACGAAACGATCGCCTGGCCAGACAGCACAAAGTGAAATGGTCCCCCCAGCCTGCAAACCCCATCCCAATTCACCTCCACCCCGCCCAGTAACCACACCCTCCCCCACCACCACCCCACTTACCCCATATCGCCCCACCCCATCCCCTCTCACACACCCCACCCACCCATCCCATCTCACACACCCCATCCACCTATCCATCCCATCTCACATACCCCACCCACCCATCACACACCCTACCCACCCATCTCACACACCCTACCCACCCATCCCATCTCACACACCCCATCCACCTATCCATCCCATCTCACACACCCCACCCATCCATCTCATCTCACACACCCCACCCACCCATCCCATCTCACACACCCACCCACCCCATCTCACACACCCACCCACCCACCCCATCTCACACACCCCACCCACCCACCTCACACACCCACCCACCTATCCCATCTCACACACCCACCCACTCACCCATCCCATCTCACACATCCCACCCACCCCAGCCGCCGGTTGTCTACTCTATCCGTACAGCTGATTAACGTGTTTGTAGAGACAGTGTAGAATGGCCCTCTGGTCCTTCGAGCTGCTCCTCCCAACAACCACCCGGTTTGATGGTAGCCAGGTCATGGGAGAAGTTACAGTGACCAATGAACCTTCCAACAGCAATGCCTTTGGACTTTGGGAGGAAACCGGTGCAGTCTGGAGAAAATGGTCCAACTCCTTCCAGGCGACGGAGGGTTTGAAGCCAGGTCACTGGTGCAGTGTTGTGCTCTCCACCTTTGCCACCGGGCCACCCTGGAATTATATAAACCTCCATCGGATCTCCTCTCGGTCTCCACAGCTGCGGAGAAGACAGTTTGTCCAACTTCTCACTATTGCTCATTCCCTCTGATCCGGGCTAATCCTGGTGAACCTCGACATCCTTCCTGTAATGGAGCAACCAGGATTGTCTGCAATCCTCCAGATGCGGCCTGACTACAGTGTATGAGGCTGCAAGATTAACTTCTCAATGCTTGAACTCAATCAAGTCATAGAGTTATAGAAACCTGAAGCCCAGGAGCAGGCCCTTTGAGTCACCATCTGTGCAGAACCATTTAAACCGCCCAGTCTCACAGGCCTGCACCTGGGTAACATCCATCCATATAGCTCCCATCCACGTACTTCAGCAAACTTCGTAAACATTGAAATCGAAATTGCATCCAGCATTTGTGCTGGCAGCTCATTCCACACTCTCACTACACTCTGAGAGAAAAGGTTTACCCTCATGCTCCCATAAGATATACAGTATGAGTACAATCAGACCATTTGGCCCATCAAGTCTGCTCCACCACTTAATAATGGCTGATCCTATGTTTTACCCTCCTCAGCCTTCTCCCCATAACCTTTGATGCCATGGCCAATCAAGAGCCTACCAAGCTCTGCCTTAAATATACCCAACAACCTGGTCTCCACAGCTGCCTGTGGTAACAAATTCCACAAATTTACCATTCTCTGGCTAAAGAAATTTCTCCACATCTCTGTTTTAAATGGGCGTCCCTCTATCCTGATGCTGTGTCCTCTTGTCCTAGACTCTCCCACCATGGGAAACATCCTTTCCACATCTACTCTGTCTAGGCCTTTCAGCAATAGAAAGGTTTTAATGAGATAACCCCCCCCCCCCCCCGCATCCTTCTAAATTCCAGCAAGGACAGAGCCAGAGCCATCAAACTATTATATGATAACCCTTTCATTCCCAGAATCATCCTTGTGAACCTCCTCTGAACCCTCCCCAGTGATTTGGGGGAGCAGTAGGGGAATGAAGGGTTTTGGGAAAAGGCAGGTAGGTGGAGATGAGTCCATGGCCAGATCAGACATGATCTTATTGAATGGCGGGGCAGGCTCGATGGGCCAGATGGCCGACTCCTGCTCCTATTTCTTATGATATTTTCTTATGGACTGGCTACTCCACAAATGACCGTGTCCCCGTCCAGGTCTACAGCAGAATCCCCAGCTGGAAATCCGCGTGGAGCCCGGACTCTTCGAATGGACCAAGTGGGGGGCAGCAAAATCGATCCCGAACTTCATGTCAGTCACAGAACTGAAGGCAGCCGGATACTCGGTGGATGGGAGTTACAGGTGGGGCATCACTCCAGACCAGCCGGGGAGGGGCTTCCCTCAGCAGGAGCAGGTGGGAAATGGAAGGGAGGGGGTCCTCCCTGTGGAGTGGGTGAGTGTGACAGGGAGAGGAGGTGAGTGTGACAGGGAGAGGAGAGAGTGTGACAGGGAGAGAGTGAGTGTGACAGGGAGAGGAGAGAGTGTGACAGGGAGAGGGTGAGTGTGACAGGGAGAGAGAGTGTGACAGGGAGAGGGGGTGAGTGTGACAGGGAGAGGAGAGAGTGTGACAGGGAGAGGGTGAGTATGACAGGGAGAGGGTGTGTGACAGGGAGAGGATGTGAGTGTGACAGGGGAGAGGAGAGAGTGTGACAGGGAGAGGGTGAGTGTGGCAGGGAGAGGAGAGAGTGTGACAGGGAGAGAGTGAGTGTGACAGGGAGAGGAGGTGAGTGTGACAGGGAGAGGAGAGAGTGTGATGGAGAGGGTGAGTGTGACAGGGAGAGGAGAGAGTGTGACAGGGAGAGAGTGAGTGTGACAGGAAGAGGAGAGAGTGTGACAGGGAGAGGAGGTGAGTGTGACAGGGAGAGGAGAGAGTGACAGGGAGAGGGTGAGTGTGACAGGGAGAGGAGGGGGTGAGTGTGACAGGGAGAGGATGAGTGTGACAGGGAGAGGAGAGAGTGTGACAGGGAGAGGGTGAGTGTGACAGGGAGAGGAGTGTGAGTGTGACAGAGAGAGAGTGAGTGTGGCAGGGAGAGAAGTGTGAGTATGACAGGGAGAGGCTGAGTGTGACAGGGAGAGGAGAGAGTGTGACAGGGAGAGAGTGAGTGTGACAGGGAGAGGAGAGAGTGTGACAGGGAGAGGAGGTGAGTGTGACAGGGAGAGGGTGAGTGCGACAGGGAGAGGGTGAGTGTGACAGGGAGAGGGTGAGTGTGACAGGGAGAGGAGAGAGTGTGACAGGGAGAGAAGGTGAGTGTGACAGGGAGAGGGTGAATGTGACAGGGAGAGGAGAGCATGTGACAGGGAGAGGAGAGAGTGTGACAGGGAGAGGAGGTGAGTGTGACAGGGAGAGGAGGTGAGTGTGACAGGGAGAGGAGGTGAGTGCGACAGGGAGAGGGTGAGTGTGACAGGGAGAGGGTGAGTGTGACAGGGAGAGAAGTGTGAGTGTGACAGAGAGAGGAGGGTGATTGTGACAGGGAGAGGAGAGAGTGAATGTGACAGGGAGAGGAGTGTGAGTGTGGCAGAGAGAGGAGGGTGATTGTGACAGGGTTTGATTTCTCCACACACATAACCGAATTAAACATTATTTGCCATTCCTCAACGCACCCAAGCCAGCTGTGTGAATTGCTGTGTAACTGGTTGAGAGAGAGTGCAGATTGGGTGGCGAGTACACGATAACAGGGGTCTCTAAAGCGTGAGGGCAGTGGTTTAGAATAAGGGGGAGAAGGCTGGGCTGAGAGCTGACGATAACATAGAACACAGTAGAGTCCAGCACATTAACAGGAACATCTCCTGACCCACAAACTCATTCAACTGGTTCCAAGAGGAGCCACACGGGTTGTATTCAGGAATACACTGTCTGAATGGTTGTGAATATACAATTTTCACATTTACACTCTCTGTGAACAGTCACCCAAGTATATAAGGCCCTGTATATCGGGGAGAAGTTTCAACAGACTGGCAGTAGCAAGGCCATTCAGCCTGTCAAGTTCTTGATATCTTGCATGCCTATCTTCACGAGTACCTCTGGGTCACATCAGTTTTTTGTCACTCTAAGCCATTCCTATCCACGTATCTGTCCAAACAACCTCGTTCCAGATACCTCCACCCTCAGTGTGGAAAAAAACTCATCCTTACAGCTCCTTTCAATTTTGCCTCTCTCACTGGACACCTTTGAGCTCTAGTTCTAGACACCTCTGTCTGTACTGATCTGTGTGTGTGTGTGTGTCCATCCCCACAGGGTGCATGTTCCATTCACTGTGTGTGTGTCTCTGTGTCCACAGGGTGCATTTTCCAGTCACCAGCCTGGTTCCATCAGAGACGTATGAAGACTACGTAACACGTTGCTCTGCAGTTGTACAGGCCATACTAGACAGCTGCCCAGAAGGAGGTAGAGTATCCGTTTGTGACCACGATCCCTCCTGTCACACCCACAGTGTAGACAAACACTCCCGTCACACCCACAGTGCTCACGATCCCTCCCGTCACACCCACAGTGTACACGGCCCCTTCTGTCACACGCACAGTGTAGACAAACACTCCCGTCACACCCACAGTGTACACGATCCCTCCTGTCACACCCACAGTGTACACGATCCCCCCTGTCACACGCACAGTGTAGACAAACACTCCCGTCACACCCACAGTGTACACGATCCCTCCTGTCACACCCACAGTGTACACGATCCCCCCTGTCACACCCACAGTGTACATGATCACTCCTGTCACACCCACAGTGTACACAATCACTCCCGTCACACCAACAGTGTACACGAACACTCCCGTCACACCCACAGTGTACACATCACTCCTGTCACACCCACAGTGTACACAAACACTCCCGTCACACCCACAGTGCTCACGATCCCTCCCGTCACACCCACAGTGCTCACGATCCCTCCCGTCACACCCACAGTGTACACGGCCCCTTCTGTCACACGCACAGTGTAGACAAACACTCCCGTCACACCCACAGTGTACACGATCCCTCCTGTCACACCCACAGTGTACACGATCCCCCCTGTCACACCCACAGTGTACATGATCACTCCTGTCACACCCACAGTGTACACAATCACTCCCGTCACACCCAGTGTACACGAACACTCCCGTCACACCCACAGTGTACACAATCACTCCTGTCACACCCACAGTGTACACAAACACTCCCGTCACACCCACAGTGTACACAATCACACCTGTCACACCCACAGTGTACACAAACACTCCCGTCACACCCACAGTGTACACAGCCCCTCCTGTCACACCCCCAGTGCACACGAACACTCCTGTCACACCCACAGTGTACACAAAACTCCCATCACACCCACAGTGTACACGATACCTCCTGTCACACGCAGTGTACACGGCCCCTCCTGTCACACCCACAGTGTACACGATCCCTCCCGTCGCACCCACAGTGTACACAAACACTCCTGTCACACCCACAGTGCACACGATCCCTCCCGTCACACCCACAGTGTACACGATCCCTCCCGTCGCACCCACAGTGTACACAAACACTCCTGTCACACCCACAGTGTACACAAAACTCCCATCACACCCACAGTGTACACGATCCCTCCTGTCACACGCAGTGTACACGGCCCCTCCTGTCACACCCACAGTGTACACAAACACTCTCGTCACACCCACAGTGCACACGATCCCTCCCGTCACACCCACAGTGTACACGATCCCTCCTGTCACACTCACAGTGTACACAATCACTCCCGTCACACCCAGGGTGTACACAAAAACTCCTGTCACATACACAGTGTGCACAACTCTTCTGTCACACCCACAGAGTACACAATTCCTCCTGTTACACCCACAGGCTACACAGCACCTTCCGTCACTCCTACAATATACGCAATTTATCCTGCCACATCCGCAGTGTACACAATCACTCCCATCACACCCACAGTGTTCACAATCACTCCCATCACACCCAACAGTAACACAATCCTTCCCGTCACATTAACATCCCCCCATCATACCCACAGTATTCACATCCATTCCTGTCACACCCACAGTGTGCACAATCACTCTTGTCACATTTACGGTGTTCAAAAACCCTCCTGTCACACCCACAGGGTACATAATCACTCCTGTCACACCCACAGTATACATAATCACTCCTGTCACACCCACAGGGTACATAATCCTACTCGTCACACCCACAGGGTACACAAATGCTCTTATCATACCCACAGTGTTCACAATCACTCCCGTCCAACCACAGTGTCTACAATCACTCCTGTCACACCCACAGTGTACACAATCCCTCCCATCACACCCACAGGTTACACAGCTCCACCCAACACATGCACATGGTACACAATCACTCCCATCATACCAACAGTGTTCCCAGTCCCTCCCCATCAGACCCACAGGTACCCAATCCCTGCGGTTGTCGCAGCTGTGTGTAATGTCGTTGCAGTCCCAGCTGTGTGTAACGTCGTTGCAGGCCCAGCCGTGTGTAACGTCGTTGCAGGCCCAGCCGTGTTTAACGTCGTTGCAGGCCCAGCTGTGTGTAACGTCATTGCAGGCCCAGCTGTGTGTAATGTCGTTGCAGGCCCAGCCGTGTGTAACATCGTTGCAGGCCCAGCTGTGTGTAATGATTAATAATGTTATTCTTCAGGAGGGAACGTTCTGCTGGTGGGCCACGCCTCCACACTGGAGTGCTGCTCAAGGAAGTTACTGGAGCTGCCACCCAGGGATGCCAAGGAATTCGTAGAAATGATCAGAAAGGTGAACGTCAATCTATCTACCACCAACACTGAACTCAGCCAAGCCCGGAACCCCAGACTGACCCCAATGCTGAACTTAGACTCCTAGACTCAACCACGAACTCATCCCGGTCCTGGTCCGTTGACTCACAGCAAAAATGCGGACCCATAGTAGCAGCCCCGAACCCCGGGACATTCCACTGTAGTCCTGAACCCCAGTACCCTCCACAGCAGTCCCAATCCGTGGGCCCCTCCGCAGTAGTCCAGAAACTAGGGACACATAGTAGTCCCAATACCAGGACTAACCACAGTAATCCGGACCCGAGACTCGCCCCAGTCCCAAAATCCCGACCCAAGACTCACCCCAGTCCCGAAATCCGGACCCAAGACTCACCCCAGTCCTGAAATCCTGACCCGAGACTCACCCAGTCCTGAAATCCTGACCCTAGAGTCACCCCAGTCCCGAAATCCTGACCTGAAACTCACCCCAGTCCCAAAATCCTGACCCGAGACTCATCCCAGTCCCGAAATCCTGACCCGAAACTCACTCCAGTACCAAAATCTGTATCCTAGACTCACTCCAGTCCCAAAATCCTGACCCGAGACTCACCCCAGTCTCAATATCCAGACCCTAGACTCACCCCAGTCCCGAAATCCGTTTCCTAGACTCACCACATTCCCGAAATCCTGACCCGAGACTCACCCCAGTCCCAAAATCTTGACCCAAGACTTACCCCAATCCCAAAATCCGGATCCTAGACTCACCCTAGTCCCGAAATCCTGACCCTAGACTCCCCCCAGTCCCAAAATCCGTATCCTAGACTCACCCTATTCTCGAAATCCGGACCCGAGACTCGCCCCAGTCCCTCACGCAGAACCACCACATTCCGAACCCCTCACTCACTGTAGTCCCAAGCCTTGAATCCTGATTTTACCCTATAACATTGTCTTCTGCACTTCCAATCCCCAAATAAATCTGTTAAAGATGTGAAGCTACTTACTAGACTGTATTTGAAATGGTCTCAGCCATCGAAGACGGAGATTACTGCTGGTGGGGTGTTTCTCTCACTCAAAGATCAGTGCTGTAATCTGTTTTGTGCGTGAGGTGTTGCACCTTGGGAGGACAAGTATAGACATTAAATGGCAGAGCCGTAGGGAACATTGACGTAGAGGGCACTCAAAGCATCACTCTCTGAAACTGGCAAAGACAAGTCGAGATGGTGGTGAAGAAGGTGTAAGGCACACGTCATTGGGTGGCTTCCTGAATATAAAGCTCTGGAAGTCATGTTGCTCTGTCGACCACATTCTTAGTACTGTACAACACACACAAAATGCTACAGGAACCCCGTCGGTCAGGCTGCATCTATGGAGCAGAGAAACAGCTGATGTTTCAGGCCAAATAGTCTTCTTGTGCTTACTGTCCTACGTTAATAGTGACCTCCTACGTGGTCTGTTCCCTGTGTACCCCACTACCCGTGCAGCCTGCACTGCGTGTATAACCTATTTCCCTGATATTTGTTTTCGCTGCAGATTCCTGCCCTGGGACTGTGCTGCTGTGAGAAAATGAAAGATTCAAAGTGGCGAATGTTCGAGCCCCCCATCAAGAATATGACTCATGGACCCAACCCAGCATTTAACTGGAGAGACACATTTCTGCAGAATTAAAGACATTGCTTTCGATACGGATATTCTTCATTATTGAATAAATGTTAAATAGTGAGCTAAAGGACTGAGAGATGTTCTGGACAAACACCTAAGTGTATCATAGCTTATCAACGACAGAATATTCTGGAGAACTCACTGGAATAATCTGAAGCCTGGCTCCAGCCCGCATTGACCTGAAGATAGGCTGTTATTCAAGCAATGGAAAACAATTAAAACTGAAGACGATGGAATTTGAAACAACAAAAATGCTGGAGAACTCGGCCAGTCAGGCAGCATCTGTGGAAAGAGAAACCAGTGAATGTTTAGAATCAAAGACCATTCATCAGAAGTCAGTTAGTGTATGTAACAGAGAATGGAAAGGGCAGAGACTGGGACAAAGACGATGTCTGTAGTGGGTGAAGTGATGGACAGACACTGAGAGGATGTTTTCTACAGAGGGGGCTCAGGACCAGAGGGCACATGTCGAGTGGATGTGGAGAGGATGTTTCCTATAGTGGGGAAGTCTAAGACCAGAGGGCACAGCCTCAGAATAGAGGGATGTCCATTTAGAACGGAGGTGAGGAGGAATTTGTTTGACCTGAGGATGGTGGATCAGTGGATTTACTGCCACAGATGGCTGTGGAGGGCAAGTCATTGGGTCTACTGGAGGTTGATCAGTCAGGATGTTAAAAGTTAAGGGGAGGAGGCACGAGAATGAGGTTGAGCGGGTTAATAAATCAGCCATGACGGTTTGACAGAGAAGTCTCAATGGACTGAATGACCACCTAACACTGCTCCCATGTCCTGTGGTCTCTTCTGTGTGTGATGGGTGACTATTGTTGTCTGGTCCCTGGAATGCAGCCAACATGCCAGAATAGGCAGTTCAGAGGTGGTCCTGATTCAGACTGAATGAAAAAGCAAGTTATGCAAGTTTGTAGAATTCCATATCAAGTCCTGCACCTACAACATGAGGAGCCAGTCCTGGGGTTCAAAATTCAAAGTAAGTTTATTATCAAGGTACATATATAATGTCTATAAAAGTATTCACCCCCATTGGAAGTTTTCACGTTTTGTTTTACAATATGTGTTGACGGTGGATTTAATACAGTTATTTTTGACACTGATCAACAGAAAAAGACTCTTTTGTGTCAAAGTGAAAACAGATCTGATAGTGATCTAAATTTATCACAATTATTAAACACAAAATAATTGAATCAGAATCAGAATCAGGTTTATCATCACCAGCATGGGACGTGAAATTTGTTAACTTAGCCAGCAGCAGTTCAATGCAATACATAATATAGAAGAAGAAAAAGAAAAAGCTAATAAATAAATTACATAATTACTCAACCACTTTACGTCAGTATTTGGCAGCAATTACAGCCTTGAGTCTGTGTGGATAGGTCTCTATCTGCTTTGCACATCTGGACACTGCAATTTTTCCCCATTCTTCTTTACAAAACTGCTCAAGCTCTGTCAGATTGCTTGGGGATCATGAGTGAACAGCCCTTTTCAAGGACAGCCACAAATTCTCAATCGGATCGAGGTCTGGACTCTGACTTGGCCACTCCAGGACATTAACTTTGTTGATTTTAAGCTATTCCTGTGTAGCTTAGCTTTATGCTTGTGGTCATTGTTTTGCTGGAAAAGAAATCTTCTCCCAAGTCACAGATGTCTTACAGACTGCATCAGGTTTTCCTCCAGGATTTCCCTGTATTTTGCTGCATTCATTTTACCCTCTACCTTCACCAGCCTTCCAGGGCCTGGTGCAGTGAAGCATCCCCACAGCATGATGCAGCCACCACCATACTTGACAGCAGGGACGGTGTGCTTTTGATGATGTGTGGGGTTTGGCTTACACCAAACATTCTGATGGACAAAAAGTTCAATTTTGGTTTCAACAGACCATAGAACCTTCTTCCAGCTGACTTCAGAGACTCCCACATGCCTTCTGGGAAACTCTAGCCAAGATTTCATGTGAGTTTTTTTCAGCAGAGGCCTTTTCTTTGCCACTCTCCCATGAAGCTGTGACTGGTGAAGCACCCAGGCAACAATTGTTGTATGTGCAGTCTCTCCCATCACAGCCACTGAAGCTTGTAACTCCTCCAGAGTTGTCATAGGTGAGGGTGGCCTCCCTCACTCGTCCCCTTCTTGCATGATCACTTAACTTTTGGGATCAGCATACTCCAGGCAGATTTACAGCTGTGCCATATTCTTTCCATGTCTTGATGATTGGCTTAACTGTAATCCAGGGGATATTCAGTGACTTGGCAATTTTTTTGTATCCATCTCCTGACTTGTGCTTTTCAATAACCTTTTTGTGGAGTTACTTGGAGTGTTCTTTTGTCTTCATGGTGTAGTTTTTGCCAGGATACTGGCTCACCAGCAGTTGGACCTTCCAGATACAGATGTATTTTTACTACAGTCAATTGAAACACCTTTACAACACACAGGTCTCCAAAAGCACATCTCCATTTAACTAATGATTTGACTTCTAAAACCAACTGGCTGCACCAGTGATGATCTGGTGTGTCAAAGTGGGTGATACTTATGCAATCAATTATTTTCTGTAATTTTTTTGTAATTAATTTGTAATTTGTAATTAATTTAGATCACTTTGTAGAGATCTGTTTTCACTTTAACACAAAAGTGCGTTTTTCTGCTGATTAGTGTCAAAAAAGCCAAATTGAATCCACCATGATTCAATGTTGTAAAACAATAAAATATGAAAACTTCCAGGGGCGGGGGTGAATACTGTAAATTACCAGATTCATTTTCTTGTGGGCATTCACAGTAAATACAAAGAAACAAAATAGAATCAATGAAAGACTGCACCCAACAGGACAAACAACCAGTATGCAAAAGAAAATAAACAACCATGCCAACACAAAAATAAATGGACAAACAAACAAAACAACCAACAAGAAATATCAGAACTATGAGATGAACAGTCAGTGAAAGTGAGTCCAGTTCAGTGGGAAGATTTCAGTGATGGGGTGAGTGAAATTATCTCCACTGATTCAAGAGCCCGATGGTTGAGGGATAACATGGTGGTGTGGGTCCTGAGGTGTTATGTGATGGGCAGTGATGAGTGGGGATGGAAGAATGGACCAGCGAGTCGTGAAGGGAACTTTCCCTCCAGAATGCAGAAGGGGAAAAAAGATGAGTCAGGTGCAACTTGCAGAAGTTTCAAAGAACAATACGTTGAATGCAAAGGCTGTTGGATCAAAAGCTAGTCCCATGAGGACTCTGTTTTCATTCTGTCCCAGGGACAAACCATTCACAGTTCCTATTAGTTCACCCAACTACGGACACCCACTTTGTCATGCCCATAGTCCCTGTTAAGCAGAATTCTCTCTCACTCAGTTCTCTACCACCTTCTCTTTCCACAGATGCCATTTGTCTACCTGAGTGTTTCCAGCATTTCTGTTGCGTTACTGAAACCTGAATATTACAGCAGCTGGGGCATTGTAGGGGCCAAGGCAAAATCACAACCTATTCTGCAGCAGCTGGGACATTGTAGGGGCCAGGGCAAAATCACACCCTATTCTGCAGCAACTGGGGTATTGTAGGGGCCAGGGCAAAATCACACCCTATTCTGCAGCAACTGGGGTATTGTAGGGGCCAGGGCAAAATCACACCCTATTCTGCAGCAACTGGGGTATCGTAGGGGCCAGGGCAAAATCATACCCTATTCTGCAGCAACTGGGGTATTGTAGGGGCCAGGGCAAAATCACACCCTATTCTGCAGCAACTGGGGTATTACAGGGGCCATGGCAAAATCACACCCTATTCTGCAGCAACTGGGGTATTGTAGGGGCCAGGGCAAAATCACACCCTTTTCTGCAGCAACTGGGACATTGTAGGGGCCAGGGCAACATCACACCCTAGTCTGCAGCAACTGGGGTATTACAGGGGCCAGGGCAAAATCACACCCTATTCTGCAGCAACTGGGGTATTTTAGGGGCCAGGGCAAAATCACACCCTATTCTGCAGCAACTGGGGTATTACAGGGGCCACGGCAAAATCACACCCTATTCTGCAGCAGCTGGGACATTACAGGGGCCAGTGCAAAACCACACCCTATTCTGCAGCAACTGGGGTATTGTAGGGGCCAGGGCAAAATCACACCCTATTCTGCAGCAACTGGGGGATTGAAGGGGCCAGGGCAAAATCACACCCTATTCTGCAGCAACTGGGGTACTACAGGGGCCAGGACAAAATCTCACCCTATTCTGCAGCAACTGGGGTATTTTAGGGGCCAGGGCAAAATCACATCCTATTCTGCAGCAACTGGGGTATTGTAGGGGCCAGGGCAAAATCACACCCTATTCTGCAGCAACTGGGGTATTACAGGGGCCAGGGCAAAATCACACCCTATTTTGCAGCAGCTGGGGTATTGTAGGGGCCAGAGCAAATTTAACCCATTCTGCAGCAACTGGGGTATTATAGAGGCCAGAGCAAAATTGCCCATCCCCAATTTCCAGTATCTGGGTTATTATAGGGACCAGGGCAAAATTAACCCATTCTCTAGCAACTGGGGTATTATATGGGCCAGGGTAAAATTACCCTTTATTCTCCAGCAACTGGGGTATTCTAGGATCCAGGGCAAAATTACCCCATTCTGCAGCATCTGCCATATTATAGCATCCAAAGCAAAATTAATTCTCTATTCTCCAGCATCTCTGGTATTACAGCATCCTGGACAAAATTAACCAATTCTCCAGCAACTGGGGTAGTATAGGGGCCCAGGGAAAATTAACCCAATCTCCAGAATCTGGGGTATTATAGAGCTAAAACAAAATTACCCCACATTCTCCAGCATCTGGGGTATTATAGGGGCCAGGGCAAAATTAACCCATTCTCCAGCGACTGGGGTAGTATAGGGGCCTGGGGAAAATTAACCAATTCTCCAGCAACTGGGGTAGTATAAGGGCCTGGGGAAAATTAACCAATTCTCCAGCAACTGGGGTAGTATAGGGGCCTGGGGAAAATTAACCCATTCTCCAGTAACTGGGTATTATAGGGGCCACGGCAAAATTAACCCATTCTCCAGCAACTAGGGTAGTATAGGGGCCTGGGGAAAATTAACCCATTCTCCAGCAACTGGGGTATAATCGGGGCCAGGGCAAAATTAACGCATTCTCCAGCAACTAGGGTTTACAGGGTTTTGGAGAAAATTAACCCATTCTCCAGCAACTGGGGTATAATCGGGGCCAGGGCAAAATTACCCTCCATTCTTCAGCATCTGGGGTATTATAGGAGCCAGGGCAAAATTAACCCATTCTCCAGAATCTGTGGTATTATAGCAGCCAAGTCAAAATTACCCTCTATTCTCCAGGATCTGGGGTATTATAGAGGCCAGGGCAAAATTAACCCTTGTGGCAGCTCACACACGCGGCAAGCAAATCGGCTCCAGCAGTGCCGGGCGAGCCCACAGCCAGCGGCAACCGAGAGGGCTGTTCTGAGTGTGGGACAGACCTCGGCCTGGAAGCCAACGTCACATCCGCCCTGCAAAGAGCGGGGGATGGTGGGAGCGGGCACTTAAGCACGTGCAGATTGAAATAGTAAACAGTTCAACTAGACCTTGCTCGACTCAGTGCGTTGCTTTCACTCGTTGCGTATCAACGCGACTACATTGGTGACCCTCACGGTCCAACAGCATTTGGACCCAGCATGAACGACTCGGCTCTGCAGAATGCAGTTTCCCTTAAAATGCCAACCTTCTGGACCATTCAACCTCTGGTCTGGTTCGAGCAAGCATAGGCCCAGTTCCAGGTCAGGCAAATTGTCTCAGACACCACCAGGTATTACGACGTGGTGGGCGCCTCAACCAGGAGACGGCGGGCCACGTTATCGACTTTCCGCATCAGCCCCCGGCAACAGACAGGTATGACGCACGCAAGACCCTGTTAATCCGCACATTTGGCCTCTCCTGCCGTGAACGGGCCGCATGGTTACTGAATATGGATGGCCTGGGCGATCGCATGCCATCAGCCCTGATGAGCGACATGTTAGCACTGGCAGACGGACATAAGCCTTGCCTGCTTTTTGAACAGATCTTGGAGCAAATGCCAGAAGGCATCTGCCTCCTGCTAGCAGATGAAGACTCCAGAGACCCGCGCAGGGTGCCTGCCCGCGCGGACATGCTTTGGCATGCCAAACAAAATGGCGGAACCACCATCGAAATTAGTGCTGCGGCACGGCCAAAAGCCCAGCCCTCCCACATCCCAGCAGTGGAGCACGTAACACCCACACCAAGGGATGGCACCACTTCTGAGTCTTGGTGTTTTTACCATCAAAGGTGGGGTTCCGGGGCCCGCCGCTGCCGACCGCCATGCTTGTTCCAGGGAAATGCCAGGACCAGCCGTCGCTGATGGCTACGGCGGCTGGTCACCGTGATAGCCTCCTCTACGTTTGGGACAAGCTCTCCAGGCGAAGATTCCTGGTGGACACGGGGGCGGAAATCAGTGTCCTATCCCCCTCGAGCCACGATACCCGAACTAGAAGAACAGGACCGGAACTTACGGCAGCCAACAGCAGCACTATCTGCACCTACGGCACAAGAACCATCCCCTTGCAGTTCGATTCCAGCCGCTTTACACTGGCCGCAGTGTCACAGCCATTACTGGGTGCGGACTTCCTCCGCGCGCACTGCCTGCTCGTGGATTTGAAGGGACGACGATTGGTTGATGTGAAGACTTTACAGACTTTCTCCCTCGGTGAGGCCAGGTTACCGGCCCCACACTTGGACTCCATCACTTATTCCGACAATGAGTTCGCCAGAGTGTTATCGGAGTTCCCATCTATCATCACGCCGCAGTTTTCCTCAACAGACCCCATGCACGGTGTGATGCGCCACATCCCCACACAGGGACCTCCCCTTCATGCCCGGGCTCGCAGGCAACCGCCCGACAAACTCGGCCTCACGAAAGAGGAATTCGAGAAGATGGAGGAGATGGGGATTGTGCGGCATTCCGACAGCCCGTGGGCCTCCCCACTCCATATGGTGCCCAAGTCCGCGGGAGGGTGGAGACCGTGCGGCGACTATGGGAGGCTGAATGACGCCACCACATCCAATCGCTATCCGGTACCGCACATCCAGGACTTTACGGCCAACCTGCACGGCGTGCGCATCTTTTCGAAGATTGACCTGGTCCGAGGGTATCATCAGTTCCCAGTCCACCCGGACGATGTACCCAAGACAGCCCTCATTACCCCCTTTGGCCTGTTCGAGTTCCTCAGGATACCGTTCGGGCTCAAAAACACGGCACAGATGTTCCACCGCCTGATGGACGCAGTAGGGCAAGATCTAGACTTTCTGTTCATCTACCTGGATGACATACTTATCGCCAGCCGCTCCCGCAGGAAAATCTAGCACATCTATGCCTGCTCTGCTGCCACCTAAGCGACTACGGCCTGGCTATCAACCCCGCCAAGTGCCAGTTCGGCCTACCCGCCATTGACTTCTTGGGACACCAGATCGACCGCCATGGAGCTGTGCCTCTGCCGGCAAAAGTTGAGGCCATCCGCTAATTCGCCAGACCCAGCACTGTTTAAGGACTGCAGGAATTTGTTGGGATGGTTAACTTTTATCGCCGTTTCCTGCCCTCAGTGGCCCGGATCATGCGGCCTCTTTTCGGCTTGATGTCCGGCAAGATCAAAGAGGTCACCTGGACAGAGGAGGCGACGGCGGCTTTTGAACAAGCCAAGAACATACTAGCAAACGCCATGCTCCTGGTCCACCACTGCCCTCACTGTGGATGCCTCCGACGCGGCAGTTGGCGGCGTGCTCGAGCAGCTCATCGAAGGCCAGTGGAAACTACTCGCCTTTTTCAGCCGACACCCACGACCCCCGGAACTTAAGTACAGTGCTTTCGGTAGAGAGCTGCTGGCTGTGGACCTTGCCATCCGGCACTTCAGGTATTTCCTGGAAGGGAGGGAGTTCACGGTCTTCACAGACCACAAGCCCCTCACTTTCGCGTTTTCCAAAGTGTTGGACCCGTAGTCAGGCCACCAGCAACGCCACCTATCGTACATCTCGGAGTTTACCACCATGATCAAGCACATCTCTGGGAAGAACAATGTGGTAGCTGACGCACTGTCACGAACCTCCGTCCAATCAGTGCACTCTCTGTCTCCAGGGGTGGATTATGCAGCGTTAGCTAAGGCACAACGACTGGACAGCGAGATGCTGGCGTACCGAACCGCAATCTCAGCACTCCGCCTCGAAGGCACACCCATTGGGCCCGAAGGTAATGAGCTCCTTTGCGATGTGTCCACCGGGCAACCCAGCCCATTGTCCCGACCGCTTGGAGGCGCTGCGTTTTTGACGCTTTGCATGGTTTAGCCCACCCTTCCACCCGGGCGACCATCCAGCTGATCACAGACAGGTTTGTGTGGCACAGCCTACGCAAGCAGGTCGGGCACTGGGCCAGGACAGGCACGCACTGTCAAACCTCCAAAATCCAGAGGCACGTGAGGGCCCCACTGTAACCCTTCCAGCCGACACATAGGAGGTTTGAACATGTCCACGTGGACATCGTCGGCCCACTGCCGGTTTTGAGAGGAGCGAGATACCTGTTCACCATGGTGGACAGCTTCCTGAGGTGGCCGGAAGCTGTCCCACTCGCTGACACGGCCACGGACATGCGCCAGAGCCCTGATTACCACCTGGGTGGCATGGTTCGGACTCCCAGCCCACGTCATTTCAGATAGGGGTGTGCAGTTCACATCGGCTTTGTGGTCTGCGCTGGCACAACTCCTCGGAACCCAGCTCCACCGAACGACTGCTTACCACCCGCAGTCCAACGGCCTGGTGGAACGTTTCCACAGGCACTTGAAGTCAGCCCTGATGGTACGCCTCCGAGGGCCAGACTGGGTTGATGAACTCCCCTGGGTGCTGCTTGGCATCCGCACAGCACCCAAGGAGGACCTGGTCGCATCATCGGCTGAACTTGTTTACGGTTCCCCGCCACAGTTCCCGGTGAGTTTGTGCCAGCACCCCGTGGCCAGGAGGACACACCTACAGCGGTCTTAACTAAACTCCGGGAGCGGCTTGGAACCCTTGCCCCAGTCCCGATGTCCCATCACGGAACAACACCCTCTTTCGTGCCCAAGGACCTACAACAGAGCAGGTATGTTTTCATTCGCCGAGGCGTGCACAGACCACCCCTGCAGCGACCATACGAAGGGCCCTACAAGGTGGTGCGCCATAATGGGACGACCTGCGTTCTCAACATCGGCGGTCGTGAAGAGACTTTTACCATTGACTGTCTCAAACCGGTGCATCTAGACCTTGAACGTCTGGTTGCGGTGTCACCCCCACAACGACGAGGCCAGTCACCTAAAAGAACTGACAGTGTGCAGGCTGTGGGCTCTGCCCCTCCTAGCGCCAGTTCGGTGGGGGGGGGGTCATGTGGCGGCTCGCCCAAGTGGCAAGCGAACCGGCTCCAGCAGTCGCGGGCGAGTCCGCAGCCAGCGGCAACCGAGAGGGCTCTGAGTGCGGGGCAGACCTCGGCCCGGAAGCCGACGTCACTTCCACCCCGCAAAGAGCAGGGGATGCTGGGAGGGGCACTTAAGCGCGCGCGAATTGAAACAGTAAACAGTTCAACCAGACCCTGCTTGACTCAGTGCGTTGCTTCACTCGTTGTGTATCAGCGTGACTACACCCTCTATTTTCCAGCCTCTGGGGTATTATAGGGGCAAGGGGAAAATTGCCCCCCATTCTCCAGCATCTGGGGTTTTATTGGGTCCAGGACAAAATTACCCTCCATTCTCCAGCATCTGGGGTCTTATACCAGCCACGGCAAAATTAACCCATTATCCAGCATCCCGGGTATTATAGGAGCCAGGGCAAAATCACACCGTATTCGCCAGCATCTGTGGTATTATAAGGGCCAGGTCAAAATTACCCTCTATTCTCCAGCATTTGGAGTATTAAAGCAGCCAGGGCAAAATTAACCCTCTATTCTCCAGCATCTGGGGTATTATAATGGCCAGGGCAAAATTAACCCCCATTATCCAGCATCTGTGATATTTATAAGAGCCAGGGAAAAATTACCCTCTATTCTACAGCAACTGGGGTATTCTAGGGGCCAAGGCAAAGTTAAACCATCCTCCAGCAACTGGGGTATTATAGGGGCCAGGGCAAAATTAAGCCATTCTCTAGCATCTGGGGTATTATAGGCTCCATGGCAAAATTTACCCATTCTTCAGCATCTGGGGTATTCTAGGGGCCAAGGCAAAATTAACCCATTCGCCAGCATCTGGGGTATTAAAGGAGCCAGGGCAACATTAACCCATTTCACCCATAACTGGGGCACTATTGAACAAAATTATCTCCATTCTCTGACAACCATGGTATGATGGGTGCCAGAGCAAAATTATACCCCTCCCATTTACCAACAACTGGGACATTATAGGGGCTGGGGCATGGGCATGGGCAAATTACCCCGCATTCTCCAGCTGCTGTCACTATTCCTCCTCGGATTTCTGAGCTAATCCAGGTTGCCATGGGAAGCACAAGAGGAAATTGGTGAAGACACGAGATTCTTGTAGTGCTGGAATCTGGGAGAAAGAATGAGTGCTAGAGAAACTCAACTCAGCAGTTCCATGAGACCAGGAGACAGAGGAGCAGAATGAGGCCATTCAGCCCATCGAGTCTGCTCCAGCATTCCATCACGGCTGATCCCAGATCTCACTCAACCCCACACACCTGCTTTTTCGCCATGTCCTTTGATGATCTGACTGATCAGGAAACTATCAACTTCCGCCTTAAATTTCCCCACTGACTTGACCTCTATCACAGTCTCTGGGACAGCATTCCACAGATTCACTACTCTCTAGCTAAAAGATTTCTTCCTGACCTCTGTTCTAAAAGGTCATCCTTCAACTTTGAAGCTGTGCCCTCTAGTTCTGGATACCCCCACCATAGGAAACATCCTCTCCACATCCACCCTATCTAGTCCTTTCAACATTTGGTAGGTTTCAATGAGATCCCACCACCCCCCCCCGCCCCCCGAATTCTTCTAAATTCCAGCGAGTTCAGGGCCAAATCTGCCAAACGCTCCTCATACGTCAACCCCTTCATTCTGGACTCTCTCTAATGACAATGCATCTTTTCTGAAATATGCAGCCCAAAACTGTTGACTCCAACACTCCAAGTGTAGCCTGACTAGTGCCCTATAAAAACTCAACATTATCTTCCTTATTTTCATATTTTATTCCCTTTCAAATAAGGGCCAACATTATATTTGCCTTCTTCACCTCAGACTCAACCTGTAAATTAACCTGCTAGGAGTCTTCATGAGAATTCCCAAGACCCTTTGCACCTCTAATGTTTGAACCTTCTCCCCATTTAGGTAATAGTCTGCACTATTGTTTCTTTTACCAAAAATGTATTATCATACATTTCCCAACACTGTATTCCATCTGCCACTTTTTTTGCCCATTCTTCCAATTTGCCTACGTCTTTTTTAAGTATATAGAGGGTAAAAGAGAGTCGCAGGTAGATATAGGACCAATAGAAAATGACACTGAAGATACAAACCATTTGTATTTTAATGAGAGATGCAGAGATGGCAGAGGAACTGAATGCGTATTTTGCATCTTCACAGCGGAAGACATCTGCAGTATACCGGACATTCAAGAATGTCGGGGAAGTGAAGTTTGTGCAGAGAAAATTACGACTGAAAAGGTGCTCAGGAAGCTTAATGGTCTGAGGGTGGATAAATCTCCTGGACCTGATGGAATGCACCCTCGAGTTCTGAAGGAAGTAGCTGGAGAGATTGCAGAGGCATTAATGAAGATCTTTCTAGAACCAATAGATTCTGGCATTGTACCGGTTGATCGGAAAATTGCAAATGTTACTCCGCTATTTAAGAAGGGTGGGAGGCAGCAGAAAGGAAACTCATCCCTACAATTGCCAGGATCCTTTTCCATAGTGGGTACTGAAGTAAAGTCCTCATTAAGTACCTCTGCTATTTCCTCTATCTCTGCTATGACATTGCAATTGGTTTATTCTTGTGACATTTACCGAGATACAGTGAAAAGCTTGTCTTACGTACTGTTCATACAGATCAGATCATTACCATAAGACCATAAGACATAGGAGCAGAATTAGACCATCCAGCCCATCGAGTCTGCTCTGACATTCCATCATGCTGATCTATTGTCCCTCTCAACCCCATTCTCCTGTCTTCTACCCATAACCTTTAATTACCTGACTGATCAAGAAGCATCAACCCCACTATAAAATACTTGGCCTCCACAGGCATCTATGGCAAGGAATTCCACAGCTTCGCCACCTTCTGGCTAAAGAAATGTCTCCTCACCTTTGTCTAAAGGGATGTCCTTCTATTCTGATACTGTGGTCTCTGGTCCAAGACTCCCCCACTATTAGAAAGATCCTCTCCATGTCCACTCTGTCGAGGCCTTTCAATGTTGGATGGGTTTTAATGAGATCTCCCTCTCATTCTTCTAATCTCCAGTGAGTGCAGGCTGAGAGCTATGAAATGCTCCTCATACTTTAACCCTTTCATTCCCAGGATCATTCTTGAGAACTTCCTCTGGACTCTGTCCAATGCCACCACATCCTTTCTTAGATAAGGGGCTCCAAACTGCTCACTGTACTCCAAATGCAGTCTGACCAAACTATAAAGCCTCAACTAGTCCTCTTGAAATGAATGCTAACATTCCTTACCACCGACTCAACCTACAAGTAAACCTTTAGGGAGCCCTGCATAAGGACCCCTTCATCCTGTCTATCTTTGTGCCGCTTTCAGGGAACCATGTACCCGTACCCCTGTCTGTGCCTCTCTGTTCTACAACACTTCCCCAGGCCCTGTCTGGGTTCCTCTGTTCTACAACACTTCCCCAGGGCCTCTCTGGGTCCCTCTGTTCTACAACACTTCCCCAGGGCCTCTCTGGGTCCCTCTGTTCTACAACACTTCCCCAGGGCCTGTCTGGGTCCCTCTGTTCTACAACACTTCCCCGGGGTCTGTCTGAGTCCCTCTGTTCTACAACACTTCTCCGGGGCCTGTCTGAGTCCCTCTGTTCTACAACACTTCCCCGGGGCCTGTCTGGGTCCCTCTGTTCTACAACACTTCCCCAGGGCCTGCCTGTGCCTCTCTGTTCTACAACACTTCCCCAGGGCCTGGCTGGGTCCCTCTGTTCTACAACACTTCCCCAGGGCCTGCCTGTGCCTCTCTGTTCTACAACACATCCCCAGGGCTTCTCTGGGTCCCTCTGTTCTACAACACTTCCCCAGGCCCTGTCTGGGTTCCTCTGTTCTACAACACTTCCCCAGGGCCTGTCTGTGCCTCTCTGTTCTACAACACTTCCCCAGGGCCTGTCTGTGCCTCTCTGTTCTACAACACTTCCCCAGGGCCTCTCTGGGTCCCTCTGTTCTACAACACTTCCCCAGGGCTTCTCTGGGTCCCTCTGTTCTACAACACTTCCCCGGGGTCTGTCTGAGCCCCTCGGTTCTACAACACTTCCCCAGGGCTTCTCTGGGTCCCTTTGTTCTACAACACTTCCCCGGGGTCTGTCTGAGCCCCTCTGTTCTACAACACTTCTCCGGGGCCTGTCTGAGCCCCTCTGTTCTACAACACTTCCCCAGGGCCTCTCTGGGCCTCTCTGTTCTACAACACTTCCCCAGTGCCTGTCTGGGCCCCTCTGTACTACAACACTTCCCCAGGGCCTGTCTGTGCTTCTCTGTTCTACAACACTTCCCCGGGGCCTGTCTGTGCCCCTCTGTTCTACAACACTTCCCCGGGGTCTGTCTGAGCCCCTCTGTTCTACAACACTTCCCCAGGGCCTCTCTGGGTCCCTCTGTTCTACAACACTTCCCCGGGGTCTGTCTGAGCCCCTCTGTTCTACAACACTTCCCCAGGGCCTGTCTGTGCCTCTCTGTTCTACAACACTTCCCCAGGGCCTGTCTGGATCCCTCTGTTCTACAACACTTCCCCAGGGCCTCTCTGGATCCCTCTGTTCTACAACACTTCCCCAGGGCCTCTCTGGGCCTCTCTGTTCTACAACACTTCCCCGGGGCCTGTCTGGATCCCTCTGTTCTACAACACTTCCCCAGGGCCTGTCTGGATCCCTCTGTTCTACAACACTTCCCCAGGGCCTCTCTGGATCCCTCTGTTCTACAACACTTCCCCAGGGCCTCTCTGGGCCTCTCTGTTCTACAACACTTCCCCAGGGCTTCTCTGGGTCCCTCTGTTCTACAACACTTCCCCAGGGCCTGTCTGGGTCCCTCTGTTCTACAACACTTCCCCAGGGCCTGTCTGTGCCTCTCTGTTCTACAACACTTCCCCAGGGCCTGTCTGGGCCCCTCTGTACTACAACACTTCCCCAGGCCCTGTCTGGGTCCCTCTGTTCTACAACACTTCCCCAGGGCCTCTCTGGGTCCCTCTGTTCTACAACACTTCCCCAGGGCCTGTCTGGGCCTCTCTGTTCTACAACACTTCCCCAGTGCCTGTCTGGGCCCCTCTGTACTACAACACTTCCCCAGGGCCTGTCTGTGCTTCTCTGTTCTACAACACTTCCCTGGGGCCTGTCTGGGTCCCTCTGTTCTACAACACTTCCCCAGGGCCTCTCTGGGTCCCTCTGTTCTACAACACTTCCCCAGGCCCTGTCTGGGTCCCTCTGTTCTACAACACGCATTAGCGATCTTGTCGTGAGAGGCCCCTTGGGTAAGAGTGACCATAATATGGTGGAATTCTTCATTAACATGGAGAGTGACGTAGTTAATTCAGAAACAAAGGTTCTGAACTTAAAGAGGGGTAACTTTGAAGGTATGAGACATGAATTAGCTAAGATAGACTGGCAAATGACACTTCAAGGATTGACGGTGGATATGCAATGGCAGGCATTTAAAGGTTGCATGGATGAACTACAACAATTGTTCATCCCAGTTTGGCAAAAGAATAAATCAAGGAAGGTAGTGCACCCGTGGCTGACAAGAGAAATTAGGGATAGTATCAATTCCAAAGAAGTAGCATACAGATTAGCCAGAGAAAGTGGCTCACCTGAGGACTGGGAGAAATTCAGAGTTCAACAGAGGAGGACAAAGGGCTTAATTAGGAAGGGGAAAAAAGATTATGAGAGAAAACTGGCAGAGAACATAAAAACGGACTGTAAAAGCTTTTATAGATATGTAAAAAGGAAAAGACTGATAAAGACAAATGTAGGTCCCCTGCAAACAGAAACAGGTGAATTGATTATGGGGAGCAAGGACATGGCAGACCAATTGAATAATTACTTTGGTTCTGTCTTCACTAAGGAGGACATAAATAATCTTCCAGAAATAGTAAGGGACAGAGGGTCCAGTGAGATGGAGGAACTGAGCGAAATACATGTTAGTAGGGAAGTGGTGTTAGGTAAATTGAAGGGATTGAAGGCAGATAAATCCCCAGGGCCAGATGGTCTGCATCCCAGAGTGCTTAAGGAAGTGGCCCAAGAAATAGTGGATGCATTAGTGATAATTTTTCAAAACTCGTTAGATTCTGGACTAGTTCCTGAGGATTGGAGGGTGGCTAATGTAACCCCACTTTTTAAAAAAGGAGGGAGAGAGAAACCGGGGAATTATAGGCCGGTTAGCCTAACGTCGGTGGTGGGGAAACTGCTGGAGTCAGTTATCAAGGATGTGATAACAGCACATTTGGAAAGCGGTGAAATGATCGGACAAAGTCAGCATGGATTTGTGAAAGGAAAATCATGTCTGACGAATCTCATAGAATTTTTTGAGGATGTAACTAGTAGAGTGGATAGGGGAGAACCAGTGGATGTGGTATATTTGGATTTTCAAAAGGCTTTTGACAAGGTCCCACATAGGAGATTAGTGTGCAAACTTAAAGCACACGGTATTGGGGGTAAGGTATTGGTGTGGGTGGAGAATTGGTTAGCAGACAGGAAGCAAAGAGTGGGAATAAACGGGACCTTTTCAGAATGGCAGGCGGTGACTAGTGGGGTACCGCAAGGCTCAGTGCTGGGACCCCAGTTGTTTACAATATATATTAATGACTTGGATGAGGGAATTAAATGCAGCATCTCCAAGTTTGCGGATGACACGAAGCTGGGTGGCAGTGTTAGCAGTGAGGAGGATGCTAAGAGGATGCAGGGTGACTTGGATAGGTTGGGTGAGTGGGCAAACTCATGGCAGATGCAATTTAATGTGGATAAATGTGAAGTTATCCACTTTGGTGGCAAAAATAGGAAAACAGATTATTATCTGAATGGTGGCCGATTAGGAAAAGGGGAGGTGCAACGAGACCTGGGTGTCATTATACACCAGTCATTGAAAGTGGGCATGCAGGTACAGCAGGCGGTGAAAAAGGCGAACGGTATGCTGGCATTTATAGCGAGAGGATTCGAGTACAGGAGCAGGGAGGTACTACTGCAGTTGTACAAGGCCTTGGTGAGACCACACCTGGAGTATTGTGTGCAGTTTTGGTCCCCTAATCTGAGGAAAGACATCTTTGCCATAGAGGGAGTACAAAGAAGGTTCACCAGATTGATTCCTGGGATGGCAGGTCTTTCATATGAAGAAAGACTGGATGAACTGGGCTTGTACTCGTTGGAATTTAGAAGATTGAGGGGGGATCTGATTGAAACGTATAAGATCCTAAAGGGATTGGACAGGCTAGATGCAGGAAGATTGTTCCCGATGTTGGGGAGGTCTAGAACGAGGGGTCACAGTTTGAGGATAGAGGGGAAGCCTTTTAGGACCGAGGTTAGGAAAAACTTCTTCACACAGAGAGTGGTGAATCTGTGGAATTCTCTGCCACAGCAAACTGTTGAGGCCAGTTCATTAGCTATGTTTAAAAGGAAGTTAGATATGGCCCTTGTGGCTACAGGGGTCAGGGGGTATGGAGGGAAGGCTGGGTTCTGAGTTGGATGATCAGCCATGATCATAATAAATGGCGGTGCAGGCTCGAAGGGCCGAATGGCCTACTCCTGCACCTATTTTCTATGTTTCTATGTTTCTATGTAACACTTCCCCAGGGCCTCTCTGTTCTACAACACTTCCCCAGTGCCTGTCTGGGTCCCTCTGTTCTACAACACTTCCCCGGGGTCTGTCTGAGCCCCTCTGTTCTACAACACTTCCCTGGGGCCTGTCTGGGTCCCTCTGTTCTACACTTCCCCAGGGCCTGTCTGGGTCCCTAGTTCTACAACACTTCCCCAGGCCCTGTCTGCTCACTGTAAAAGGGCTACCCTGATTTGTCTTCCCAAAATGTGACACCTCACACCAAGAAGGATCAGACATAGAGAGAGTGAGCAATTTCAAGTTCCTGTGTTTTTATATCTCTGAGGACCTAACCTGGTCCCAACATATCGATGCAGTCACAAAGAAGACAAACAGTGGCTATAATGAGGAGTCTGAGGAAATTTGGAACGTCACCTAAAACAAACGCAAACTTCTACAGATGTACCATGGAGAGCATTCTAACTGGCTGCAGCACTGTCTGGTGGGGGTAGGGGCTACTGCACAGGATCGAAGTAAGCTGCAGAGAGTTGTAAAATTAGTCAGCTCCGTTATGGGCACTAGCCTCCATAGTATCCAAGACATCTTCAAGGAGCAGTGCCTTGGAAGAGCAGCGTCCATCATTAAGGACCCCCACCACCCAGGACATGCTCTCTTCTCATTGTTACCAACAGGAAGGAGGTACAGTGCTTACACAGTGCATTAAGATAGAACAAGGCAAAACAATAACAGAATGCGGAACAAAGTGTAACAGCTACAGAGAAAGTGCAGTGCAGATAAACAATAAGGTGCAAGGTCATAATGAGGTAGGCTGTAGAAACATAGAAACATAGAAAATAGGTGCAGGAGTAGGCCATTCGGCCCTTCGAGCCTGCACTGCCAGTCAGTATGATCATGGCTGATCATTCAACTCAGAACCCTGTACCAGCCTTCCCCCCATACCCCCTGATCCCTTTAGCCACAAGGGCCATATCTAACTCCTTCTTAAATATAGCCAATGAACTGTCCTCAACTGTTTCCTGTGGCAGAGAATTCCACAGATTCACCACTCTCTATGTGAAGAAGTTTTTCCTCATCTCGGACCTAAAAGGCTTCTCCTTTATCCTCAAACTGTGACCCCTCGTTCTGGACTTCCCCAACATCGGGAACAATCTTCCTGCATCTAGCCTGTCCAATCCCTTTAGGATTCTATACATTTCAATAAGATCCCCCCTCAATCTTCTAAATTCCAGAGAGTATAAGCCTAGTCGATCCAGTCTTTCATCATATGAAAGTCCTGCCATCCCAGGAATCAATCTGGTGAACTTTCTTTGTACTCCCTCTACGGCAAGAATGTCTTTCCTCAGATTAGGGGACCAAAACTGCACACAATACTCCAGGTGTGGTCTCACCAACGCCTTGTACAACTGCAGTAGTACCTCCCTGCTCCTGTACTCGAATTCTCTCGCTATAAATGCCAGCATACCATTCGCCTTTTTCACTGCCTGCTGTACCTGCATGCCCACTTTCAATGACTGGTGTATAACGACACCCAGGTCTCGTTGCACCTCCCCTTTTCCATGTGGTGAGGTCAAAGAGTTCAGCTATAGTGATAGAGAACCATTCAATAGTCTTGTAGCATAATGTAATGGGTGACAGATGACCCATATTGTCCATATCGGAAACTGTTCCACATCATTCACAAACACTGACATTGAGGTGTTGTGTTTACTTTAAGAAATGGTCTCTGACATAATGATGTCAGTGTAAGGCGAGTGCGTTTGGTTTGTTCATAATGGAAATAAAGGGCTGCGGTTTTTGTGGGGGGGAGGAGGGAATGAAGGGGGTCGCTGGCATTGTTGCATTTTTACTAGTTTTCTTTTGCAGTCAGAGGGGGATTTCAGGGCCAATGCTCTTGCGTTTTGTTCAGGGTAGGGCGGTTTGGAGGTCGAGGTTCTTGTTATGTTTTGTGTGGGGGAGGGAGAGGTTTCAGTGCCAAAATTCGTGTTATGTTTTGTACAGGGTAGGAGAGGGATATTTATCGGTCGGTATTTGTTGCATTGTGTGCTGGGTAGGAGAGTTTGGAGGTTGATGTTCTTGCTACGTTTTGTAAGGGGAGGGGGATTTCAGGGTCGATGGTTTAGTTAGGTTTTGTACAGGGAGGGGTGTTTGAGAATCGATATTGTTGTTACGTTTCGTAAGTGGGAGGGGGTTTGGGAGTCCAATGTCTTGTTAAGTTTTGTTCAGGGAAGGGGGCTTTGGGAAGGTCAATGTTATATTTAGGTTTTGTACAGGGAGAGGTTTTTGAGGGTCGATGTTGTTATGTTTTCTGGGGGAGGGGAGGAGGTCGACACGCTCATCAAATTTTGTACAGGGAGGGGAGAGTGAGGGACGATGTTCTTGTTACATTTTGTATGGGGAGGGGAGGGGAGGGTGAGGGACGATGTTCTTGTTACATTTTGTATGGGGAGGGGAGGGGAGGGTGAGGGACGATGTTCTTGTTACATTTTGTATGGGGAGGGGAGGGGAGGAGAGGGTGAGGGACGATGTTCTTGTTACATTCTGTATGGAGGAGAGGTGTTATACGGTGTTATTTTCAATGGGGAGGGGGTTTTGGGGATTGATGTTATATTTATGTTAAGTACGGGGAGGGCGATTTGGGGGTTGATAGATGGTTACATTTTGCACGGGGGAGGGATGTTTGAGTGTCGATATTCTTGTTGCTTTTTGTATGGGGAGGGGGGATTGTGGAAGATGTTCTTGTTAAGTTTTGTATAGGCGGGGGATTTGGGGGTTGAAATTCTTGTTGCCTTTTGTACGGGGCCGGATGGTTTGGGGTTCAATATTCTGGTTACATTTTTTATGAGGGAGGCGTGTTTGGGAGTCAACGTTGGTTTAACTTTATGCAGGGAGGTTGTGATTGTGGATCGATGTTGTTACAATTCCTACAGGGGAGGGGGTTTGGGGGAGGGGTCGATGGTCTTGTTACATTTTGTGTGAGGGAAGGGGTTTGGGGTCGATGTCCACATTACCTTTTGTATGGGGAAGTGGGTTTGGGCTCAATTTTTTAATGTTTTCTACAGGGGCGGGCGATTTGGGGGTCGATGTTCGTGTTGCAGTTTGTACAGGGATGGAATTCGGGGATCGATATTCTTGGTATGTTTTGCAGGGGGGGCGGTTTGGGGGTTGAAATTCTTGCTGTGTTTTGTATGGATTGGGGGTTTCAGGGTCAATATTCTTGTTATGTTTTGTATGGGGATGGGGTTTGGGTGTCGATGTTCTTGTTCATTGTTGTACAGGGAGGGGGATTTGTGGGTCGATATTCTTGTTACATTTTGTACATGGGGGGGAGTTTGGGTCTCGATGTTCTTGTTACATTTTAAGACCATAAGACCATAAGATATAGGAGCAGAAGTAGGCCATTCAACCCATCGAGTCTGCTCCACCATTCAATCATGGGCTGATCTACTTCATCCAGTCATTTCCACTCCCCTGCCTTCTCCCCATACCCCTTGATGCCCTGGCTAATCAAGAACCTATCTATCTCTGCCTTAAATACACCCAATGACTTGGCTTCCACAGCCACTCGTGGCAACAAATTCCATAGATTTACCACTGTCTGACTAAAGTAATTTCTCCACATCTCTATTCAAAATGGACGTCCTTCAAGCCTGAAGTTGTGCCCTCTTGTCCTAGAATCCCCTACCATGGGAAATGACTTTGCCATATCTAATCAGTTCAGGCCTTTTAACATTCGGAATGTTTCTATGAGATCCCCCCTCATTCTCCTGAACTCCAGGGAATACAGCCCAAGAGCTGCCAGACGTTCCTCATACAGTAACCCTTTCATTCCTGGAATCATTCTTGTGAATTTTCTCTGAACCCTCTCCAATGTCAGTATATCCTTTCTAAAATAAGGAGCCCAAAACTGCACACAATACTCGAAGTGTGGTGTCACAAGTGCCTTATAGATTCTCACCATCACATCCCTGCTTTTATATTCTATACCTCTTGAAATAAATGCCAACATTGCATTTGCCTTCTTTACCACCAACTCAACCTGGAGGTTAACCTTTAGGGTGTCCTGCACAAGGACTCCCAAGTCCCTTTGCATCTTTGCATTTTGAATTCTCTCCCCATCTAAATAATAATCTGCCCATTTATTTCTTCCACCAAAGTGCATGATGACCATACAATTTCCAACAACGTATTTCATTTGCCACTTATTTGCCCATTCCCCTGAACTATCTAAATCTCTCTGCAGGTTCTCTGTTTCCTCAACACTATCCTCTCCTCCACCTACCTTTGTATCGGCAGCAAATTTGCCCGCAAATCGATTAATCCCATAGTCCAAATCATTGACATACATCGTGTAACCCCCTGGCCACCCTCAGGGTCGCTCGGCTCGCTGTCATCTAGGAAAACAGCCCTCGGCCCTGCCAAACTGGGTAATTAGTTTGTGTGGATGCTGTGTGATGTACCCCACCCCGCCCAAATAACAGACAATACACCAGATACGATTAAATGTTTTACAGTTTAGATATTACTGGACTATATAATTAATAGAGAATAAAATATAAAAGGAAAATAAAAGGCGCCACACTTATCAAAGTTCAATCCCTTTGCGCACAGTTGGAACTCGGGACCCTCCTTCTTCACCCTGCGACCCCTCAGACCACCTCGACCGGCCGCCTGGGACAACAACGGTGGTCAACCAGACGCTCCACACGAGTCCGTCTCCATCTCCTCTCCTCGCCTCAGGGTCCGACCCCGTTAGCGGACTCACAGCACCTGGTCCATCCTCTGTCTCTCTCTCCCGCCTTCTGCCCCAAAACCCCGCGCATACAAATCTTCCAGATACACCAAAGTCATAACAACTATCCCAATTGGTTCATAACATCCTCTTATCACCCCTCACCCACAACAAGCTGCAAGCGCAAAGCTTTCTCAGCGTTTAACATAACAAAGAAGCATTCCCGATTATAACATAACAAAGAAGCCATTTTAATTATCCTTCGCAGTAACATAAAAGACGAAACCCCCTTACAATCGTAAAAAGCAGTGTTCCCAACACCGACCCCTGTGGAACTCCACTGGTAATTGGCAGCCAGCCAGAATAGGATCACTTTATTCCCACTATCTGTAATCTGCCGACCAGCAAATGCTCTACCCGCGCTAGTCTCTCAACCATGCATTAATGTGCCTGATCATGCTATTCTTGCACTCGTTAGCACGTGGCACAGGCAGCAATCCTGAGATTACTACCCTGGAGGTCCTGCTTTTCAGCTTCCTACCTAACTCCCTGAATTCTGTCTTCAGGACCTCCTCCTTTTTTCTACCTATGTCAGGGTACCAACGTGTAGCAAGACTTCTGACTGTTCACCCTCTCCCTTCAGAATACTCTGCATCCGATCCGAGACATCCTGTACCCTGGCACCTGGGATGCAGGCAACACACCATGTAGGTATCTCTATCAGGCTGACAGAACCTCCTGTCTGTTCCCCTCACTATGGAATCCCCTATGACTACCACATTCCTCATTTTCTTCTCTCCCTTCTGAACATTGGACCCAGTCTCAGTGTCAGAGACCCGATCACCGTGGTCATCCTCTGTCAGGTCACCCCCCCCCCCCCACAACAGCATCCAAAATGAGATAACGATTACTGAGGGGGATCGCCACAGGGGTACTCTCTACTACCTGAGCTCTTCCCATCCCTTCCCTGACAGTTACCCACTTATCTAACTCCTGCAGCCTCGGGGTGACTGACTCCCTGTAGTTCCTCTATCTCCTGTTCACTCTCCCTAGTAAGGTGTCGGTCATCGAGCCACAGCTCCAGATCCCTAACACGGTCTCTCAGGAGCTGTATCTCGGTGCACCTGGTACAGGTGTGGCCATCTGGGAGACTGGAAGATTCCCAGGATTCCCACATCTGACATCCAGAGCAAAGTACTAACCCTACAGACGTGCTCTCTATTCCTCAAAAACGCAAGGAGAAAACAAAGCCCACTTATCGACTTACCTCGCTGAAGCCCTACCACTCGGACTCAGACCACTCTGTTGATAACCGCTCCACAAGGCAGTGTCTCCCTGTTATGTCTGAACCTTCCCTGCTCTCTAACACACGACTGGTGTGCCAGTTACCCTTGCCCACTCACTTAACCAACTGATAACCGGCACTCCAATCGTGAGTTGGGGAGCTCCGAGAGCAGAGGTGGCGCACAGGTCCAGGAGTGAAGTTTAAAAGGGGAAAGCTTGGCGGGAACTCGGCTATAACCGGTGCATCAGTTGTGAGTTGGAGAGCTGGGAAGGGTGAAGGGACAATTTGGAACAAGGTTGGAGGCGATATCAGATGCACAGCAACTCTGACAGGGACTGCAAGACATTACTTCCTACAAAGCGAAACCCAATAGCATGAATGGCAGTGATGCTTCACTACCAGATGAACTCAATGCCCTCTATGCCCACTTTGAAAGGGAGAATACAACTACAGCTGTGAAGATCCCTGCTGCACATGATGACCCTCTGATCTCCGTCTCAGAAGCTGATGTTAGACTGTCTTTAAAGAGAGTGAACTCTCACAAGGCGGAAGGACCCGATGGAGTACCTGGTAAGGCTCTGAAAACCTGTGCCAAACAACTAGCAGGAGTATTCAAGGACATTTTCAACTTCTCACTGCTATGGGCAGAAGGTCCCACTTGCAACAATTATACCAGTGCCTAAGAAGGATAATGTGGGCTGCATTAACGACTATCGCCCTGTAGCACTCACATCGACAGTGAAATGCTTTGAGAGGTTGGTTATGACTAGACTGAATTCCTGCCTCAGCAAGGACCTGGACCCATTGCAATTTGCCTATCACCACAATAGGTCAACGGCAGACACAATCTCCATGGCTCTTCACACAGCTTTAGACCACTTGGGCAACACAGACACCTACGTCAGGATGCTGTTCATCGACTATAGCTCAGCATTTAACACCATCATTCCCACAATCCTGATTGAGAAGTTACAGAACCCAGGCCTCTGTACCTCCCTCTGTAATTGGATCCTTGACTTCCTAAATGGAAAACTACAGTCTGTGCAGATTGGTGATAACATATTCTCTTTGCAGACAATCAACACTGGCACACCTCAGGGGTGTGTGCTTAGCCCACTGCTCTACTCTCTGTATGTGTGTGGGTGGGAGTATTTGCTCACAGGGTGCGTGTGAAGCGTCTAGTGTAGTAGTGTAGTAGTGCTTGTAGTTAGTGCATGCTGCATGCTGTATACCGCATAGTGCTCTCTGCTTGCTACTCTCTGCTTACAGCTATTGCCACTGGCTAGCCTCCTTATAGAGGGTGAAAAGAGGAGCCGAGTGTGTAAGCCTCCTTCTGCCAGTACAGAGCCTCTCCACCACCAAGACTCCTGCAGTGCCTCCTCGGGGCCACACATGGAAACTGGGTATCTTACAGTCACAGGCTAAACTACAGGGGATCTCGCAGCAGCAGTGGGCCCCAGAGATGTGGCGTGCAGGCCCACCACTGTGTGGACACGCCCTGGCGCCTGTCAACCACTGTCCCAGCTATGGACAAATAGCCCCACTGCCATGTGGTAAGTCTGTTGAGACGAGGCTAAGGGAGCACACTCTGACAGAAAAGCAATGCGCTGGCGGCGCACAATAGGCGGGCCTTAACAGACCAGGGACCCAGCAGCCTCCTGCAGCCAAGATGTGGGACTGCTTGTCCTGGGATCACCCTTGCCACCAGGATTTACCTGATCATGGTCAAGATAGTGCTACTGGGGATGGTGAACCCCCTGTGGCACTTTAAAATCTTCCTTGCGCAGGTCTCCACCTCTGATCATGGTGAACAATACCTGGACCTTACATATGGTTGAAGTCTGACGGCGATGGGCTATCTGGCAACAGGAGCAGGTACGAATGGACTGGGAGCTGCTCGTCAGAACCCTGCACAGCAGCGGCACAGGGTATTTGGTTGCTAGCAGCTGGGACTGAGTGGCAGCTGTTTTCAGCAGACCCCTGTGTGACTGAGCAGCCCTATTTAGGGACCGCACTGCTCACCCCAATTGGGGAAGGGCCTAGAAAAGGTGGCCTAAAAATTGCTCATTCAATCACTCACCTGGATAGGTTACCGCGCCGATTGGGTTATTCCACTACTGCGGTCGAAATAAGAAACAATACAACCTAAAACTGGCAACATGGAATGTAAGGACTCTCCTGGACTCGTATGGCATCTCTGACAGACCTCACCGGAGAACAGCCTTAATCGCTGCTGAGCTGAGGTGCTACAACATCGACATTGCTGCCCTGAGTGAGACAAGGCTCCGGGATGAAGGTTCTGTAACAGAGGAAGGGATGGGTTACATCTTCTTCTGGAAAGGTTTCCCCCTAGGTGGACAACATCTCTACGGAGTAGGCTTGGCCATCAAGAACACCTTTCTACCAAGTCTCACAGAAACACCTGTTGGCATTAGTGAAAGACTAATGACCCTCCGTATCCCCCTGGCAAAGAAATGTTATGCCAGTGCCTATGCACCAACTTTGCCATCTGAGAATGAGGCCAAGGAAGGCTTTTATTGGATGAAGCTGTTTGCTGGATCCCTAAGAATGATAAAATCCTTTTGCTTGGGGACTTCAACGCTATGGTGGGGACAGAACAACAGGATATGGAGTGGAGTGCTAGGTCGGCATGGTATTGGCAAGGTGAATGCAAATGGCATGAGGCTACTTACTCTTTGCTCTGAGCATAACCTTACCATAACCAACACCATCTTCCAGCAGAAGGCAAAATATAAGACCTCGTGGATGCACCCTTCCTCTAAACATTGGCACATGATCGACTTCATCATTGTGAAATGTAGTGACATCAAGGATGTTCTTATCACCCGTACCATGAGAGGTGCAGAGTGCTGGACTGACCACCGTATGATTGTGGCCAAACTCCATAAGAAAGTGCCTCCCCCCTTGCGGCTGCAAAAACCCAATAAAAAGCGGCTAAATTGCAACCGCCTGAGAAACACAGAAGCAAGGAGTGAGTCTCGACGCATCCTAGCTGAGAAACTAAGGGAGCTGGAACCTTGTCTGAGCTCAGAAAATACCATGGAACAACAGTGGACCTATATCACCTCTGCGCTCTATGAGGCAGCGGCCCAATCCATCGGCCATAAGAGCAGGAACCACCAAGACTGGTTTGACGATAACTCAGACACCATCCACAACTTGCTTAAGGACTTGCACAAAGCACACCGAGCAACTTTAGACAACCCTTCATCCACCACCATCAGGCAGCATTGGCAGGCAGCTCGGAGGAAAGTGCAAAAGGCAATACGGGCCATACAAAATGAGTGGTGGACTGAAAAGGCACATGAAATCCAGTCCTTTGCCAATAATAATGACATACATAATTTTTACAATGCTGTCAAAACCAGCTACGGCCCAATAAATCAATGCGTTACTCCCCTGAAAACGGCAGGTGGTCTAACACTTCTGAAGAATCAGAATACCATTTTGCTGAGGTGGGCTGAGCATTTTAACACCCTGCTTAATCAGGACTCTGACTCAGACCCCACTATCCTGGACGAACTGCCTGAACTTCCTCCTATCCACGACCTCAGTCTACCACCAACCTTCTAGGAGGTTCTATCATAGTCATAGTCATAGTCATACCTTATTGATCCTGGGGGAAATTGGTTTTCATTACAGTTGCACCATAAATAATAAATAGTAAAAAATCATAAATAGTTAAATAGTAATATGTAAATTATGCCAGAAAAATAAGTCCAAGACCAGCCTATTGGCTCAGGGTGTCGGACCCTCCAAGGGAGGAGTTGTAAAGTTTGATGGCCACGGGCAGGAATGACGCTCTGTGTTGCATCTCGGTGGAATCAGCTGTCCATTCCCTTAAGAACAACATGTCCCCTAGCACTGACAATATCCTTGCTGAGTTACTGAAGAACGGAGGGTACATGTGTATGCGCACCCTCTACCAGTGCATCACCAAGGCCTAGACTGATGAGAACATCCCACAGCAATGGAGAAATGCAAACATCGTTGTCATTTATAAGAACGAGGGTGACAAGGCCATCTGTGGCAATAGTAGGGGCATATCACTCCTTTCTGTTGCTGGAAAGGTCCTGGCTAAGGTGATGCTTTACAGACTCATTAGCAACATCACTGAGTTAATGCTGCCTGAATCGCAGTGTGGATTTAGGAAGAACAGGAGCACGATCGACATGATCTTTACAGCCCGACAGTTTCAGAAAAAGTACCGGGAGCAACATCAGGACCTGTTTATAGCCTTTGCTCACCTCTCCAAAGCATTCGACACTGTGCAAAGGGAGCTCTTATGGAATGTCCTCCTCAGTTTTGGCTGTCCCAATAAATTTGTTAACATCCTCTGCCAGTTCCACGATGGGATGACTGCTCAGTTGATCGTAGGAGGACAAGAGTCCGAGCCCTTCCTTGTATGCACAGGGGTGAGGCAGGGGTGTGTACTAGCGCCAGTGCTCTTTAACATCTTCCTCTCATGTGTCACCAAGCTTCTCCACAACGAGATTGAAGACTCTCTCTCTGGCTATCCATCCCATAGGATGATGATGGTTCCTTTCAGTCAGGTAGTGGGGTTTGATATGTGCGTCCTGGAGTGGTTACCCCACTCCTCAGAAAGGAACAGCGTGTGTGTGAGTGGATTTTAGGTGAGTAGGGGGTTGCACAGGTCCAGACCCACCCTCTCGACATCCCCTCCCGGATCCAGCAGCATGGTGGGGTCCAAGACGGCTGGGGGAAGTTCTGTTGCGGTGAATGGCCAGACCAAGCTTCGATGCAAGGGATGCCCTTTCTGCGCTTCACGGCACGTGTTTGCTAGATGGCCATCGACCCTACGAGAGGGTTTATCCGCCCTTTGACAGGCCTTGTTTTTCGTCCTGCAGGGTGTCCAGCCACCCTCCTCACCAGGCAAGCCTGGTGGGGGAGCCGGTTTAGTCACCGACCACCCGACCATGCGATAGGTAGTACTGGGTTATGTGGTACCAGTAGCACCCAGATGAGTGACCTGACCTGAGATTGAAGACAGCAGCGGCGTGTTAGTGGACGTCAGATTAGATGGCAACCTCTTTGACATCAGGAGGCTCCACGCAACCACCAAACTCCGTAGGGAGTGGGTCCTGGAGCTGCAGTATGCAGACGACTGTGCTCTTGTGGCCCATACTCCAGAGGATTTTCAGACTGTCCTTGCTGTGGCAGTGAGAGCATACAGCAGGATGGGGCTGACTGTCAATACCACCAAGACAGAAGTGGTTTGCCAATGGAGTACTAGTGTCCCACCCACTCTACCTGCCTTCACTGTTGGTGATGAAAAGCTGTCAGTAGTGCTATCTTTCAAATATCTGGGGAGCATTCTCTCTGAGGATAGCGGCATTGACAATGACATCCAGAGCCACATTAAACAGGCGTCAGCTGCCTTTGGGAGACTTCAGCGTAGAGTCTTTCAGAACAGGAGCCTTCGTTCCTCCACAAAGGTCGCCGTATACCAAGCGGTCTGTGTCACCACCCTCCTTTATAGCTGTGAAGCTTGGGTAACCTACAGCCGTCACATCAAGTCCTTGGAGCGCATCTACGTAAGCTGCCTCCAGCGCATCCTGGGAATTACCTGGCATGAGTGGTTGCCTCACACCGAAATACTCGTAAAGACCAACTGCAGAAGTATTGAGGCCATGATCACCCAGCGCCAGCTGCAGTGGCTGGGGCATGTGATAAGGATGCCCCCATGTCGGTTACCCCGCAGAGTGTTATACAGCCAGCTACATCATGGTCGATGTTCAGCTGGAAGGCTGAAGAAGCGCTATAAGGGTCAGATGAAGAATGCTTTAAGGAAGTGCAAGATCAGACCCGAGGACCTGGAGGAGGTTGCTGCTGACTGTACCACTTGGCGACAGCTGTGTAGGGACGGGGTTCGTATTCTGGAGATGGAAAGAACAACCAGAAGACAGCAGAAGAGAGCCAGGAGAAATACAGCCATGGTTGCCACCACTACCACATATACATGTCCCACCTGCAATAGAGCTTGTGGCTCCAGGATAGGACTGTATAGTCATCAAAGATCTCACCGTTAAAGGAGTGGACGTCGTCATTGGATTTCGATGGACAACCGAAGAAGAACTCTCTGTATACACATGACTGTGTGGCTAGGCATAGCTCAAACACCATCCACAAATTTGCTGATGAAACAACCATTGTTGGTAGAACCTCAGGTGGTGACAAGAGGGCGTACGGGAGTGAGATATGCCAACTAGTGAATGGTGCCGCAGCAACAATCTGGCTCTCAATGTCAGTAAGATGAAAGAGCTGATTGTGGACTTCAGGAAGGTTAAGACGAAGGAACACATACCAATCCACATAGAGGGATCAGAAGTGGAGAGAGTGAGCAGCTTCAAGTTCCTCAGTGTCAAGATCTCTGAGGATCTAACCTGGTACCAACATATTGATGTAGTTATAAAGAAGGCAAAAGAGTGATTATACTTTATTAGGAGTTTGGAGCGATTTGGCATGTCAACAAACACACTCAAAAACTTCTATAGTTGCACTGTGGAGAACATTCTGACAGGCTGCATCATTGTCTGGTATGGTGGGGCTACTGCACAGGACCGAAAGAAGCTGCAGAGGGTTGTAAATCTAGTCAGCTCCATCCTGGGCACTAGTCTACAAAGTACCCAGGACATCTTTAGGGAACAGTGTCTCAGAAAGGCAGCGTCCATTATTAAAGACCTCCAGCATCCAGGGCATGCCCTTTTCTAACTGTTACCATCGAGCAGGAGATACAGAAGTCTGAAGGCACACACTCAGCGATTCAGGAACAGCTTCTTCCCCTCTGCCATCCAATTCCTTAAATGGACATTGAATCTTTGGACACTACCTCACTTTTTTTAATATACAGTATTTCTGTTTTTGCACATTTTAAAAAATCTATTTAATATACATAATTGAATTACTTGTTTATTTATTGTTTTATTTTATTATTATTTTCTCTCTCTGCTAGATTATGTATTGCATTGAACTGCTGCAAAGTTAACAAATTTCACGTCACATGCCAGTGATAACAAAGCTGATTCTGATCCTTCCCCTTCACCCACTTTCCCCAGTCCCCTTATATTTTCCCTGCTCCCCATCCCCAATCGCCTCATCCTAGCCCTCCACCTATTCCCCACTTTGCACTGCCCCTCCACCAGCTCCCCATCCCCACTCCCCTCATCCTTCCCCTCCATCCGCGTTCCTCACTCCTCTCATCCTTTCCCCAGGCCACTTGTCCTTTCCCCAGTCACCTATCCATTCCCTCCCCCTCCCCTCCTTTCCCTCGTCCCCTCAACCTGCTTTCCCTGCTCCCCTCATCCTTCCCCTCCACCCGCGTTCCCCACTCCTCTCATCCTTTCCCAGGCCACTCGTCCTTTCTCCAGTCTCCTAAACGTAACCCTCCCCCTCCTTTCCCCAGTCCCCTCATCCTGCTTTCCCCACTCCCCTCATCCTTCCTTTCCGCAGGCCACTCAGCCCCTCGTCCTTTCCCCAGTCCCCTCGTCCTTTCTCCTCTCCCTCATCCTTTCTTTCCCCAATCCCCTCATCCTTCCCCTCAACCTGCTTTCCCCACTCCCCTCATTCTTCCTTTCCCCAGGCCGCTCAGCCCCTTGTCCTTTCCCCAGTCCCCTTATTCTTCCTTTCCCAAGGCCACTCGGCCCCTCGTCCTCTCCCCTCATCCTTCCTTTCCCCAGGCCACTCGGCCCCTCGTCCTTTCCCTCATCCTTCCTTCCCCCAGGCTGCTCAGCCCCTCATCCTTTTCCCAGTCCCCTCATCCTTCCTTTCCCCAGGCCACTTGGCCCCTCGTCCTCTCCCCTCATCCTTCCTTTCCCCAGGCTGCTCAGCCCCTCGTCCTTTTCCCTCTCTCCTCAGCCTTCCTTTCCCCAGGCCACTTGGCCCCTCGTCCTTTTCCCTCTCTCCTCAGCCTTCCTTTCCCCAGGTCGCTCGACCCCTCGTCCTTTTCCCTCTCTCCTCAGCCTTCCTTTCCCCAGGCCGCTCGGCCCCTCGTCCTCTCCCCTCATCCTTCCTTTCCCCAGGCCGCTCGGCCCCTCGTCCGCTCCCCTCATCCTTTTTTCCCCAGGCCGCTCGGCTCCTCGTCCTTTTCCCTCTCTCCTCAGCCTTCCTTGCCCCAGGCCGCTCGGCCCCTCGACCCGGCCCCGCTCCCTCCCCCTGCCGGTGGTTACTCACTGCGCATGTGCCCCTTCTTTGGCGCGATGGCGGTTGTGCGAGAGGCGAAGGTTCGGGGCGGCGGCTCTGGCGTCTCGGTAACTGACCCCGACCCTTATCTATCGATCTCTTCTGTAACGTTATCACTTCCCAACTTTTCCTACACGACATCGACGACTGCATAGGTGCTGCTTCCTGTGGCGCTCGTCACTTCATCAACTTTGCCTCCAACTCCCACCCTGCCCCCAAATTCACCAGGTCCATTTCCAAACATTCCCTTCTTTCTCGATCTCTCTGTCTCTATCTATGGGCGTGTGCTCTGCTGTCAGGGTGAGACTTTCATTCCAGGCTTCCCTTTCTCCGCTATCAATGCTGCTGTCAGCTGTCTCTCTTCCATTTCGCGCACGTCTGCCCTCATCTCATTCTCCCGCCATCCCACAGGGATCGGGCTCCACTTGTCCTCCCCCCCTCCCACAGGGATCATCTCCACTGGTCCTCCCACCACCCCACCAGGGATCGGGCTGCACTGGTCCAAACCTCACCTCCCGCCACCCACCAGGGATCGGCTCCACTGGTCCTCCCCTCCCACCTGGGATCGTCTCCACTGGTCCTCCCACCACCCCACCAGGGATGGGCTCCACTGGTCCTCCCACCACCCCACAGGGATCGTCTCCACTGGTCCTCCCACCACCCCACCAGGGATCAGCTCCACTGGTCCTCCCCTCCCCTCCCACCAGGGATCATCTCCACTGGTCCTCCCCTCCCACCAGGGATCGGCTCCACTGGTCCTCCCACCACCCACCAGGGATCGGGCTCCACTGGTCCAAACCTCCCACCCCACAGGGATCATCTCCACTGGTCCTCACCTCACCGCCACCCCACCAGGGATCCGCTCCACTAGTCCTCCCGCCACCCCACCAGGGATCGGCTCCTCTGGTCCTCCCACCACCCCACCAGGGATCGGCTCCTCTGGTCCTCCCACCACCCCACAGGGATCATCTCCACTGGTCCTCCCCTCCCACCAGGGATTGGCTCCACTGGTCCTTCCACCCCACAGGGATCAGGCTCCACTGGTCCAAACCTCCCACCCCACCAGGGACCATCTCCACTGGTCCTCCCACCCCACCAGGGATCGGGCTCCACTGGTCCTCCCACCACCCACCAGGGATCGAGGTCCACTGGTCCAAACCTCCCACCCCACCAGGGATCATCTCCACTGGTCCTCCCACCCCACCAGGGATCGGGCTCCACTGGTCCTCCCACCACCCCACAGGGATCATCTCCACTGGTCCTCCCCTCCCCTACCACCAGGGATCATCTCCACTGGTCCTCCCCTCCCACCAGGGATCGGCTCCACTGGTCCTCCCACCACCCGCCAGGGATCGAGCTCCACTGGTCCTCCTGCCACCCCACCAGGGATCGGTTCCTCTGGTCCTCCCACCCCACAGAGATCGGGCTCCACTGGTCCTCTCCCCTCCCACCAGGGATCGGGCTCCACTGGTCCAAACCTCCCACCCCACCAGGGATCATCTCCACTGGTCCTCCCACCCACCAGGGATCGGCTCCACTGGTCCTCCCACCCCACCAGGGATCGGGCTCCACTGGTCCTCCCACCCACCAGGGATTGGGCTCCACTGGTCCTCCCACCCCACAGGAATCAGGCTCCACTGGTCCTCCCACCCCACCAGGGATTGGGCTCCACTGGTCCTCCCACCCCACCAGGGATCATCTCCACTGGTCCTCCCACCCACCAAGGATCGGGTTCCGCCGGTCCTCCCCTCCCACCCCACAGGGATCGGCTCCACTGGTCCTCCCACCCCACAGGGATCAGGCTCCACTGGTCCAAACCTCCCACCCCACCAGGGATCATCTCCACTGGTCCTCCCACCCCACCAGGGATCGGGCTCCACTGGTCCTCCCACCACCCACCAGGGATCGGGCTCCACTGGTCCAAACCTCCCACCCCACAGGGATCATCTCCACTGGTCCTCACCTCACCGCCACCCCCCAGGGATCCGCTCCACTAGTCCTCCCGCCACCCCACCAGGGATCGGCTCCTCTGGTCCTCCCACCACCCCACAGGGATCATCTCCACTGGTCCTCCCCTCCCACCAGGGATTGGCTCCACTGGTCCTCCCACCCCACAGGGATCAGGCTCCACTGGTCCAAACCTCCCACCCCACCAGGGACCATCTCCACTGGTCCTCCCACCCCACCAGGGATCGGGCTCCACTGGTCCTCCCACCACCCACCAGGGATCGAGGTCCACTGGTCCAATCCTCCCACCCCACCAGGGATCATCTCCACTGGTCCTCCCACCCCACCAGGGATCGGGCTCCACTGGTCCTCCCACCACCCCACAGGGATCATCTCCACTGGTCCTCCCCTCCCCTACCACCAGGGATCCCACCAGGGTTCGGCTCCACTGCTCCTCCCACCACCCGCCAGGGATCGAGCTCCACTGGTCCTTCTGCCACCCCACCAGGGATCGGTTCCTCTCGTCCTCCCACCCCACAGGGATCGGGCTCCACTGGTCCTCCCACCCCACAGGGATCAGGCTCCACTGGTCCAAACCTCCCACCCCACCAGGGATCATCTCCACTGGTCCTCCCACCCACCAGGGATCAGCTCCACTGGTCCTCCCACCCCACCAGGGATCGGGCTCCACTGGTCCTCCCACCCACCAGGGATTGGGCTCCACTGGTCCTCCCACCCCACAGGAATCAGGCTCCACTGGTCCTCCCACCCCACCAGGGATTGGGCTCCACTGGTCCTCCCACCCACCAGGGATCGGGCTCCACTGGTCCTCCCACCCCACCAGGGATCGGGCTCCACTGGTCCACCCACCAGGGATTGGGCTCCACTGGTCCTCCCACCCCACAGGAATCAGGCTCCACTGGTCCTCCCACCCCACCAGGGATTGGGCTCCACTGGTCCTCCCACCCACCAAGGATCGGGCTCCGCCGGTCCTCCCCTCCCATCCCACAGGGATCGGGCTCCACTGGTCCTCCCACCGCCCCACAGGGATTGTCTCCACTGGTCCTCCCACCACCCCACAGGGATCGTCTCCACTGGTCCTCCCACCACCCCACAGGGATCATCTCCACTGGTCCTCCCGCCACCCCACCAGGGATTGGGCTCCACTGGTCCTCCCCTCCCACCCCACCAGCCTCCGCGTCCAGCACGTAATTCTCAGTAATTTCAGCCACCTGCAATGGGATCCCACCACCAAAACCTCTTTCCTCCTCCACACCCTCCCTTTCTGTTTTCCACAGGGATCGCTCCCTACTCGACTCCCTTGTCCATTCATCCCTCCCCCTGATCTCCCAGTGGCTCTTATCCTTGCAAGTGGAGCAAGTACTACACCTGGCCCTACACCTTCTCCCTCAATATCATTCAGAGCCGTAAACAGGCCTTCCAGGTGAGGCGACACTTCACCTGTGAGTCTGTTGGGGTCATTTTCTGTGTCCGGTGCTCCCGGTGTGATCTCCTGTATATCGGGGAGACCCGACATAGATTGGGAGACCGGTTCACCGAGCACCTACTCTCTGTCTGCCAGAAAACGCGGGATCTCCCAGCGGCCACCCACTTTAATTCCCCTTCCCATTCCCATTCTGAAATGTCAGTCCCTGGCCTCTACTGCTGCAATGAGGACGTGGTCCAGTTGGAAAAGCAACCCCAGATTTCTGTCCGGGTTGCTTCCAACCTGACTGCATGAACATCGATTTGTTGAACTTCAGGGGATTGTGGCCCCCTCTCGCTCACTTACCTCACTTCCTCTCTTACCTTATCTCCTTAATTGCCCATCACCTCCCTCTTTTTCTTTCATGGCCTTCTGTTCTCTCCTGTCAGATTCCCCCTTCCCCAGCCCTTTATCTCTTTCACCAATTGACTTGGCAGCTCCTTACTTCATCCCTACTCCCCTCCCGGTTTCACATGTCATCTACTACCTTGCATTCCTTCCTCACCCACCCCCTGCTCCCCTGCTCTTACTCTGATTTCTCAATAGTACTTCTGCAGTTCTGATGAATGGCCTCGGCCCAAAACGACAACTGTACACTCTTTTCCGCAGATGCTACCTGGCCTGCAGATTTCCTCCAGCATTTTGTGTGTGCGATAGACAATAGGTGCAGGAGTAGGCCATTTGGCCTTTCGAGCCAGCACCGCCATTCACTGTGATCATGGCTGATCATCTGCAATCAGTATCCAGTTCCTGCCTTATCCCCATAACCTTTGATTCCGCTATCTTTAAGAGCTCCATCTAATTCTTTCTTGAAAGCATCCAGAGAATTAGCCTCCACTGCCTTCTGAGGCAGAGCATTCCACAGATCCACAACTGTCTGGGTGAAAAAGTTGTTCCTCAACTCCGTTCTAAATGGCCTACCCCTTATTCTTAAACTGTGGCCTCTGGTGCTGGACTCACCCATCAGCAGGAACATGCTTCCTGCCTGCAGTGTGTCCAATCCCTTAATAATCTTACATGTTTCAATCAGGTCCCCTCTCATCCTTCTAAATTCCAGTGTATACAAGCCCAGTCGCTCCAATCTTTCAACATATGACAGTCCCGCCATCCCGGGGATTAACCTTGTGAACTTACGCTGCACTCTCTCAATAGCAAGAATGTTCTTCCTCAAATTTGGAGACCAAAACTGCACACAATACTCCAGGTGTGGTTTCACCAGGGCCCTGTACAGCTGCAGAATGACCTATTTGCTCCTATACTCAACTCCCCTTGTTATGAAGGCCAACATACCATTAGCTTTCTTCACTGCCTGCTGTACCTGCATGCTTACTTTCAGTGACTGATAAACAAGGACACCTAGATCTCGTTGTACTTCACCTTTTCCCAACTTGACACCATTCAGATAGTAATCTACCTTCCTGTTCTTGCCACCTAAGTGGATAACGTCACATTTATCCACATTAAACTGCATCTGCCCACTCACTCAACCTGTCCAAATCACCCTGCATTCTCATAACATCCTCCTCACATTTCACACTGCCACCCAGCTTTGGGTCATCTGCAAATTTGTTAATGTTACTTGTAATCCCTTCATCTAAATCATTAATGTATATTGTAAATAGCTGTGGCCCCAGCACTGAGCCTTGTACCCCACGAGTCACTGCCTGCCATTCTGAAAGGGACCCGTTAATCCCTACTCTTTGTTTCCTGTCTGCCAGCCAATTTTCTATCCATGTCAGTACCCTACCCCCAATACCATGTGCTCCAATTTTGCCCACTAATCTATGTGGGACCTTATGAAAGGCTTTCTGAAAGTCCAGGTACCCTACATCCACTGGCTCTCCCTTGTCCATTTTCATAGTTACATCCTCAAAAAATTCCAGAAGATTAGTCAAGCATGATTTCCCCTTCGTAAATCCATGCTGACTCGAACCAATCCTGTTACTGCTGTCCAAATGTGCCACTATTTCATCTTTTATAATTGACACCAGCATCTTCCCCACCACTGATGTCAGACTAACTGGTCTATAATTTCCTGTTTTCTCTCTTCCTCCTTTCTTAAAAAGTGGGATAACATTAACTACCCTCCAATCCACAGGAACTGATCCTGAATCTATAGAACATTGGAAAATGATTACCAATGTATCCATGATTTCTAGAGCCACCTCCTTAAGTACCGTGGGATGCAGACCATCAGGCCCTGGGGATTTATCAGCCTTCAGTCTCTTCAGTCTATCCAACACCAGTTTCTGCCGAATGTGAATTTCCTTCAGTTCCTCTGTTACCCTAGCTCCTCTGGCCACTAATACATCTGGGATTTTGTGTCTTCCCTAGTGAAGACAGACAGATCCAAAGTACCTGTTCAACTCGTCTGCCATTTCTTTGTTCCCCTTAATAAGTTCACCCGTTTCTGTCTTCAAGGGCCCGACTTTGGTCTTAACTAATTTTTTCCTCTTCACGTACCTAAAGAAGCTTTTACTATCCTCCTTTATATTCTTGGCTAGCTTACCTTCGTATCTCATCTTTTCTCCCTGTATTGCCTTTTTAGTTATCTTCTGTTGCTCTTTAAAAATTTCCCAATCCTCCGGCTTCTCGCTCATCTTTGCTATTTATTTTTATACTGTCCTTGACTTCCCTTGTCAGCCACGGTCACCCCTTACTCCCCTTAGAATCTTTCTTCCTCTTTGGAATGAACTGATCCTGCACCTTCTGTATTATTCCCAGAAATATCTGCCATTGTTGTTCCACTGTCATCCCTGCTAGGGTATCTTTCCAGTCAACTTTGGCCAGCTCCTCCCTCATAGCACCATAGTTCCCTTTATTCAACTGTAATACTGACACTTCCGAGTTTCCCTTCTCCCTCTCAGATTGTAGATTAAAACTTATCATATAATGGTCACTACCTCCTAATGGCTCCTTTACCTCGAGTTCCCTTATCAAATCCGGTTCATTACACAACACTAAATCCAGAATTGCCTTCTCTATGGTAGGCTCCAGTACAAACTGCTCGAAGAATCCATCTCGGAGGGACTCCACAAACTCCCTTTCTTGGGGTCCAGCACCAACCTGATTTTCCCAGTCTACCTGCATGTTGAAATCCCCCATAACAACTGTAGCATTACCTTTGCGACATGCCAATTTTAACTCTTGATTCAACTTGCACCCTATATCCAGGCTACTGCTTGGGGGCCTGTAGATAACTCCCATCAGGGTCTTTTAGCCCTTACAGTTTCTCAGTTCTATCCGTACTGACTCTACATCTCCTGATTCTATGTCACCCCTCGCAAGGGACTGAATTTCATTCCTCACCAACAGAGCCACCCCACCCCCTCTGCCAACCTGTCTGTCCTTTCGATGGGACGTATCCCCTTGAATATTCATTTCCTAGCCCTGGTCCTCTTGCAGCCATGTCTCTGTTATTCCTACAACATCATACTTGCCAACTTCCAACTGAGCCTCAAGCTCATCCACTTTATTTCTTATACTTCGTGCATTCATATATAATACTCTTAATCCTTTACTCCTCTCACCTTTCACATGGACTCCTATTGCACTTGGCCGATCCCTTCCTGAGCTTTCTGCCCTGTTAATTCTGTTGTCTTTCTTAACTTTTCTTATTCTCTCTTTCCTTTTAACTCCATCCTTATATTTCCAGTTCGTCTCTTCCCCCCACTACTTAGTTTAAACACACCCGTTGACCCTGACGCTCAGTGGAATCTCAGTAACAGAGCCCAACCCACGTCAGATGTTTGGTAACTGATCCTCCGATCCCCGATCCTCACCGTGAGATCAGTAACTGACCCTCCGATCCCTGATCCTCACAGTGAGATCGGTAACTGATCCTCCGATCCTCGATCCTCACCGTGAGCTCAGTAACTGATCCTCCGATCCCTGATCATCGCCGTGAGCTCAGTAACTGATCCTCCGATCCCCGATCCTCACCGTGAGCTCGGTAACTGACCCCCGATCCTCACCCTGAGATCAGTAACTGACCCTCTGATCCCCGATCCTTACCGTGAGATCAGTAACTGACCCCCGATCCTCACCCTGAGATCAGTAACTGACCCTCTGATCCTCACCCTGAGATCAGTAACTGACCCTCTGATCCTCCGATCCACACAGTGAGATCGGTAACTGACCCTCTGATCCCCGATCCTCACAGTGAGCTCAGTAACTGACCCTCCGATCCCCGATCCTCACCGTGAGCTCAGTAACTGACACTCCGATCCCCGATCCTCACCGTGAGATCAGTAACTGACCCTCCGATCCCCGATCCTCACCGTGAGCTCAGTAACTGATCCTCCGATCCCCGATCCTCACCGTGAGATCAGTAACTGACCCTCCGATCCCTGATCCTCACAGTGAGATCGGTAACTGATCCTCCGATCCCCGATCCTCACCGTGAGCTCAGTAACTGATCCTCTGATCCCTGATCATCGCCGTGAGCTCAGTAACTGATCCTCCGATCCCCGATCCTCACTGTGAGCTCGGTAACTGACCCCCGATCCTCACCCTGAGATCAGTAACTGACCCTCTGATCCCCGATCCTTACCGTGAGATCAGTAACTGACCCCCGATCCTCACCCTGAGATCAGTAACTGACCCTCTGATCCTCACCCTGAGATCAGTAACTGACCCTCTGATCCTCCGATCCTCACAGTGAGATCGGTAACTGACCCTCTGATCCCCGATCCTCACAGTGAGCTCAGTAACTGACCCTCCGATCCCCGATCCTCACCGTGAGCTCAGTAACTGACCCTCCGATCCCCGATCCTCACCGTGAGCTCAGTAACTGACACTCCGATCCCCGATCCTCACCGTGAGATCAGTAACTGACCCTCCGATCCCCGATCCTCACCGTGAGATCAGTAACTGATCCTCCGATCCCCGATCCTCACCGTGAGATCAGTAACTGACCCTCCGATCCCCGATCCCCACAGTGAGATCGGTAACTGACCCTCCGATCCCCGATCCTCACCGTGAGCTCAGTAACTGACCCTCCGATTCCCGATCCCCACAGTGAGATCGGTAACTGATTCTCCGATCCCTGATCCTCACCGTGAGATCGGTAACTGACCCTCTGATCCCCGATCCTCACCGTGAGCTCAGTAACTGACCCTCCGATCCCCGATCCTCACCGTGAGCTCAGTAACTGATCCTCCGATCCCCGTTCCTCACCGTGATCTGTTACCAACCCCCCCACCGATCCTCACCGTGATCTCCATTACTGACCCCTGATCCTCACCGTGATTTCGGAACCTCTGTCCCTCACTATGACCTTGGTCATTTACCCCCGACCCTCACCATGAGCTCGTTAACTGACCCCGGACCCTGATCTACTTGTTATTGATAGATTATCTACTGATCTCTTTTATAATGGTATCGCTCTCCAACTTCTCCTATGCTACATCAACCGACTGCATTGGTGCTGGTCTTGCACACATGTGGAGCTCGTCGATTTCATCAACTTTGCCTTTAACTTCCGCCCTGCCCTCAAACTTACCTGGTCCATATAGAACATAGAAATCTACAGCACATTACAGGCCCTGAGGCCCACAACATTGTGCCGACCATGTAACCTACTCTAGAAGCTGCCTAGTATTTCCCTACTGCATAGTCCTCTATTTTTCTAAGCTCCGTGTACCTATCCAGGAGTCTCTTAAAAGACCCTATTGTATCCGCCTCCACCACCATGGCTGTCATTGCATTCCACGCACTCACCACTCTGTGTGAAAAACTTACTCCTGACATCCCCTCTCAAACACCTTAAAACTATGTCCCCTGGTGTTAGCCATTTCAACCCTGGGAAAAAGCCTCTGACTATCCACATGATCAATGCCTCTCTTCATAAGATGAAGAGAGATCTTAATACACTTCTATCAAGTCACCTTTCATCCTCCATCACTCTAAGGGAAAAGGCCAAGTTCACTCAACCTTTTCTCATAAGGCATGCTCTCCAAACCAGGCAACATCCTTGTAAATCTCCTTTGCATTCTCTATAGTATCCACATAGTAGTGACGTGACCAGAACTGAACACAGTACTCCAAGTGGGGTCTAACTAAGGTCTTGTATAGCTGCAACATCACCTCAAGGCTCTTGAACTCAATCCCATGGTTGATGAATGCCAACACTGCAAATGCCTTCTTAACAATACTGTCAACCTGCGCAGCCTTTCTTCAGTGAATTACCACACCCAAACAAGAGTAATACACAAGTGGTACTCACAAAGGTACTCTTCTCACTAGAGAACCTATGGATTAACTACATGACAGTCACACCTTCGTATTCGAATGGAACTCAAATTCACCCTTACGGGCTACTTAGGAGAGAGTCCAAACAGTGACCTCTTCATCACTAGCTTTCTTCTGCTTCAAGCCTTCCTCTCCCCCCTGCAAACTTCTTCTAGTTGTAGTACTTGTGAGAGTTGTTTATCAATACTCTGGATTGATCTCAACTCACCCTTTTCCAGGCTACTGAAAGTTCAAACTGGCAACCGACTCATCGGTGTCTTCCATTGACCGAATCCATCTTGGCTCTGAGCAAACAACAGGAATTCTGCAGATGCTGGAAATTCAAGCAACACACATCAAAGTTGCTGGTGAACGCAGCAGGCCAGGCAGCATCTCTAGGAAGAGGTACAGTCGACGTTTCAGGCTGAGGCCCTTCGTCAGGATTCCTGACAAAGGGTCTTGGCCTGAAACGTGGACTGTACCTCTTCCTAGAGATGCTGCCTGGCCTGCTGCGTTCACCAGCAACTTTGACTCTGAGCATGTGATTCTCTGTGTCTGTGACTGCCCTTGTAAAAAGTAAACAAACTGCAGAGAAACCATAACATCTGCTAGTCACCATAGCAACCAAGCAATTCTGCAGACAGTAGAAATTCACACAGAGCCCAAAAGTCAGTCTCAGTTCGTTCTCTCTCACTCTCTCTCTCTCTCTCTCTCTCTCTCTCTCTCCCCCTCTCCCTCCCCCCTCCCTCCCTCCTTAAAGTGACAGTCCACAGAAAATATGAACCCTAGGGGTACATAACACTATTGAGTCCCCTATCACTACCACTCCCCACTCCTCCCTCTTTTCCTTCTGCACCACGGATCTATGCTTTGTGCCAGTAACCTGGTCTCCTTGGCATTCCCCTGGGAGGTCATCCCCCACAACAGTATCCAAAACGGTGTACTTATTATCGAGGGGAATAGTCACAGGGGTGCTCTGCACTAACTGTCTCTTCACATTTCCATTTCGCCTGACAGTCACCCAGCTACTCGTCTCCTGCAACTCCGGGGTAACTGGGTCTATATCCAGCATGAAGAACACACAACGGCCATTTACTACACTAAGTACAGCAAGAGAAATAAAATGGACGATCTTGAAATTCATCTACAGATTGACAAATATGACGGTGTGGCCATTTCTGAAACATGGCTAAAGGATGGCTGTCATTGGGAGCTGAACGTCCAAGGACATATGGTGTATCAGAAAGATAGGTTAGTAGGCAGAGGGGGTGGTGCGGCTCCATGTATAAGAAATAATATTAAATCATTGGAAAGGGTTGACATAGGATCAGAAGGTGTAGAGTCTCTATGGATTGAGTTAAGAAATGGCAAGGGTAAAAGGACCCTAATGGCAGTTGTATACAGGCATCCGAACAGCAGCCAGGATGTGGATTACAAATTACAACAGGAGATAGAAAAGGCGTGTCAGTAAGGCAATGTCATGATATTGGGGATTTTAACATGAAAGTGGATTGGGAAAACCAGGTCAGTACTGGACATCAAGAGAGAGAATTTGGAGAATGTCTAAGAGATGGCTTTTTAGAACAGCTTGTTGTTGAGCCCACTAGGGGATTGGCTGTGTTGGAGTGGGTGTTGTGCAATGATCTGGAGGTGATAAAAGGGTTTAAGATTAAGGAATCCTTAGGGAACAGTGATCACAATTTGATCGAGTTCACTTTGAAATTTGAGAAGGAGAAACTAAATTCCAATGTGTCGGTATTTGAGTGGAATAAAGGAAATTACAATGACATGAGAGGGGAACTGGCCGAAGTTGACTGGAAAGGGACATTTGCAGGAGGGACAGCAGAGCAGCAATGGCTGGAGTTTCTGCAAAAAATGAGGGAAGTGCAAGATAGATAGATTCGATTAGATTATGAAGACACGCAGTCCTCTTTTATTGTCATTTAGTAATGCATGCATTAAGAAATGATACAATATTTCCTCTGGTGTGATATCACAAAACACAGGACAGACCAAGACTGAAAAAACTAACAAAACCACATAATTATAATGTACAGTTACAACAGTGCAACAATACCATAACTTGATGAAGAACAGTCCATGAATGAGCACAGTAAAAAGTTCAAAGTCTCTCAAATGTCCCTCATCTCACGCAGACAGGAGAAGGAAGAAAAATTCTCCCTGCCATGCCCGACCACAGTCCGACTCTGAGTCGTCCGAAAAAACTCCGAGCCTCCGATCAGCTCTCCGACACTGAGTACCGAACACCATCTCTATCCAAACGATTCGACTTCAATCTCGGTCGCCAACAGCAGGCAAAACCGGGGATTTTGAGGCCTTCCCTCGGAAGATTTCTTGATCGTGCAGTAACAACAGCAACGAACTTGCGTTTCAAAAATTTCTCCAGATGTTCCTTTGTGCTTTCATGTCTGTCTCCATCAAATCAGAATTGTCCACGGCCCCTATTTAATGGATAGGATATCATTTTCACTGGAGGGCTGTGCACACATGGCGCGCTGCTCTCTCTCCTCCCGCCACATAGGAAGAAATTTTCGAATGGAAGAAGGACATTACCGTGGCTGACAAGTGAAGTCAGAGCCAAAGTAAAAGCAAAAGAGAGGGCATACAAGGGAGCCAGAGCTAATGGGAAGATAGAGGATTGGGGAGCTTTTAAAAAACCTGCAGAAGGAAAATAAGAAGGTCATTCGGAAGGAAAAGATGAATTATGAGAGGAAGCTGGCGACTAATATCAAAGATACTAAAAGCCTTTTTAAGTATATAAAGGATAAAAGGGAGTTGAGGGTAGATATAGGACCAATAGAAAATGATGCTGGAGATACAGTAATGAGAGATGGCAGAGGAACTGAATGTGTATTTTGTATCAGTCTTCACAGTTGAAGATATCTGCAGTATACCGGACATTTAAGAGTGTCAAGGAAGTGAGGTTTGTATCGTGAAAATTACGACTGAGGAGGTGCTCAGGAAGCTTAATGGTCTGAGGCTGGATAAATCTCCTGGACCTGATGGAATGCACCCTCGGGTTCTGAAGGAGGTAGCCGGAGAGATTGCAGAGGCATTAACGATGATCTTTAAAGAATCAATAGATCCTGGCATTGTACTGGATGACTGGAAAATTGTAAATGTTACTCCGCTATTTAAGAAGGGTGGTAGGCAGCAGAAAGGAATCTATAGACCTGTTAGCCTGACATCAGTGGTTGGGAAGTTGTTGGAATCGATTGTTAGGGTTGAGATTACGGCGTACCTGGAGGCAAGTGACAAGATAGGCTAAAATCAGCATGGTTTTCTGAAAGAAAAGTCCTGCCTGACTAACCTACTGCAACTCTTTGAGGAAATTACAAGCAGGGTAGACTATGGAGATGCAGTAGACGTGGTGTACTTGGATTTTCAGAAGGCCTTTGACAAGGTGTCACACATGTGATATGAGCCCATGGAATTACAGAGAAGTTACTAGCATGGGTGGAGCATTGGCTGGTCGGCAGAAAACAGATAGTAGGAATAAAGGGATCCTATTCTGGCTGGCTGCCGGTTACCAGTGGAGTTCCACAGGGGTCAGTGTTGGGACAGCTGCTTTTTATGATGTATGTCAATGATTTAGACAATGGTATTAATAGATTTGTGGCTAAATTTGCCAATGATACAAAGATAGGTGGAGGAGCAGGTAGTGTTGAGGAAACAGAGAGCCTGCAGAGAGACTTAGATAGTTTAGGGGAACGGGCAAAGAAGTGGCAAATGAAATACAATGTTGGAAAGTGTATGGTCATGCACTTTGGTGGAAGAAATAAACAGGCAGACTATTATTTAGGTGGGGAGAGAATTCAAAATGCAGAGATGCAAAGGGACTTTGGAGTCCTTGTGCAAGATACTCTAAAGGTTAACCTCCAGGCTGAGTCAGTGGTGAAGAAGGCAAATGCAATGTTGGCGCTCATTTCTAGAGGTATAGAATATGAGAGCAGGGATGTGATGTTGAGGCTCTATAAGGCACTCGTGAGACCACACGGAGTATTATGTGCAGTTTTGGGCTCCTTATTTTAGAAAGGACATATTGACATTGGAGAGGGTTTAGGGAAGAATCACAAGAATAATTCCAGGAATGAAAGGGTTACCATATGAGGAACATCTGGCAGCTCTTGGGCTGTATTCCCTGGAGTTCAGGAGAATGAGGGGGGATCTCATAGAAGCATTCCGAATGTTAAAAGGCCTGAACAAATTAGATAAGGCAAAGTTTTTTCCCATGGTAAGGGATTCTAGGACAAGAGGGCATGACTTCAGGATTGAAGGACGTCCATTTTGAACTGAGATGTGGAGAAATCACTTTAGTCAGAGGGTGGTAAATCTGTGGAATTTGTCACCATGAGTGGCTGTGGAGGCCAAGTCATTGGGTGTACTTAAGGCAGAGATAGATAGGTTCTTGATCAGCCAGGGCATCAAAGGATATGGGGAGAAGGCAGGGGAGTGGGGATGACTGGAAGAATTGGATCAGCCCATGATTGAATGGCAGAGCAGACTCGGGCCGAATGGCCTACTTATATCTTATGGTCTAAGAGAGAGAAAAAAAGGGAACCTTAGCAAAAGCTTACCCAGAGTCAATGCCTTGTTTGAGCTGAAGCCTGACATTCCTACTCTCACCACTGGCCTACTCCCAACCATGGCCACCCCATTTGTCCCTTCTGTACTTTTAAACAAGTGTCTTGAGAAATCTTGTTGCTATGGCATGCACCTGCCAGTGATTGGACCGTCAGAACCCCTGCCATTTCTGTTTAATAAAAATGGCCTTGCAAATCTACTTTTAAGTTCTTCCTCTCCCATTAAACTAGTAGTTGCCATTCCTACCCCTGGAAAAAGACCACATCCTGTCTATGACATCATTTCATTTTATAAGCTGCCATTGGTGAGGAGACTCCCAATGTGGCCTCCTCTACATTGGCGAAGCCTGTTGTAAATTGGGGGACCACTTCATGAGCACCTCCGCTCCATCCACCAGAAGCAGAACTTCTTGGTGGCCAAACATTTTAATTCCGATTTCCATTTCCATTCTGACATGTCCATGGCATTCTCTTGTGCCACGATGAAGCTACCCTCTAATAGCTTCTAACCTGATGGCATGAATATCAATTTCTCCTTCCAGTAAAGTCAAGTCAAGTCACTTTTATTGTCATTTCAACCATAACTGCTGGTACAGTACACAGTAAAAACAAAACAATGATTCTCCAGGACCATGGTGCTACATGAAACAACACAAAACTACATTAGACTTCAGGCCTACACGGGACTACATAAAGTGCACAAAACAGTGCAAGACAGTACAATAATTAATAATCAAGACAATAGGCACAGTAAAGGACAAATTACAATATAATAATAAATGATGTAAATGTAAACAATGTTTTAGCAGGAATTGAGAAAGAAATGAGCAAAAATTGCAAAGGGAGTGGAGTGGTGTTCAGTTGACTGTGTGTGAGTGTGTATGTCTATTCCCCACACTGGCCTCTTCCCTCTTCTCATCTGCCTATCACGATCCCCGGGTACCCTCCTCCTTCCCTTTCTGCTATGATCCACTCTCCACTCCTATCAGATTTCTTTCTCTCCATCTCTTTACCTTTCCCACCCACCTGGTTTCACCCATCTCATTCTAGCTAGTCTCCTCCTCCTCTTCCCACATTTTTATTCTGGCATCTTCCCCCTTCCTTTCCAGTCCTGAAGAAGGGTCTCAACCCGAAACACTAACTGTTTATTCATTTCCGTAGACACTGCCTGACCTGCTGTTCCTCCAGCATTTTGTGAGTTTTGCTTCTGTTAGTGAAGATGTTTCAGGTTTTCAGTGTTTGCTTTCAATATCCTCAAATTCTTTTTCCTGTCCACCTGACACTTTCTTATGCTGAGTCACACTGCAGTAGAGTCCCTCTCATGACAAGGTGTGAGATATGTTCTCAGCTTGAGCACTGCGAAGACGGGGAGGAATTAGGGTCTTCACATTTATTCCAGTTCCTTTAGCCTGTTGTGGTTTATAATTAAATATTTTCATTCACACCTGCATTCATGGATATAACACTGAGCTCCCTACCTCTAAGGATGTGTTTCAGAAACCTGTGGGCAAAGAAGAGTTTGTTAAAGTTCGAAAGAGAGACCTGGAGAGACTAACGACTGAGACGATGCAAATCAAGGACTTCCTGCCCAAGATACTGAATGGAGAATTCCTAGAATGCTTCCATCAGCTGGAAATTGCTGAAAAAAGTGAGTGTTTGTGTGGCATCTTAGTGCAAAGTTCAAAGTAAATTTATTATCAAAATAGTGTCATTGGAGAGAGTCCAGAAGAGTTTCACAGGGATAATTCCAGGAATGAAAGGGTTAACATAAGAGGAGCATTTGGCAGCTTTGGGTCTGTATTCACTGGAATTTAGAAGAATGCAGGGCGATCTCATTGAAACCTACCAAATGTTGAAAGGGCTCTGAGGTAGATGTGGAGAGGATGTTTCCTCTGGTAGGGTATACAGAACTAGAGGGGTGACCTTTTAGGACAGAGGTAAGTAGGAATTTTTTTTAGCCAGAGAGCAGTGAATCTGTGGAATGCTGCTCTGCCACAGACTGAAGTGGAAGCCAGGTACATGGGTATATTTAAGTCCTGATTGGTCAGGCCATCAAAGGACATGGTGAGAAGGCAGATGTATGGGGTTGAGTGGCCATGATGGAATGGCGGAGCAGGCTCTGTGGGCTGAATGGCCTCATTCTGCTCCTATGTCTTCTGTACTACCCTGAGACTCACTCTCTTCAGAATCAGGTCTCATATCACCAGCATATGTCATGAAATGTGTTAACTTTACGACAGCAGTACAATGCAATACATGATAAATATAGTAAAAACTGAATTACAGTATGAATAAGCAACACACACAAAATGCTGGAGGAACTCAGCAGGCCAGGCAACATCTATGGAAAAAAGTACAGTCGACGTTTCGGGCCGAGACCCTTCAGCAGTCAGAATAAATATGTATATTAAATAGTTAAATTCAGATAAGTAGTGTAAAACAGAAATTTAAAAAAACAAGTAGTGAGGTGGTGTACGTGGATTCAATGTCCATCTAGAAATTGGATGGCAGAGGGGAAGAAGCTGTTCCTGAATCATGAAGTGAGTGCCTTCAGGCTACTTTACCTCCTTCGTCATAACAATGAAAAGAGGGCATGTTCTGGGTGATGGGGTTCCTTGATAATGGAATTCACTTTTCTGAGGCACCGTGCCTTGAAGATGTCCTGGATACTTTGGAGGCTAGTGCCCATGATGACGTTCACTAATTTTACAACTCTCTACAGCTTACTTTGATCCTGTGCAGTAGCCCCTCCCTCCCAGACCAGACAGTGATGCAGCCTGTTAGAATGCTGTCCATCGTACATTTGTAGAAGTTTTTGAGTGTTTTAGATGACAAACCAAATCTCCTCAAGCTCCTGACTCCTCAAAAGCCGCTGTCTTGCCTCTTTTATAGCTGCATCAATACATTGGAACCGGGTTAGATCCTCAGAAATATTGACACCTTGGAACTTGAAACTGCTCACTCACTCAACTTCTGATCCCTCTATGAAGATTGGTTTGTGTTCCCTCATCTTACCCTTTCTGAAGTCCATAATCAGCTCTTTGATTTTACTGACGTTTGGTGCAAAGTGTTGCTGCGACACCACTCAACTAGCTGATATATCTTGCAGGCATTTATAAAGTTCCTATGTACTATTCTTAGATTCATTCTCTTGCAGCCATTCATAAAGTCCCTATGTACTACCCTGAAATTCATTCTCCTGCAGGCACTTACAACAGATAGGAAATACAATAGAATTTTACAAAAATTAAACAAAAACAAAGACTGACAAACAGCCAATGTGCAAAAGAAGACCAGCTGTGCAAATAAAAAATAATACTGAGAATATGAGTTGTAAAGAGTCCTTGAAAATGAGTCTATAGGATATTGAATCAGTTCAGAGTAGTGGTGAGTGAAGTTATCCATACTGGTTCAGGAGCCTGATGGTTGAAGGGTAGTAACTTTTCTTGAATCTGCTGCTGTGGGACTTAAGGCTCCTGTATGTCCTATCTGATGGTAGAAGCGAGAAGAGAGCATGTCCTAAATGGTGTGTGTCTTTGATTATGGATATTGCTTTCTCGTGCTCCTTGTAAATGTGCTCAATGGCAGAGAAGGCTTTACCTATGGTGAACTGAGCTGTGATCACCATCTTCTGTAGCCTTTACCATTCCTGGGCAATGGTGTTTCCATACCAGGCTGTGATACAACCGCACTTCTACACACTCAGTTCTCAGTGAAATGTTTGACCTTGATGAGTTTGTTATTTATTAATGAACCAAGATTGTCATGAATTCATGTTAAGGATTAGAAAACAGGTCAGTACAGACCCTTTTAATCTTTTCTGAGATCAATCTTTCTGTGACTAATCCCTTGTTCTAGATATCCCCTTCAAGGAAACAGCTTCCTCATCCATTCTGTCATGCCCACTCAGAATTTTGATTAGATCCCTTTTCATTCTTAAACTTTTAATGAACACAAACCTAGGTGACATAATGTAGCCTCATGTTGCAATTTTGCCTTCCCAGAAATTAGACTGATGAACTTTTGCTGCATTCCCTCAATGGCAGGTAAATTCTGTCTTAGATAAGAGCACCAAAGCTGCAGTTATGGTCTCACAAAACCCTGTTGAGCAAGATATTATTTCTCCTGAACACAGATCTTCTTGTTGTGAAGGCTATAACCTCAATAGGTTCAATACGTACATTTAATATCAGAGAAGGAGAAGTGTATACAATATACATCCTGAAATTCTTTTTCTTTACAAACATCCACGAAAACAGAGGGGTGCCCCAAAGAATGAATGACAGTTAAACGTTAGAACCCCAAAGCACCCCCCAGCTCCTCCCTCCCACGTACAAGCAGCAGCAAGACAATAACCACCTTCTCCCTCACCCGCTAAAAAGTATCGGCGCCCTCCACCGAGCACTCAAGCTGCAGCAAAGCATCAGTAAAGACACTTGAACTTCCCACCCCTACCTTAAAGCCATGTTCTCTTGTATGGAGCAGTGGTGCCCTGGGGAAGAGGCACTGGCTGTCCACTCTATCCATTCCTCTTAATATCTTGTATACCTCTATCATGTCTCCTCTCATCCTCCTCCTCTCCAAAGAGTGAAGCCCTAGCTTCCTTTATCTCTGATCATAATGCATACTCTCTAAACCAGGCAGCATCCTGGTAAATCTCCTCTGTACCCTTTTCAATGCTTCCACATCCTTCTTATAGTGAGGCGACCAGAACTGGACACAGTACTCCAAGTGTGGCCTAACCAGAGTTTTATAGAGCTTTCCCTCCCCCGCCTCTTTGCTTTCTGCAAGGATCGCTCCCTACGCGACTCTCTTGTCCATTCGTCCCCCCCATCCCTCCCTGCTAATCTCCCTCCTGGCACTTATCCTTGTAAGTGGAACAAGTGCTACACATGCCCTTACATTTCTTCCCTTACCACCATTCAGGCCCCAGACAGTCCTTCCAGGTGAGGCGACACTTCACCTGTAAGTCGGCTGGGGTGATATACTGCGTCCGATGCTCCCGATGTGACCTTCTGTATATTGGCGAGGCCTGACTCAGAGTGGGAGATCGTTTTGCTGAACACCTACACTCTGTCCGCCAGAGAAAGCAGGATCTCCCAGTGGCCACACATTTTAATTCCACATCCCATTCCCATTCTGACATGTCTATCCATGGCCACCTCTACTGTAAAGATGAAGCCACACTCAGGTTGGAGGAACAACACCTTATATTCCGTCTGGGTAGCCTCCAACCTGATGGCATGAACATTGACTTCTCTAACTTCCACTAATGCCCCACCTCCCCCTCGCACCCCATCCGTTATTTATATACACACATTCTTTCTCTCTCTCTCTCTCTCCTTTTTCTCCCTCTGTCCCTCTGACTATACCCCTCGCCCATCCTCTGGTTCCCCCCCCCTTTTCCTTCTCCCTGAGCCTCCTGTCCCATGATCCTCTCATACCTCTTTTGCCAATCACCTGTCCAGCTCTTGGCTCCATCCCTCCCCCTCCTGTCTTCTCCTATCATTTTGGATCTCCCCCTCCCCCTCCCACTTTTAAATCTCTTACTAGCTCTTTCTTCAGTTAGTCCTGACGAAGGGTCTCGGCCTGAAACGTCGACTGTACCTCTTCCTAGAGATGCTGCCTGGCCTGCTGCGTTCACCAGCAACTTTGATGTGTGTTGCTTTTATAGAGCTGCATCATTACCTCGCAACTCTTAAACTCTATCCGTCGACTTATGAAAACTAACACCCCATAAGCTTTCTTAACTACCCTATCTACCTGTGAGGCAACTTTCAGGGATCTGTGGACATGTACCTCCAGATCCCTCTGCTCCTCCACACTACCAAGTATCCTGCCATTTACTTTGTACTCTGCCTTGGAATTTGTCCTTCCAAAGTGTACCACCTCACACTTCTTCGGGTTGAACCTCCATCTGCCACTTCTCAGCCCACTTCTGCATCCTATCAATGTCTCTCTGCAATCTTTGGCAATCCTCTACACTATCTACAACACTACCAACCTTTGTGTCATCTACAGACTTGTCAACCCACCCTTCTACCCCCACATCCAGATCATTAATAAAAATCACGAAAAGTAGAGGTCCCAGAACAGATCCTTGTGGGACACCACTAATCACAACCCTCCAATCCAAATGTACTCCCTCCACCACGACCCTCTGCTTTCTGCAGGCAAGCCAATTCTGAATCCATCTGGCCAAACTTCCCTGGATCCCATGCCTTCTGACTTTCTGAATAAGCCTACCGTGTGGAACTTTGTCAAATTCCTTACTGAAATCCATGCAGATCACATCCACTGCACTACCCTCATCTATATGCCTGGTCATCTCCTCAAAGAACTCCATCAGGCTTGTTAAACATGATCTGCCCTTCATAAAGCCATGCTGACTGTCCCTGATCAGAGCATGATTCTCCAAATGCCCATAGATCCTATCTCTAAGAATCTTTTCCAACAGCTTTCCCACCACAGACGTAAGGCTCACTGGTCTATAATTACCCTACTACCTTTTTTGAACAAGGGGTCAACATTCACCCTCCTCCAATCCTCCGGTACCATTCCCGTGGACAACGACATAAAGATCCTAGCCAGAGGCTCAGCAATCTCTTCCCTCGCCTCGTGGAACAGCCTGGGGAATATTCCGTCAGGCCCCGGGGACTTATCTGTCCTAATGTATTTTAACAACTCCAACACCTCCTCTCCCTTAATATCAACATGCTCCAGAACATCAACCTCACTCATATTGTCCTCACCATCATCAAGTTCCCTCTCATTGGTGAATACCGAAGAGAAGTATTCATTGAGGACCTCGCTCACTTCCGCAGCCTCCAGGCACATCTTCCCACCTTTATCTCTAATCGGTCCTTCCTTCACTCCTGTCATCCTTTTGTTCTTCACATAATTGAAGAATGCCTTGGAGTTTTCCTTTACCCTACTCGCCAAGGTCTTCTCATTCCCCCTTTTTGCTCTCCTCAGCCCCTTCTTATGCTCCTTTCTTGCTACCCTATATTCCTCAATAGACTCATCTGATCCTTGCTTCCTAAACCTCATGTATGCTGCCTTCTTCCACCTGACTAGATTCTCCACCTCACTTGTCATCCATGGTTCCTTCACCCAACCATTCTTTACCTTCCTCACCGGGACAAATTTATCCCTAACATCCTGCAAGAGATCCCTAAACATCGACCATATGTCCATAGTACATTTCCCTGCAAAAACATCATCCCAATTCACACCCGCAAGTTCTAGCCTTATAGCCTCATAATTTGCCCTTCCCCAATTAAAAATTGTCCTGTCCTGTCCTGTCTGATTCAATCCTTTTCCATGATAATGTTAAAGGCCAGGAAGCGGTGGTCACTGTCCCCCAGATGCTCACCCACTGAGAGATCTGTGACCTGATCCAGTTCATTACCTAATACTAGATCTAGTATTCATTACCAAGTTATTCGTGTTTATGACAAACAGCATGGTTGCCAGAACCAATCCCTGTGTACACTGCACTGGTCACAGGCTTCCAATCACCAGCTCTCCTCTGCCTCCCCTCACCAAACCAATTCTGGACCCAGTTTCCCACCTCACTAAGACTTCCTGAAATCCATGTAGACTATATTAGGCTGCCCTCCAGTATATTTTGTTAACTGTTGAAAAATACAGACAAGTTGGTCAGACAGCATCTTCCTCCCCCCTCCCCCCCCCCAGCCCATCAAAGCTATTGTGACCATCTTTGATTTATCTATGGCTTTCCAAGCAGTGATTAATCCTCTCCTTTGAAATTACATCCTTACCGCTGACTTTGGGCTGAGAGGTACAGTTGATTCCAGTTAATTGAGCCATTGGTTAATTGGGGCAGCTGGTTATTTGGGACAACTCTTAGAGAACAAAACTAATCAAGAAAATAGCTGGGATTCCCTTTGTTTGTTTTGGACATTATGCCACTTCACTAAGACAGGAGACAGTTGCCAAGAAGTTTCTAACTAGCATCAGTCACATGAATTTGTCTGGCCGTTAGACAATTGCACCTTGCTTAGAGCGAACAGTCTTGTCTCCACTGCAGTTTTTGAATGAACTCATGAAGGTCTCTGTCAGAACCGTGGAGCCATACAGAATGGAAGCAGGACATTCAGCCCATCTTGTGTCATAGGAATTAATCCCACCTAACGATATCTGGCCCATAGCCTCCCATGCCCTTGTGTCATCAGAATTAATCCGATCTAACGATATCTGGCCCATAGTCTCCCATGCCCCTGTGTCATCAGAATTAATCCTATCTGACAGCTCCTGGCCCGTAGTCTCCCATGCCCTTGTGTTATCTAAATTAATCCCGTCTACCGGCTCCTGGCCCGTAGTCTCCAAAAGCTCATTAAGTGTGTACCTTTGGGTATGAGTGACAACAGATCATTAATTTTAGCAAAACCACTGTTTGAATTGAATTTACTTAAATCTTACATCTATCCCACAACATGAGGGAGTAAAAATCTTTGCGTTGTGACTCTGTTGCAATGTACAGACATGTGAATTTGTAAGTCTAATGGCTTATTAGACATTCCCACTATTCAGGACATTTACAGGTGTGTAAAAAGGGCCCGAAAGATCACTGGGGACGTGAGTCACCCCAACCATAAACTGTTCCAGCTGCTCCCATCCAGGAAATGGTACCACAGCATAAAAGTCAGGACCAACAGGCTTCCACCAGGCCATCAGACTGATTAATTCATGCTGACACATTCGTATTTCTATGTTATATTGACTGTCCTGTTTGTACATACTATTTATCATAAATTACTATAAATTGTACATTGTACATTTAGACGGAGATGTAACATAAAGATTTTACTCGTGTATATGAAGAATGTAAGTAATAAAGTCAACTCAATTCAATTCAGTTGTAGAAAGAAGCTGTCCCGTAGCCCATGAGTCCTGGCTTTAATGCTGTGGTACCGTTTGCCAGATGGAAGCAGCTGAAACTGTTTATGGTTGAGGTGACTGGTGACCCCGATGATCTTCCAGGCCTTGTTTCTGCACCTGGTGCTCTAAATGTCCTCAATGGAGGGAAATTCAAATCCACAGATGCTTTGAGCTGTTCGTACTACTTTCTGTAGTGCCCAGCGATCAAGGTTGGTGCAGTTCCCGTACCAGGTGGTGATACAGCCAGTCAGTATGCTGTCAATGGTGCCCCTGTAGAAGGTCTTGAGGATTTGGGGGCTCATGCCGAACTTCAGTTGCCTGAGGAGTAAGAGACGAAGTTGTGCTTTTTTGTTTGCCGTACAGTCCAGGTGAGATCTTCAGTGATGTGTATACCAAGGAACGTGAAAATATTTACCCCCCAGTAACTGTCAAAGAACTGAACGTGGCCATCTCTAGGTTAAAGGCTGGAAAGTCCCCGGGTTCTGATGGGTTTACCTCAGAGTGGTACAAGTCCCTGAAGACACAGTTAGCCCCATTACTACTTAACACCTTTAATTGGATCTTGCAGAGAGGAGAAACTCCACCTTCCTGGAGAGAAGCGATTATTTCAGTTATTCCTAAAGAAGGTAAAGATAAACTAGAATGTGGCAATTATCGGCCAATTAGTGTTCTTAATTTAGATTACAAACTATTTACATTTATATTAGCGCGCAGATTGGAAAAGCTTTTACCTGGCCTAATCCATTTAGACTAGACTGGATTTATTCAACAAAGACAAACACAGGACAACATAAGGAGAACTCTGCACATATTAGAACAGGTTAATAAGAACGAGACAGAGACAATGGTAGTAGGATTGGATGCTGAGAAAGCTTTTGATTCGGTTAGTTGGGCATTCCTATACAGAGTGTTAGGAAGATTCGGCTTTCAAGAAAGGTTTATTAAAGTAATTCAGACTCTGTATGACAGCCCAACAGCCCGAATTAAGATAAATGGGGACCTCTCTGACTCCTTCATTTTAGAGAGAGGCACTAGACAGGGATGCCCAATTTCTCCTCTCCTTTTTGCGCTATATATTGAACCACTTGCCCAACTAATAAGACAGAGCGAAATCGTAAAAGGTATCAAGGTGGCAGGGATTGAACAGAAAGTGGCGTTATTCGCAGATGATGTTTTGGTCTATCTGAGTGAACCAGAAAAATCATTTATAGGATTGTTTACACTGTTGGATGACTTTGGGAAAATATCAGGTTATAAAATAAATGTAAAGAAAACGCAGGTTATGTCCCTAAATTACACACCATCCAAAAAAATTGCAGGATACATACGATCTTAAGTGGGAAGCTAAATCATTAAAATATTTAAGAATAACCCTGCCGAAGGATCTTTCAACACTGTCACAGGTAAATTATGGGCCATTAATCTCAGAGATAAAAGCAGATATGCATAGATGGAATCTTATCCCCTTTTTAAGTTTAAATTCAAGGATAAATACTATAAAAATGAATATTCTTCCTCGGTTATTATATCTTTTCCGTACTTTACCAGTGGAGGTGGATGATAATCAATTCAGGGAATGGGACAAATGGATTTCCCGCTTCATTTGGCAAGGAAGAAAACCTAGAATTTGATATAACACCTTACAGTTAGGGAAGGAAAGAGGAGGTATGGTTCTTCCTTGCCTGAGAAATTATTTTTATGCCTCACAGATAACCCCTCTGTTATATTGGTGTAATAGGGAATATAAGGCTAGATGGAAGGAAATAGAATTTGGATTAGTTGACAGTTTTCCTCTTCAGGCCTCAATAGCTGACAAAGGATTGATGGCCCAGTTGGAAAAATTTAATAATGCTTGGATAAATCTTACCTTAAAAGTATGGCAGAAGGTGGTTAATTCATGTGGAATTAATAACATGCTAAAACTCTTTAGATGGTGTGCATATGATACCGAATTCCTTCCCAACAGAGGAGATAAAAGATTTGAGCTATGGATAAAGAAAGGTCTTACAACCTACCTCTCATTTATAGATAAAAGAGTATTACAAAGTTTCCAAATCCTGCAGGACAAACATGGCCTAGAACATAATGACTTTTTTAGGTACCTTCAAATACGAAACTATGTTAACCAGAGAGTTGTAGATATACAGACCTATCAACAGTAGAATTAGAATTTTTCAAGATTCTGAATTCGGCTTGCAGTTCAATACCTAGTAAATCAGTTTCTCGCCTATATAATGCACTCTCCCATGCTAAAAATGTAAATACACTGTATATTAAAGAGAAGTGGGAGAAAGAAGCGGGGTTGGTACTTTCAGAGGAGGCTTGGGGGAAAATCTGCAGCTTTCAATGGTCCTCGACTAATTCTTTGACTTGGAAAAACATTATAAGATACTTCAAGACCCCATATCAGGAAAAATATAAAGATACAAACGTGATGTGTTGGAGAAGGTGCGGCTCCAAGGAGGCAAATCATTTTCATATTTTCTGGGATTGCCCTAAATTAAGTCTATTTTGGGAAGGTATTCATAGAACATTAGTTAAGGTACTTAGGTCCCAGATACCTCTGAACTTTGAGACGCTCTATTTGGGGCATGTATTGTTCCTTGAACAGAAGGAAGATATAAAGTTGCTGCAGGCCCTCTTAGCGGCAAGTAAGAAATCAATCACTAGAAAATGGCTAAATCCAATACCACCTACATTAGAAGATTGGTACGAAATTATCTTGGAAATATTTAAAATGGAAAAGCTGACCTACTCCCTGAGAACTCAAAAAGAAACATTTTATCAAATCTGGAATAAATGGATTGAATATATAACCCCAATGCGAGCAGACTTTAGATGACTCTCCTAATGATTTATATTGTTCTTCTCATCAACACAGTAATATTGCTAACGTAAGCACCCCTAGTCTAAATGTTTGTTGTTTTTTTTTTGGAAAATAGAGAATTAACACAAGTAAAGGGAAAGATTTGGGAAAGGGATAAAAAAAAATGAAAAAATTAAGTAAATAAGTACATAGGGATTGGATAATTATGTCTGCGGGCAGGAACAAGTACGAACAAATTGGGATATAAACACCTACAATGGTTGGTATATAGGCTTGTATGCAACATTTTGGACCAGTGGAAATGGTCCAGAAGGGTTGTATGGAAACTATTATTACCATTTTTCTTAACAACTAATTTCATTACTTAGCCTAATAGGTTAGATTTACCACAGTACATAATTATCTATTTAAATGTTTATTTTGCTTTTATATCATCTCAATGTGTACTTAAGAATGTATAAATAATTGTAGTTTTATACATATAAAAAAATGGAAAAGGTTATATGTGTGAAAAAAGTACATGATAATTGTGAACTCCTTATCCAAATAAAAATAAAATTAAAAGAAAAAAAAAAGAAAATATTTACCCCCTCAACTGCAGACATATTGATGTTGATCGGGCCAAGCCTGTCTCCATTCCTCCTGTAATCCAAAATCAGCTCTTTTGTTTTGTTTACAACATAACTGGTCATTCTGTGATATACAGTACCTAGCCCAGTGTTGGAATTATGAATTCTCTTTACACTCACCCTGTTTCTGCACTACAGCATTGGAGAAAACAGAACAAGAGAATGAACAGCTCCAACTAGATTGTGATCATTTTAAGGCGAGGCTGAAAACTGCTCAGGAAGACTGTCAAAAGGAACGAGAGGTAGAACATCAACTCTTCCCCCATCTACTGTTTCTCAGGGATGTGACTTCCCAATTTCCCTTTACCCTGAGATATGAGTCCACAATCTCCTCTTACTCTGGGATTTAACTACCTCATCTCCTCTTACTCTGGGATTAACGACCTCATCTCCCCTTATTCTGGGATATGACTCTCCCATCTCTCCTTATTCTGGGATGTGACTCCCCATCTCCCCTTATTCTGGGATGTGACTCTCCCATCTCCCCTTATTCTGGGATATGACTCCCCATCTCCCCTTATTCTGGGATGTGACTCTCCCATCTCTCCTTATTCTGGGATATGACTCCCCATCTCCCCTTATTCTGGGATGTGACTCTCCCATCTCTCCTTATTCTGGGATGTGACTCCCCATCTCCCCTTATTCTGGGATGTGACTCTCCCATCTCCCCTTATTCTGGGATGTGACTCTCCCATCTCCCCTTATTCTGGGATGTGACCCCCCATCTCCCCTTATTCTGGGATGTGACCCCCCCATCTCCCCTTATTCTGGGATGTGACTCCCCATCTCCCCTTATTCTGGGATGTGACTCTCCCATCTCCCCTTATTCTGGGATGTGACCCCCCCATCTCCCCTTATTCTGGGATGTGACCCCCCATCTCCCCTTACTCTGGGATGTGACCCCCCCATCTCCCCTTATTCTGGGATGTGACTTTCCCATCTCCCCTTATTCTGGGGTGTGACCCCTCCCATTTCCCCTTATTCTGGGATGTGACTCTCCCATTTCCCCTTATTCTGGGATGTGACTCTCCCATCTCCCCTTATTCTGGGATGTGACACCCCATCTGCCCTTATTCTGGGATGTGACTCTCCCATCTCCCCTTATTCTGGGATGTGACACCCCATCTCCCCTTACTCTGGGATGTGACTCCCCATCTCCCCTTACTCTGGGATGTCAGTTTTCATGTCTGAGTTTGATGGTGCGACACTAATTCCTGGTGGGAGGCAGGTTGCGGAGCCTCTGTTTGGCAGGTGGTGTGTGCAGTGTCGTTGGTTGAGGTAGCAGTGGTGGATTGGAACCTGCATCTCGAATGGGGATATGGATTTCATGTTGAACCAAGGGGATCGCGATTTAACATCCTGTTTGAGTAAGGCTCTGCTGATGGTGCAGCACCTGTTGTGTATCGTCCCTCCAAAGGTTCCAATTAGGGCAAGTAGTAGTGATGTGATTGCACTCATATTCCCAGAGGCTCAAATAAGTAATATGGAAACATGTTAAAGTTCTAGCAGAGTAATTTGTGAGTTTGAATTTTGCTTATTAAGAAATCTGGAATCATGCACCTGTTTTGGAATAGACACTCAACAATTCATAAAAGCTTCTTCCCCAGCACCATCAAATTTCTGAACAGTCCATGAATACTATCTGCTGCACATGACCTCAAAAAACTACAGAGAATTGTGGATAGCGACATAGGACACTATAGCACAGAAACAGGCCCTTTGGCCCATCTAGTCCATACCAAAGTATTATTCTGCCTAATCCCATCAACCTGCACCAGGCCATAGCCCTCCAAACCTCTCCCATCCATGTACATATCCAAACTTCTCTTAAATGTTTAAATCAAACCTGCATCTACGACTTCCACTGTGAGCTCATTCCACACTTTCACTGCCCTCTCCTTAAGCATTTCACTTTTCACCTATGACTTCTAGTTCTAGTCTCACCCAACCTCAGTGTAAACAGCTCAGCACATCAAGGAAACATAACTTCCTCCACAGATGATGTTTGCACATCTCACCGCCTTTGTAAAACAGTCAACGTAATCAAAGAGCTCACCCACCCCAGACTTGATCTCCTTTCCCCTTTCCTATTGGGTAGAGGATACAAAAGCCTGAAGGCACATACCACCAGGCTGAAGGACGGCTTCCATCCTGCTCTTATAGGACAATTGAATGATCCTGTCCTCACAATCTACCTCATTATCACCTTTCACCTTATTGTCTATCTGCACTGCACTTTGTAATTAACACTTTATTCTGCACTCTGCTATTGATTTCCCTTGTACTACCTCCATGCACTGATGTGATAAAATTATCTGAATGGATGGCAGTTTTTCGCTGTGCCTCAGTACCCGTGACAGTAATAAACCAGTTCACTATCACTGAACCGACAATCAGCTCTCCATCTGTGTTTTTGCTTGGTGATTATAAATGGAGGGTTAAAGACCATCTCCTGGGGGGGGGGGTTCAGAAGATGACCATCAGCAGAAGGAGTAGCCGAAGCCTGTATCTCTGTTCCATTTTGTTATTTCCTGTTGAAACATCATTCTATGTTTTTGCTTCTGAAGGAAAAGTTGGCATCGAATTTGCTGTTGAATGAAGCAAGGCAACAACTACTGCAGCAAGCGGAATACTGCACTGAAATGGGGGCTGCAGTCTGCACACTGCTCTGGAGAGTCTCCAGCAATGAGGAGTCTGTTAAATTTATCCTTGGAGGCGTAAGTTGAACTGAACTGAAAACACAGTTTCTGTGGCTGAGGGTTGACTGATTGAAATGGAGCGACATTTGCTATTTTTAATGGAATAAGTTTAATCTGGTTTTAAAATCTGGAGATGAGTTGACTACAGACCTTTAACCAAGCATGGGGTTTAGAAAAATGTAGACACTAGAGAGTGCAGGTGCCAGAATGTGCAGCCATACATAGAGTCGGAGGAATTCATTGGGTCAGGCAACATTTGTAGAGGAAAATAGACAATCGAACTTTTGGGTTGAGACAATTCATCTGGACCTAATGCAGGGTTTTTTACCTAAAACATCAGCAGTTCCCTCGACATCCCCCCACCAAACTCCTTTTCCCTCACAGACACAGCATGACACGCTGAGTTCCTCCGGCAGGATGTTTGCTGATAGGATTATCCATTTTGTCAGCTGCCTTGATAGGAGTTTTCTATCATCCTCTTCCCTGCGGCCACATCTGAAATCTATGATTTGTTACATACGCCATAACAGGTTTAAGAACCAGCAGAAATGGAACACACCTGAAGTCTGCTTTAGCTGTAAACTAATTTTTATTTTATTAGTAACTACACAAAACAGTAATATATAACCAGATAAATCAAACAGGTTAGCGAAGTTTATGCATATATAGGTGTGGAAATACAAAACCCAAACTTCTTCAAGCTTAGGTAAGTGATACAGTCTTATGATGGAATGTAAGATAGTTCAGTTCAATGCTCAGGTTAATCAGGGGTGGCGCTAAGGTGGTGCTAGCTGGTGCTATAGCCCCAGCAGAAATTGCAATAGCACCAGCGTAGCACTACCAAGAAATTAACTGAAATTTCACATACAAATTGCAGCTACTTTGCTTTCTCTGTATAGTTTTGAATACAACTTGTTTCTCCAGTTGATCTAGTGAAACAGCGCCCCCAATTACCATAGCACCCACGCAGCAATAAAGTTATAAACTCTGTCAGATCCACTCTACACTTCGTTCGTTGTCAGTGTCTTGCCGTTGCTGTCCTCAGATCAGTTAAGCTGATCTAAGATCACTTAAGGTGGTGATGTCACTCACTCTCACTCACGCGAGGGATTGATAGTATACATCCAGGCGCAGATCCATGGTCTCGCGAGACTAACAGATGCCACACACACATTGTGCTTTTACAAGCTAGCGTGGGCCTGGCGTGTGCATTATTTTGGCTGGCGTGAAAAACGGATTGATTTTTGGTAAGAAAACAACCTCATCCAGAGGAATCAGTGGTGTCTCAACCTGAGCCTGTCTTAATTGAAAGTGACATGCAGAAAGAAGTAAGTGGGGATGAGGACAACAGCACTTCATCGAAAGAGTGTGAGGGCAAAGTAGAGGAACAAGAAATGGAGCGGGATTCGGAAGAGAACGTAGATGAAGCTGCTCTTAGTGCTAGTGGGAATACTGTTAGCGATGTTAGCCAGCAGCCTGAGGAAGGACCCCGTCGGCCAGCATTGAGAAAGTACCCTGCACTGCTCGCAACAGTTTGGCAATCAGCAAAGGAGTTTTATTCATGGCTGGTTTGACTGACTGGAATATCCGATCACGAAAGATACTATGTTCTGCTTCGCATGCAGGCATTTCCTGTGTGGAGGACATGGGTTCCATTCTGAGTCTACCTTCACTGTCACTGGTTACTACAACTGGCGGAAAGCTACAACAGCTTTCAAAACCCACCATGTAAGTGCAGCTCATAAGTTTGCTATGGAGGCACAGGCCAAATTCAGATTGAGAAAACAAGACGGTTCAAGATTGGGAAATATGCTTGACAAAGGACATGCATAGGACATGCAAGAAAATCGTGAGTATATGAGAGCAGTGGTTGAGTCTCTAGCAAGGACAGACAGTGAATGACACAGTGGAATTTCTAGCTCTAATGAGACCCTACCGCGATGCATTTATAGATTTATACAAACTAATCTGCATATCACTGACTCTACCTGTGACATCTGCCTCATGCAAACGGAGTTTCTCTCGCCTCAGACGCCTCAAAAACTACCTGAGGAATAGCAGCAGCGATGCTTGGAACAGCAACTTGGCCCTGTTGGCCATAAACAGCCGGAGGACCAAAGCACTTGACATCCAGAAAATCATTGATGCTTTCACCACCAATCACAACAACAGAGGGATTGTGCTTCTCTAAAAACATCAATGGTGAGTGCAGTTGATTTTTAAAAAATTTGGGCCAAGACTAATGCTGATTATTATTATTATTATTATTATTATTATTATTATTTTGTGGTGGATACCCCATAGTCCTTATGTTTCCTGCAAATCCTAAACTATTACATTTACTGCTATTAAGCCTACTGGTTTTGCTTAGACTTCCAAGCAGTAATTATGTTGATTTTTGTTTTAAATTCAGTAGCCGAATTAATTGAGGTATTGCATGGTCAGAGTATGATTTGTCCAACTCCTGGTAAAGCCTTGCATCTGTTGTTTGCCTTATTTGACTTTAATAACGGTGTATCTTTTGGCATTTTCTGTCTATGTAATGTAAATAGCAGTGGACATTGTGGGTTAGTGTTGTGTTTTTCAATTGAAAAGCACACATTTGACGCTGATTGCGGGATTTGTGCGTGATTCACGTTGTGTGCTGTGGGTCGGATGCTCTGTTGGTTTGTTTGTTTATGCTCTGTGTAGCCCGGGTTGTCTCCGATGCTGTTGACACTGTCACAGTTCACTTCTATATTAGATCTATCAATTGCTGTTGCTTGTGAATCAACAGAGGCGTTTATAGTCGGCACATAATGCTTGAAACTGACCTTTGAACACCACATGTCTGGCCTTGTGAATACATATTACCATAGGGTACATCCCTCAGCACCATCACTGAATAATTCATCTCCACTGTAGCACCAGCAAGAAAAAATCTCTGGCGCCGCCACTGAGGTTAATTAATGTGAGATGTTTGTAATCCAAGGGCGAATGTTGTGAGAAGGCAATTACGTCGATATTCCACAGATTCCATGATAGCAATACCAGATAACAAGGGCTGTAGGTTTTATCTCCAAAGTTGTTACACTTCACACACGAAATATCACAGACAGTGATCTTCAATGAATATCCTTTCAACACGAGTGGTACCACACCCGAATTCAGCTACAGGACATCTCAAAGTGGTGGCCACAGGATACTACAACAGAATCCACGTATGGATTATCACCAATAATCACAAAGGGGACCCTCTTCAAGGGAACCACCACCCAGGCAAGGGTCGACACACTGGTAGATTCCACAAGGTTACCCCAAACAGACAAAATGATAGCCACTTATCCAGTTCCATGACATACGAAATAACTCCAACAGTGATTTGCCACAGGGGTGCCTTTCTTCAGTGAACTACCACACCCAGATAAAGGGTAGCACACAAGTGGTATTCACAATGGTACTCCCCTCACCAGAGAACCCACTCCTGTGGATTAACTACGTGACAGTCACACCTTCGTATTTGAATGGAACTCAAACTCACCCTTACGGGCTACTTAAGAGAGAGTCCAAACAGTGACCTCTTTATCACTAGGTTTCTTCTGTTTCAAACCTTCCTCTCCCCTCTGCAAACTTCTTCTAGTTGCAGTACTTGTGAGAGTCGTTTATCAATACTCTGGATCGATCTGAACTCACCCCTTTCCGGGCTACTGAAAGATTAAACCAGCGACCAACTCACTGATGTCTTTCATTGATCGAATCCATCTTAACTCTAACTGTGTGTGTCTGTGTGTCCTTGTATATTCAAAACAACCTGCAGAGAAACCATAACATCAATTGTCCATCAAATAACTCCACCTCTCTCTCTCTCAAGCAGCTCAAACAGTGTCCAAAAGTCAGTCTCATTCTCCCGACATTTTAAAGTGACAGTCCACAGAAAATATGAACCCTAGGGGTACATAACAGATTCATGAGAAGGGACAGGCCACTCAGCCCACTGAGTCTGTTCCATTGTTCAATGGGATTGTGGCTTTCCCACAGGAGAAAATAGAAAAGCTCGCCACATCTCTCACTGTGTTAAAATACAAAAAGTCTCACTCTCAAGTTAAACCAGCCTCTTGTACTATTCACCTCTGACATGGTAAGATAAGTAATCCCATAATATGGAGTCATTTATGATAGGTAGCTGGGTTTGGCCAGGACCCACACCTCCAATGTTGTTAGAATACAACAGTTATTGTCAATGTTTAACACATAAATTGTTTAAATTGGCAGTGAACTGTGTGGCTAGGCATAGCTCAAATACCATCTATAAATTTGCTGATGATACAACCATTGTTGGTAGAACCTCAGGTGGTGACAAGAGGGTGTACAGGAGTGAGATATACCAACTAGTGGAGTGGTGTTGCAGCAACAACCTGGCACTCAACGTCAGTAAGACGAAAGAGCTGATTGTGGATTTAGATTAGATTATGAGAACACTCAGTCCTCTTTTATTGTCATTTAGAAATGCATACATGAATTAAGAAATGATGCAATGTTTCGCCGGAGTGATATCACAGAAAACAAGACAGACCAAAGACTGACACTGTCAAAATCACATGATTATAACATATAGTTACAGCAGTGAAAAGCAATACCATAATTTGATAAAGAACAGACCATAGGCACAGTAAAAAAAGTTCTCAAAGTCCCAAGTTGATCGACTCCCGAGTCCCCGATAGCAGGCGGCAAAAGGGAGAAACTCCCTGCCATAAAACTCCAGGCACCGTCAACTTGCCAATATCTTGGAAGCAGCCGACCCTGAGTCCGTCTGTCCGAAAAATCCAAGCTTCCGAGCAGTCTCTCTGATACAGCCTCCTGAGCGCCATCCTTTGCCGAGCGCCTTCGACCTCTCCCTGGCCGCTGAAACACGCAAAGCCGAGGATTTCGGGGCCTTCAGCTCCGGAGATTCCGGTTACCACACAGTAGCAGCGGTAGCTAAGCGGGCATTTCAGAAGTTTTCCAGATGTTCCACTGTGCTTTCACATCTGTCTCCATCAAATCAGGATTGTGCATGGTCCCCTACTTGACAAATAACAGATATTCATCACCGAAGTGGCCGTGCGTGCTGTCATCGCGCCGCCATCTTCTCTCCCCTCCCGGTGGGACTTAAGGAAGGGTAAGACGAAGGAACACATACCAATCCTCATAGAGGGATCAGAAGTGGAGCGAGTGAACAGTTTCAAATTCCTGGGTGTCAAGATCTCTGAGGAACTAACCTGGTAGGCAAGACAGCGGCTATACTTTATTAGGAGTTGGAAGAGATTTGGTATGTCAACAAGTACACTCAAAAACCTCTATAGATGTGCTGTATCACTGTCTGGGTTGGGGGTATTACTGCAGAAGACTGAAAGAAGCTGCAGAGGGTTGTAAATTTAGTCGGCTCCATGTAGCCTACAAAATACCCAGGACATCTTCAAAGAGTGGTGTCTCAGAAAGGCAGCGTCCATTATCAAGGGCCTCCAGCACCCAGGGCATGCCCTTACCATCAGGTAGGAGGTACAGAAGCCTGAAGGCACACACTCAGTGATTCAGGAACAGCTTCTTCCCCTCTGCCATCCGATTCATAAATGGACTTTGAAACCTGGAACACTACCTCACTTTTTTAATATATATTATTTCTGTTTTTTGCATGATTTTTAATCTATTCAATATACATATACTGTAATTGATTTATTTATTATTACTATTTTGTGTTTTTTTTCTATATTATGTATTGCATTGAACTGCTGCTGCTAAGTTAACAAATTTCATGACACATGCCAGTAATAATAAACCTAATTCTGATTCTGAAAGGAGTTAACAAAAATGGTCAGCTTAGTACACGTCTACAGTGCAGAGTCTGCATCTTCCAACCACAGTGTATTCCCCAGTATACCTAGTTGTGGGAAGTCACTTAAGGACAGGCCTGTGCGAATTGGACAGCATTTTTTGGATTTTGAGTTTAATCATGAATCTGGGGTTTGCCTGAATTTTCTACAACAACACCACCATTATCCTGAAAAAAAAACATGGAAAGTGAAGACTAATCAGCATCTGGGCAGAGAGAAGCAGCTTTCAAATTTTGAAATGATGACCTTCCCTTGAGAATCCATCAGCTTCACAGCAGCAATTTCTGGCCTGATGTTTGTTGGGAGTGTGGAATGAGCTGATGGCAGAAATGGTGGATGTGGATTCGATTTCGACATTTAATAACATACCCACAGATTTGGCCTCCACTGCAGTCTGCAGCAGAGCATTCCACAGAGTCACCACTCTCTGGCTGAAAAAAACATCCTCTTTACCTCTGTTCTGAAAGGTCGCCCCCTCAATTTTGAGGCTGTGCCCGCTAGTTCTGGATAGCCCCACTGTAGGAAACATCCTCTCCTCATCCATCCGATCTAGTCCTTTCAACATTCCGTAGGTTTCCATGCGATCCCTCCGCATCCTTCTAAATTCCAGTGAGTACGGGCCCAAAGCTGCCAAATGCTTCTCATATGTTTACCCCTTCTTTCCTGGAATCATCCTCGTGAACCTCCTCTGGACTCTCTCCAATCACCCCATATCCTTTCTGAGATATGGGGCCCAAAACTGTTGACAATACTCCAAGTGCAGCCTGACTAGTGTCATATAAAGTCTCAGCATTATCTCCTTGCTTTTATATTCTATTCCCCTTGAAATAAATGGCAACATTGCATTTCCCTTCATTACCACAGACTCAACCTGTAAACTGACTTTCTGGGAGTTTTGCACGAGGACTCCGAAGTCTCTCTGCACCTCTGGTGTTTGAACCTTTCCTCCATTTAGGTAATAGTCTGTACTATTGTTCCTTTTAATGAAATGTGTTTTTATACATTTCCCAACACTCTATTCCATTTGCCACTTTTTTGCCCATTCCTTCAATCTAAATCCTGCTGCAATCACATTGCTTCCTCAGCACTACCTACCCCTCCACCTATTTTGTAACATCCACAAACTTTGCCACAAAGCCATCAATTCCATTATCCAAATCATTGACAAACAATGTGAAAAGTAGTGGTCCCAATACCAACTCCTGAGGAACAGTACTAGTCTCTGGCAGCCAACCAGAAAAGGCCACTTTTATTCCTACTCACTGCCTCCTGCCTGTCAGCCATTCTTCTATCCATGCGAGTATCTTTCCTGTAACGCCATAGGACTTTATCTTGTTCAGCAGCTTCATGTGTGGCACCTTATCAAATGCCTTCTGAAAATTGAAGTAAATGACATCCACTGCCTCTCCTTTGTCCACCCTACTTGTTACTTCTTTTTTCAGCACATTACTACATTAAAAGACCCTATTGTATCCGCCTCTACCACCGTCACTGGCAGTGCATTCCACACACCCACCACACTCTGTGTGAAAAACTTACCTCTGACATCCTCCCTGTACCTACTTGAAGCACCTTAAAACTGTGCCCCTTTGTGGTAGCCATTTCAGCCCTGGGAAAAAGCCTCTGGTTATCAACCTGGTCAATGCCTCTCATCATCTTACATACTTCTATCAGGTCACCTCTCATCCTCCGTCGCTCCAAAGAGAAAAGTTCATTCAACCTATTCTCATAAGGCATACTCTCCAATCCAGGCTATATCCTTGTCAACCTCCTCTGTACTCTCACTATAATATCCACATCCTTCCTGTAGTGAGGTGACCAGAACTGAACAGAGTACTCCAAGTACTGTCTAACTATGGTCTTATATAGCTGTAACATTAACTCCTGGCTCTTGAACTCAATCTCACAGTTGATGAAGGCCAACACACCATATGCCTTCTTAATAACCCTGTCAACCTGCACAGCAGGTTGTCCAATAGACACAGACCCCAAAATCTTGCTGATCCTCCACACTGCCAAGAGTCTTACCATTAATATTATATCCTGCCTTCAAAATTGACCTACTGAAATGAACCACTTCACACTTACCTGGGTTGAGCTCCATCTGACACTTCTCAGCCCAGTTCTGCATCCTATCGATGTTGCACTATAACCTCTGACAACCCTCCAGACTATTCACAGCACCCCCAACTTTTGTATCATCAGCAAACTAACTAACCCACCCTTCTACTTCCTCATCCAGGTTATTTATAAAAATCACAAAGAAGAGGGGTCCCAGAACAGATCCCTGTGGAACACCACTGGTCACCATCCTCCATGCAGAATATGTACCATCTGCAACAACCCTATGCCTTCTGTGGCAAGCCAATTCTCGATCCACGCAGCAAGGTCTCCTTGGATCCCATGCCTCAATACTTTCTGAATGAGCCTTGCATGCGGAACCTTATCAAATGCCTTACTGAAATCCATATACACTGCATCCACTGTTCTACCTTCATCAATCTGTTTTGTTACATTCTCAAAGAATTCAATCAGGCTCGTAAGGCACGACCTGCCCTTGACAAAGCCATGCTGACTATCCCTAATCAGATTATGTCTCTCCAAAATGCTCATAAATCCTGCCTCTTCTCCAACAACTTGCCGACCACTGAAGTAAGACTCCCTGGTCTATAATTTTCTTGGTTATCTCTACTCCAGGGGAACAATGTTTGCAACCTTCCAATCCTCTGGTACTTCTCTCATCCCTATTGATGACGCAAAGATCATCGTCAGAGGCTCAGCAATCTTTTCCCTCGCTTCCCACAGTATAGGCATCCGTTAGTCTCATGGGCGCAGGCCTGGGCAAGGTTGTATGGAAGACCAGCAGTTGCCCATGCTGCAAGTCTCCCCTCTCCACGCCACCGATGTTGTCCAAGGGAAGGGCATTAAGACCCATATAGCTTGGCACCAGTGTTGTTGCAGGGCTATGTGTGGTTAAGTGCCTTGCTCAAGGACACACACGCTGCCTCAGCTAAGGCTAAAACTAGCGACCTTCAATAGACAATAGGTGCAGAAGTAGACCATTCGGCCCTTTGAGCCTGCATTGCCATTCTGAGATCATGGCTGATCATCTACTATCAATACCCGGTTCCTGCCTTGTCCCCATAACCCTTGATTCCCCTATTCATAAGATACCTATCTAGCTCCTTCTTGAAAGCATCCAGAGAATTGGTCTCCACTGCCTTCTGAGGCAGCACGTTCCACACCTCCACAACTCTCTGGGAGAAGAAGTTCCTCCTCAACTCTGTCCTAAATGACCTACCCCTTATTCTTAAACCATGCCCTCTGGTACTGGACTCTCCCAGCATCTGGAACATATTTCCTGCCTCTATCTTGTCTAATCCCTTAATAATCTTATATGTCTCAATCAGATCCCCCCTCAATCTCCTTAATTCCAGCGTGTACAAGCCCAGTCTCTCTAACCTCTCTGAGTAAGACAGTCCGGACATCCCAGGAATTAACCTAGTGAACCTACGCTGCACCTCCTCCACAGCCAGGATGTCCTTCCTTAACCCTGGAGACCAAAACTGCACACAATACTCTGGGTGTGGTCTCACCAGGGCCCTGTACAAATGCAAAAGGATTTCCTTGCTCTTGTACTCCATTCCCTTTGTAATAAAGGCCAACATTCCATTAGCCTTCTTCACTGCCTGCTGCACTTGCTCATTCACCTTCAGAGACTAATGAACAAGTACTCCTAGATCTCTTTGTATTTCTCCCTTACCTAACTCCACACCATTCAGATAATAATCTGCCTTCCTGTTCTTGCTCCCAAAGTGAATAACCTCACACTTATTCACATTAAATGCCATCTGCCAAGTTTCTGCCCACTCACCCAGCCTATCCAAGTCACCTTGAATTCTCCTAACGTCCTCATCACATGTCACACTGCCACCCAGCTTAGTATCATCAGCAAACTTGCTGATGTTATTCACAATGCCTTCCTCTAAATCATTTATATAAATCGTAAACAGCTGTGGTCCCAATACCGAGCCCTGTGGCACCCCACTAGTCACCACCTGCCATTCCGAGAAACACCCATTCACTGCTACCCTTTGCTTTCTATCTGCCAACCAGTTTTCTATCCATGTCAATATCCTCCCCCCAATGCCATGAGCTCTGATTTTACCCACCAATCTCCTATGTGGTACCTCATCAAATGCCTTCTGAAAGTCCAAGGTACACCACATCCACTAGATCTCCCGTGTCTATCTTCCTGGTTACATCCTCGAAAAACTCCAATAGATTAGTCAAGCATGATTTGCCTTTGGTAAATCCATGCTGGCTCGTCCCAATCCTATCACTGCTATCAAGATATGCCACTATTTCATCTTTAATAATGGACTCTAGCATCTTCCCCACTACTGATGTTAGGCTAACAGGGCGACAGTTCTCTGTTTTCTCCCTCCCTCCTTTCTTAAAAAGTGGGATAACATTAGCCATTCGCCAGTCCTCAGGAACTGATCCTGAATCTAAGGAACATGGGAAAATGATCACCAATGCATCCGCAATTTCCAGAGCCACCTCCTTTAGTACCCTAGGATGCAGACCATCTGGACCTGGGGATTTGTTAGCCTTCAGTCCCATCAGTCTACTCATCACCGTTTCCTTCCTAATGTCAATCTGTTTCAGTTCCTCTGTTACCCTATATCCTTGGCCCATCCATACATCTGGGAGATTGCTTGTGTCTTCCCTAGTGAAGACAGATCCAAAGTACTTATTAAATTCGTCTGCCAGTTCTCTGTTTCCCGTAACAATTTCTCCTAATTCATTCTTCAAGGGCCCAACATTGTTCTTAACTATCTTCCTTCTCTTCACATACCTAAAAAAAACTTTTGCTATCCTCCTTTATATTCCTAGCTAGTTTTCTCCCCGTGTTGCCTTTTTAGTTAAGTTCTGTTGCTCCTTAAAAATTTCCCAATTATCCGTCTTCCCACTCACCTTAGCTCTGTTATACTTCTTTTTTAATGCTATGCTATCTCTGGCTTCCTTTGTCAACCACTGTGGCCACTTTCTCCCCTTTGAATCCTTCCTTCTCCGGGGGATGAACTGATTTTGCACCTTGTGCATTATTCCCAAGAATACCTGCCATTGCTGTTCCACTGTCTTTTCTGCTAGGATATCCGACCAGTCAACTTTGGCCAGCTCCTCCCTCATGGCTCCATAGTCTCCTTTGTTCAACTGCAATACTGACACTTCTGATCTGCCCTTATCCCTCTTAACTTGCAGATAAAAACTTATCATATTATGGTCACTACCTCCTCATGGCTCCTTACTTCAAGATCACTTATCAGATCCTGTTCATTGCACAACACTAAATCCAGAATGGCCTTATCCCTGGTCGGCTCTTGTACAAGCTGCTCCAAAAATGCATCCCGTAGGCACTCTACAAACTCCCTATCCTGGGGTCCAGTATCAACCTGATTTTCCCAGTTCACCTGCATGTTGAAATCCCCCATAACTACTGCGACATTTCCTTTGCCACATGCCATTGTTAACTCCCTATTCAACTTGCACCCAATATCCATGCTACTGTTTGGGGGCCTGTAGATAACACCTATTAGGGTCTTTTTGCCCTTACTGTTCCTCAGTTCTATCCACACTGACTCTACTTCTCCTGATTCTATGTCCCCCCTTGCAAGGGACTGAATCTCATTCCTCACCAACAGGGCCACCCCACCCCCTCTGCCCACCTTTCTGTCCCTTCGATAGCACGTATACCCTTGTACATTCAATTCCCAGGTCTGATCCCCCTGCAGCCATGTCTCCGTTATCCCAACAACATCATAGTTACCCATTTGCACCTGAGCTTCAAGCTCATCCACCTTATTTCTGACACTTCGTGCATTCAGATATAGAATTTTTAACCCATTTCTCCTCTGTCTGTTTAAATCGTTGCCTATTGTGCGTAACCCAGCTCCCCGAACTCTCACCGGGCTATACGCCCCTTTTGTTGTCCTTCTTAAATTTACTTACTCTTTCTGCACATTTAACTCCATGCTCCGTCAGACCATCCCTCTGCACATGTATCCTCCTTATCACTCGTTCAAATCACTAGACAAACACCTTAACCACTTGACTAAGCACCAACACAGTAGCCTGGTGTATATCTGGTCCAGTCCCGGCGACTTATCTAATGTAATGCTTTTCAAAAGCTCCAACACATCCTCTTAGTGTCTATGCTCAAGCATTTCGGTCTACTGTAAGTCAGCCCCACAATTGCCAAGGTCTTTTTCCCTGGTGAATACTGAAGCAAACTATTCATTAAGTACCTCCACCACCTCCTCCGACTCCATATACACGTTTCCACTATTGCAGTTGATTGGTCCTATTCTCACACAGCTCATCCTCTTGCTCTTCACAAGCCTGTAGAATGCCTTGGGGTTTTCCTTAATCCTGCTCACCAAGGCCTTCTCATGACCCCTTCTGACTCTCCCAAATCAATTCTTAAGCTCCTTCCTAGCAACCTTATAGTTTTCTAGAGCTCTTACTGTACCAGCTTCTTCAACATTTCGTAAGCTTTTCTTCTTAACTAGAGTTTCTATGTACCTTGGACTCCATGGTTCTTTAACTCTACCATCCTTTCCCTGCCTCAGTCAGGTTACCTCTCATCCTCCGTCGCTCCAAGGGAAAAAGGCCCAGTTCACTCAACCTATTCTCATAAGGCATGCTCCCCAATCCAGGCAACATCCTTGTAAATCTCCTCTGCACCCTTTCTATGGTTTCCACATCCTTCCTGTAGTGAGGCGACCAGAATTGAGCACAATACTCCAAGTGGGGTTTGACCAGGGTCCTATATAGCTGCAACATTACCTCTCGGCTCTTAAACTCAATCCCACGATTGATGAAGACCAATGCACCGTATGCTTTCTTAACCACAGAGTCAACTTGCGCAGCAGCCTTGAGTGTCCAATGGACTCGGACCCCAAGATCCCTCTGATCCTCCAGACTGCCAAGAGTCTTACCATTAATGCTGTATTCTGTCATCATATTTGACCTACCAAAATGAACCACCTCACACTTATCTGGGTTGAACTCTATCTGCCACTTCTCAGCCCAGTTTTGCATCCTATCAATGTCCCGCTGTAACCTCTGACAGCCCTCCACACTATCCACAACACCCCTAACCTTTGTGTCATCAGCAAATTTACTAACCCTGAGAGGCAGGATTTATGAACATTTGGAGAGGCATAGTATGACTAGGAATAGTCAGCATGGCTTTGTCAAAGGCAGGTCGTGCCTTACGAGCCTGATTGAATTTTTTGAGGATGTGACTAAACACATTGATGAAGGTAGAGCAGTAGATGTAGTGTATATGGATTTTAGCAGGGCATTTGATAAGGTATCCCATGCAAGCTTATTGAGAAAGTAAGGAGGCATGGGATCCAAGGGGACATTGCTTTGTGGATCCAGAATTGGCTTGCCCACAGAAGGCAAAGAGTGGTTGTAGATGAGTCATATTCTGCATGGAGATTGGTGACCAGTGGTGTGCCTCAGGGATCTATTCTGGGACTCTTTGTCTTTGTAATTTTTATAAATGACCTGGATGAGGAAGTGGAGGGATGGGTTAGTAAATTTGCTGATGACACAAAGGACACAAAGGTGTTGTGGATAGTGTGAAGAGCTGTCAAAGGTTACAGAGGGACATCGATGGGATGCAAAACTGGGCTGAGAAGTGGCAGATGGAGTTCAACCCAGTTAAGTGTGAGGTGGTTTATTTTGGTAGGTCAAATATGATGGCAGAATATAGTATTAATGGTAAGACTTTTGGCAGTGTGGAGGATTAGAGGGATCTTGAGGTCCAAGTACATAGGACACTCAAAGTTGCTGCGCAGTTTGACTGTGTGGTTAAGATGGCATACAGTGCATTGGTCTTCTTCAACAGTGGGACTGAGTTTAAGAGCCGAGGGGTAATGTTACAGCTATATAGGACCATCTCATAGACGCCGTAGAAAATCCCTCTCCTGGAATCCAGTAGCAACCTGATTTTTCCAATCTACCTGCATATTGCAGTCCCCCATTACTATCATAACATTGCCCTTTTGTCATGCATTTTCTATCTCCTGTTGTAATTTGTAGGCCACATCCTTACTGCCATTTGGGGGTTTGTATCCAACTCCCATCTGGGTCTTTTTACCCTTGCAGTTCCTCAGCTCTATCCACAATAATTCAACACCTTCTAACCACATGTCACCTTTTTCTAATGATTTGATTGCATTTTTATCAACAGAGCAATGTCGCCCCCTCTGCCTTCTTGCCTCTCCCAGCTATAATCTTTCAGCCATGATTCAGTGATGTCTACAACATCATACCTGCCAATCTGCAACTGTGCCACAAGTTTATCTACCTTATTCCGTATACCGCACACATTCAAGTACAACACCTTCAGTCCTGTATTCATCCTTTTCTAATTCATCTGCCTTTTATGTTGTAACTCATCCTGTTGACTGTAATTTTGCCCAATCACCAGCCTCTCCTCACTATACATTGCCTCTGTTTGTAAACTAGCTACCTCATCTTCAGCACTATTATCTGTCTTTCCTAGGAGACTTCTTGCATTGAAATTCAGGTAGCTCAGGACACAAGTCGCATCATGCTCAACCTTTTGATTCCTAACTGTGTCTGAGGTCTTAACAACATCAGTCTCCACAACCTCTCCACTAAATGTTTTGGCACTCTGGTCCCCATTCCCCTGCAACTCTCGTTTAAATCTCACTGTGCAGCCTTAATAAACCTTCCTGCTAGGATATTAGTCCCCCTCCAGTTCAGGTACAAACCATCATTCTGTACATGCCCCACCTTCCCTGGAAGAGAGTCCAATGATCCAAAAATCTTATTCTCTCCTACTCCATATCCTTGGTCACATATTAACCTATATAATCTTCTAGTTCTGTTCTCAGTAGCACATGGCATGGGTAGCAATCCTGAGGTCACAACCATGAAGGTCCTGCCCTTTAACGTAGCACCTAACTCCCTATGCAGAACCTCTTCACTCATGCTACCCATGTCACTGGTGGCTATATGGACCATGACTTCTGGCTGTTCACCCTCCCACTTAAGAATGCTGAGGACTCATTCCGAGATATTCCGGGCCCTGGCACCCGGGAGGCAAATACCATCCAGGAATCTCATTCTCACCCATCGAACCTCCTCTCTGTTCCTCTAATGAATCACCTATCACCACAGCATGCCTCGCCTTCTGAGTCAAAGCGGCAGGCTTAGTGCCAGAGACCCGACCACTGTGCCTTTCCTTTGCTAGGTCATGTCCCCCTGACAGTATCCAAAGTGATTTTCCTGGTGTTGAGGGGGATGGCCATAGAGGTACTCTACACTGGCTCCTTAACCCCTTTCCCCTGCATACCTGTCACCAGTTTCCTGTGTCCTGCAACTTGGGTGTATCTACTTCTCTAAATCTCCTATCACCCTCCAGCCTTCCAAATGTTCCGGAGTTCATCCATTTCCACCTCCAACTCCTTAATGAGGTTTGTTGGAAGCTGCAGCTGGATGCACATCTCACAGATGTAGTGGTTAGGGATACTGGAGGTCTCCCTGCCCTCCCACATCCTGCAAGAGGAGACTGGCAATTCTACTGTCCTAGCTGAGCAGATATAAAGAAGAAAAGGAAAAAAACTTGAACTTTTTCTTCCTTTGCTTTCTCTGACTGAAGTCTCTCCTTGTTGAAGCCTTGAAGAGCTGAAGCCTCAAGATTATCGCTCTGAGTATGTCCACTCCAACGATCGCCACTGCACTTGCCCCTGCCTTCCTTTAATTTGCTCTTAGTAATCAATCCCAAATGCCGATTGGTCTCTGGTCATAGCTGTTTTTTGTTGCTATGACCTGCTGGTTCTTTTTTATCCTCGAACAGTGGACCTGACTGAGGTCTCCTCTTCTCCAAACTTCCATTCTTTGGATTGGCCACTAGTCAAAGCTCTTTTTTATGCTACCGCAACCCGCTGCTGCCTTTTTGTCCTCGGGCAGTGGAACTGATTGAAGTCCCCTCCCCTCCAAACTTCCGATACCCAGATTGACCGCTTGTCAAAGCTGACCTTTTGATACAAGGTGTATCCTTGGATATTAGGCTCCCAACAGCAATCGCCTTTTGGCCATAACTCCATGATGCCCACAATGTCATAACCATAAGACCATAAGACATAGGAGCAGAATTAGGCCATCTGGCCCATTGAATCTGCTCCGCCATTCAATCATGGCTGATCCTTGTTTTATCTCCTTCTCAACCCCAGTTCCTGGCCTTCTCCCTGTAACCTTTGATGCCATGTCCAATCAAGAACCTGTCACCCAATACACTCAACGATTTGGCTGCATGTGGCAACAAATTCCACAAATTCACCACCCTTTGTCTAAAGAAATTCCTCCACTTCGCTGTTTTGAAAGGGTGCCCCTCTATCCTGAGGCTGTGCCCTCTTGTCCTAGACTCTCCCACCATGGGAAACATCCTTTCCACATCTACTGTGTCCAGGCCTTTCAACATTCCAGTGAGTACAGACCCAGAGCCATCAAATGTTTCTCATATGATAACCCTTTCATTCCTGAAATCATCCTTGTGAACCTCTTCTAGACTCTTTCCAATGTCAGCACATCTTTTCTAAGATGAGGGGCCCAATACTCAAGGTAAGGCCTCGCCAGTGCCTTATAAAGCCTCAGCATCACAACCTTGCTCTTGTATTCTAGACCTCTTGAAATGAATGCTACATGGCATTTGCCTTCCTCATCACCAACTCAGTCTGCAAATGAACCTTTAGGATGTTCTGCACAAGGACTCCTTAGTCCCTTTGCATCTCAGATTTTTGGATTTCCTCTCCATTTAGAACATACTCCGTACATTTATTACTACTACTAAGGTCCATGACCATGCATTTTCCAACATTGTATTTCATTTGCCACTTTCTTGCCCATTCTCCTAATCTGTCTATGTCCTTCTGCATCCTATCAGTTTCCTCAACGCTACCTGCCCCTCCACTAATCTTCGTATCATCTGCAAAGATCTGCAAAATAACTGCCAATCTCAAACTGCACTACAAGATCATTACCTTATTTCGTGTACTGTGTGCAAACATAACACTTTCAGTCCTGTATTTGTCACCTTTTTCAATTTTGTCCCCCTGTTACACAGCAGCCCGTTCCATCCATAGCAATTTTGCCCTATTTATCTGCCTGTCCTTCTGACAGTCTCACTATACCCTACCTCTGCTTGTACACCAACATCCTTCACCTCAGCCATCACTCCAGTTTCCATTACGCTGCCAAATTAATTTAGACCCACCCCAACAACTCCAACAAACCTGCCTGCAAGGATATTTGCCCCCCTCATTTTCAGGTATAGGCCGTCCCTTATGTACAGGTCATACCTTCCCCAGAATAGATCCCAATGATCCATATATTTGCTCCAATTCCTCAGCCACATAATCCTCTGCCAAATCAACTTATTCTTGCCCTCACTGGCATGTGACATAGGCAGCAATCCAAAGGTTGTTAGTGTGGAAGACCTGCTTTTTAGCTTTCTACCTAGCTCTCTAAGTTCTCTCTTTAGGACCACCTCTCGTTTCTTTTCTAGGTTATTTGTACCAATATGTACCAAGATATCTGGCTGGTACAGATACCCTTTAGAAGGTCGTGAACATGATTCGAGATGTCCCTGACCCTGGCACCTGGGAAACAAGATACCACCTGTTTTTTCTCTGCTAGATTATGTATTGCATTGAACTGTTGCTGCTAAGTTAACACATTTCGCATCATGCCGGTGATAATAAGTCTGATTCTGAGACTCTGGAGGTCTCCCAGAATTTCGACATCTTCCACACAGAACAAAGCACAGCCACTGGAGCCATTCTTATTGCTCTATCTATACACTTACAGAAGAATGAGCAAGAAAAAGCTTATCAGATACTTAAGTCGCCCAAGCCTGTTGTCACGTACCCCGTGATGGGTTAAAGAACCAGCAGAAATAGAAAACACTACGGAGTCCAGTATTGCTATTAACTAATAATATTTATTAGTAACTACACAATACAGTAATATAAATGTAGATAAATCAAACAGGTTAGCAATGATTATATATAAGTCAGTGTGGAATATATATATGAAAACCAAGCTTCTTCAAGTCTAGGGGTAAATAGATAGTCTTATGATGAGGAGTAAAGTTCAGTTCAGTTCAGTTCGTGGTGTTGAGTTGAGTAGTGATGGAGAGAGAGAGAGGGAGAGATTTGAATCTTCAGGTGAGCTGACACCGTCGATCTTCCCGTTGTCCTCCGAAATCTTTTAAAAGTCACCGACTGTGACTTCAACAAAGGGGACCGGTTTTCTGTGGTGGAGCTATCAACTCAGGCAAGTGTGGGCACATGGACAACTCCCCACCGGTCAATCCCTTTTCCTCACTGCAAGAGCCACTGATCGATCCTCCAAAAACCCACTTTTCCTGTGGGCACAACAAAGCTCATTCAGTGTCCAAAAAACATGTGCTTGAGGTCTGTATCATCTGACCTCCTAATTATCTCACTGAACTGAGTACCAACTGTCATTCAAATAACTCCTCCTTCCTTTGACTGTGTAAGAAATGTACAAGCAGGCAAATGTCCTTGGAAGTATAAACATGCTGCCGAAAAATCATAACATCGATTGTCCATCAAATAACTCCGCCCTCGGTCACCATAGCGACTTACGAACTGCTTGATGCTCTCTCTCTCTCTAATTCAGCAGAAATCCAAAAGTTCCTCGTGCCTTAAAGTGACAGTCCAATAATTAATCTTCGTCTCTCTCTCTCGCTCTGTATCTCTCTTTTCAAAACAATATATCGGTGTTAACTAACTCTTTCTCTCTCTTTTCAAAAGCACAGTTCATAGGGGTAATTCAGCACCCCGTCACACTGTTATCGCCCAAAGTCAAAAGTCTCCCACTCTAACACTGGCCCACTCCAACAATGGCCACTCCACTTGCCCCACCTCCTTTTTTAGACATTGCTAATGACACAAACTCCGTTTGGCCCCTGTTCAAGCTCTGAAAAACGGCTATGAAGCGCTGATTTTTAAAGCCCTCTCATGGACCTGTGTGAAGACATCTTTACTTTTCGCCTCCAAGCTCCGATTGGCCGCTGTTGAAGCTCCATACAAAGGGTAGTGGGTTAATGGAACAAGCTGCCAGAGGAGGTAGTAGGAATGAGTACAATTAAAATTTTTAAAATGTGTTAATACTGATACTTGGTCTGGGAAGGATGTGGGCAGATGAGTTCAGTGTAGATAAACCAACAGGCCCTGAAAGGGCCTGTCTCTGCACTATATGATTCTGTAAGATGCATTTATCTAATTACTTCTCAGTAACTGATAAGACCATAATACTTCACTGGCGACCTTGGTGGCTTTTGTGACATCTTTCTTAGTAAATGACTTGATCATGCCAACAGCCACTAACTGTCTCACATCATGGACAGCAAAGCGACCAAGAGGTGGATGTTCAGAAAAGCTCTCGACACAAATGGGCTTAGTTGGCATCATGTATGCTGTATAAACTGATAATCTCATAAAGATCACAGAAATTATTTTCTGCATTTATGGCACCTTCTTCAAGCTAATTGTAAAACTTTATGAAATATTTTAAAATCATTGGCATTGGTGCAATCTATTGTCTGATCTACATGTTAAACTCTTTCTTGAACAGAATAAAGCAGAAAAGTTTTTCACTATTGTGGCACAGACATTAGAGAGTTTCGTGAAGTCTACAGATGAGAATTTCAAGGAAGAGTATGATCTGGATACAGATGAAAACCGGTTTGTTCTGGCGTTGGCAGGAATTGTAACAAGTAAGTTTAAATTCTTGGTCCAAGTGAATGTGTTGTACACATTTTAAATTCATCTTCCAATTTCTTAATTTTCCACTCAGCCAGTAGTTAAAGTACACTATTGTTGAGATTCCTGGAGAAAAATGTTACACGTGCTAGAGGTCTGAAATAGAAACAGAAAAAGGTGGATAATGTACACATGTCACATGTCACAGGTCCCGTTGTAACCTCTGACAGCCCTCCACACTATGCACAACACCCCCAACCTTTGTGTCATCAGCAAATTTACTAACCCATCCCTCCACTTCCTCATCCAGGTCATTTATAAACCACTGACTCACTGGCCTATAATTTCCTGGGCTATCCCTACTCCCTTTCTTGAAAAAGGGAACAACATCTGCAACCCTCCAATCCTCTGGAACCTTTCCCGTCCCTATTGATGATGCAAAGATCATCGCTGGAGGCTCAGCAATCTCCTCCCTCGCCTCCCACAGTAGCCTGGGGTCATCGTGGCTATCCCTCGAGATCGAGGATGATGGTCTTCATTCTGAAGAAGTGGCCCACAGAGTGAAGACGTCTGTGTGTGTATTATTTAACATGTACTTGATGTTGCACTCCAAAAAGCACACGATACTTCACAAATCAACCAACTGATTCCAATGGCATGGAAATCACGATGATTGGAACTGATGGATTTGTTGCAGCCTTCATCCGCCTTCACTGCCATTGAGTTCAAAGTAACTTCGTCTGCCTGTTCCACCATTGAACCTGGGGTACATCTCATCCGGTCCTGGTGACTTATCCAACTTGATGTTTTCCACTTGGTGGTGGAGGCAGATACGATAGGGTCTTTTAAGAGACTCCTGGATGGCTACATGGAGCTTAGAAAAATAGAGGGCTATGAGTAACCCTAGGTAGTTCTAAGGTAAGGACATGTTCGGCACAGCTTTGTGGGCCAAAGGGTCTGTATTGTGCTGTATGTTTTCTATGTTTCTATGAGCTCTAGATGTAATTCCACCCAACTTCAGTGGGGGAAAAAACCTGCTTGCAATTACCCAATCTATACCCCTCATAATTTTGTGTACCTCAATCAAATCTCCATTAAAAATTCTACGTTCCAAAGAATAAAGCCCTAACCAGTTCAGTCTTTCCTTGTAACCCCTCTGTCCCAGCAACGTACTTCGAAATTTTCACTGTATTCTTTCAACCTTAAGTCAGTATGGTTTCCTTAAGGGAAAATCTTGCCTGGCAAATCTGTTGGAATTCTTTGAAGAAATAACAACCAGGATAGATAAAGGAGAATCGGTAGATGTTGTGTAATCAAATTTTCAGAAGACCTTTGACAAAGTGCCACACGTGAGGCTGCTATGGTATTACAGGAAAGGTTCTAGCATGGGTAAAGAAGTGATTGATTGGCAGGAGGCAAAGAGTGGGAATAAAGGGAGCCTTTTCTGTTTGGCTGCCTACGACTAGTGGTGTTCCACAGGGGTCTGTGTTGGGACCACTTCTTTTCACATTATATGTCAATGATTTGGATCAAGGCATTGATGGCTTTGTGGCCAGATAAGTGGAGGGGCAGGTAGCGTTGAGGAGGCAGAGAGGCTACAGAAGGACTTGGACAGATGAGGTGAATGGTCAAAGAAGTGGCAGATGGAATACAGTGACGGGAAGTGTATGGTCATGCACTTTGGTAGAAGTAAAAGAGCAGACGAAATAAAAGCATAGACAATTCTCCAAATGGAGAGAAAATTCAAAAAATCAGAGATGGAGGGGTAGGTAGTGCTGAGGAAGTGACTCAATTGCAGCAGGACTTAGACAAATTGGAAGAATGGACAAAAAAGTGGCAGATGTTATAGTGTCAGGAAATGGAAATGTATGATAACGCATTTTGGTAAAAGGAACTATAATGCTGAGTATTCTCCAAATGAGGAGAACATTCAAACACTGGAAGTGGAGGGACTTAGGAGTCCTTGTGCAAGACCCCCAGAAGGTTAATTCACAGGTTGAGTCTCTGGTAAAGCAGGCAAATGCAATGTTGGCTTTCATTTCAGGGGGAATAGAATATGAAAGTAAGGAGATAATGCTGGCCCTTTATAAGACATTAGTCAGGCCACACTTAGAGTATTGTCATCAGTTTTGGACCCCATGTATCAGAAAGAATGTGTTGTCATTGAATAGAGTCCAGAGGAGGTTCATGAGGAGAGTCCAGAGGATGATTCTGCGAATGAAGGGGTTAACTTACAAGGAGCATTTGGCAGCTTTGGGCCTGTACTCACTGGAATTTAGAAGAATGCGGGGGATTTCATTGAAACCTACTGAATGTTGAAAGGGCTAGATAGGATGGACATGGAGAGGATGTTTCCTTTGCTGAAGGCATAGCTTCAAAATTGAGGGGCGACACTTTAGAACAGAGGTAAGGAGGAATATTTTTAGCCAGAGGGTAGTAAGTCTGTGGAATTCTCTGTCACAGACTGAAGTGGAAGGCAAGTCTATGTGTATATTTAAGGCGGAAGTTGATCATTTCCTGATCAGTCAGGGCATCAAAAGATATGGCGAGAGGCAGGTGTATGAGGTTGAGTGGGATCCAGGATCAGCCATGATGGAATGGCGTTGCAGACTCGATGGGCTGAATGGCCTAATTCTGCTTCCATGTCTTATCGACCATAAGATATAGGAGCAGAACTAGGCCATTTAGCCCATTGTGTCCACTCCACCATTTCATCATGGCTAATCCATTTTACTTCTCAGCTCCAATCTCCTGCCTTCCCCCTGTATTCCTTCATGCTCTGAACAACCTATGCCTTAAATATACATGAAGAGTTGGCCTCCACAGCTGCACAGACTTGGCGTCACCATTGCTTTATACATTCTTGCTTTTACATATTAGTCCACTTGAAATGAATGCCTTCCTCACCACAGACTCAACCTGCAAATTAACTTTCAGGGCATCCTGCACGAGTACTCCCAAACCTCTTTTTGCCTCAGATTTTTGTATTTTCTCTCCATTTAGAAAATAATCAGCCCTTTCGTTTTTTCTACCAAAGTGCATGAACATAACTTCCCGACACTGTACTCTATCTACCACTTCTTTGCCTATTCTTCTAATCTGTCTAATTCCTTCTGTGGCCTCTTTCTATTTCCTCAAAACTACCTGCCCCTCCACCTATTTTCATATTTTCTGCAAACTTTACCACAAACCATTAATTCCATCATCCAAATCATTAACATGTAATGTAAAAAGAATTAATCGCAACACAGACCCTTGTGGAACTTCACTAGTCACTGGCAGCCAGCCAGAAAAAGCTGCCTTTATTCCCACTGTTTGCCTCCTGCCAACCAGCCACTGCTTTGTCCATCACAGAATCTTTTCTGTAAAAACCGTGAGCTTGTAGCTTGTTAAGCAACCTCATGTGTGGCACCTTGTCAAAGGCCTTCTGAAAATCAAAGTACACAATATCAACCAACTCTCCTTTGTCTATCCTGTTTGTTCTTTCTTCAAAGAATTCTAACAGATTTGTCAGGCAAGATTTTCTCTTGAGGAAACCATGTTATAAAGTATAGTCTATTTTATCATCTGCCTCCAAGTACCCAGAAACCACATCCTTAACAATCAATTCCAACATCTTCCCAATCACTGAGGTCAGACTAACTGACCAATAATTTTCTTTCTTCTGCTGCTCTCCCTTCTTGAAGAGTGGTAACATTTGCAATTTTCCAATCTCCCGGAACCATTCCAGAATCTAGTGATCTTGAAAGATAAAACCATACCATACCATAGAAACCATAGAAACTACATCACAGAAACAGGCCTTTTGGCCCTTCTTGGATGTACCAAACCATTTTCTGCCTAGTCCCACTGACCTGCACACGGACCATATCCCTCCATACACCTCCCATCCATGTATCTGTCCAATTTATTCTTAAGTGTTAAAAAAGAACCCGCATTTACCAGCAACACACATCAAAGTTGCTGGTGAACGCAGCAGGCCAAGCAGCATCTGTAGGAAGAGGTGCAGTCGACGTTTCAGGCCGAGACCCTTCGTCAGGACTAACTGAAGGAAGAGTGAGTAAGGGATTTGAAAGTTGGAGGAGGAGGGGGAGATCCAAAATGATAGGAGAAGACAGGAGGGGGAGGGATAGAGCGAAGAGCTGGACAGGTGATAGGCAAAAGGGGATACGAGAGGATCATGGGACAGGAGGTCCGGGAAGAAAGACAAGGGGGGGGGGACCCAGAGGATGGGCAAGAGATATATTCAGAGGGACAGAGGGAGAAAAAGGAGAGTGAGAGAAAGAATGTGTGCATAAAAATAAGGAACAGATGGGGTACGAGGGGGAGGTGGGGCCTTAGCGGAAGTTAGAGAAGTCGATGTTCATGCCATCAGGTTGGAGGCTACCCAGACGGAATATAAGGTGTTGTTCCTCCAACCTGAGTGTGGCTTCATCTTTACAGTAGAGGAGGCCGTGGATAGACATGTCAGAATGGGAATGGGATGTGGAACTAAAATGTGTGGCCACTGGGAGATCCTGCTTTCTCTGGCGGACAGAGCGTAGATGTTCAGTAAAGCGGTCTCCCAGTCTGCGTCTGGTCTCGCCAATATATAAAAGGCCACATCGGGAGCATCGGACGCAGTATATCACCCCAGTCGACTCACAGGTGAAGTGTTGCCTCAGATGTACGTGAAATGGGGGAGATGCGTTTAAGAGCAGAGTTTTTCTGCTCTTAAACGCATCTCCCCCATTTCACGTACATCTGCTCTCACTCCATCCTCCCGCCACCCCACTAGGAATAGGGTTCCCCTGGTCCTCACCTACCACCCCACCAGCCTCCAGGTCCAACATATTATTCTCCGTAACTTCCGCCACCTCCAACGGGATCCCACCACTAAGCACATCTTTCCCTCCTCCCCCCCTGCATTCCGCAGGGATCGCTCCCTACACAACTCCCTTGTCCATTCGTCCCCCCCATCCCTCCCCACGGATCTCCCTCCTGACACTTATCCGTGTAAGCGGAACAAGTGCTACACATGCCCTTACACTTCCTCCCTTACCACCATTCAGGGCCCCAAACAGTCCTTCCAGGTGAGGCAACACTTCACCTGTGAATCGGCTGGGGTGATATACTGCGTCCGGTGCTCCCGATGTGGCCTTTTATATATTGGCGAGACCTGACGCAGACTGGGAGACCGCTTTACTGAACATCTACGCTCTGTCCGCCAGAGAAAGCAGGATCTCCCAGTGGCCACACATTTTAATTCCACATCCCATTCCCATTCTGACATGTCTATCCACGGCCTCCTCTACTGTAAAGATGAAGCCACACTCAGGTTGGAGGAACAACACCTTATATTCCGTCTGGGTAGCCTCCAACCTGATGGCATGAACATCGACTTCTCTAACTTCCGCTAAGGCCCCACCTCCCCCTCGTACCCCATCTGTTACTTATTTTTATGCACACATTCTTTCTCTCACTCTCCTTATTCTCCCTCTGTCCCTCTGAATATACCTCTTGCCCATCCTCTGGGTCACCCCCCCCTTGTCTTTCTTCCCGGACCTCCTGTCCCATGATCCTCTCGTATCCCCTTTTGCCTATCACCTGTCCAGCTCTTCGCTCTATCCCTCCCCCTCCTGTCTTCTCCTATCATTTTGGATCTCCCCCTCCCCCTCCAACTTTCAAATCCCTTACTCACTCTTCCTTCAGTTAGTCCTGACGAAGGGTCTCGGCCTGAAACGTCGACTTTACCTCTTCCTAGAGATGCTGCCTGGCCTGCTGCGTTCACCAGCAACTTTGATGTGTGTTGCTTGAATTTCCAGCATCTGCAGAATTCCTGTTGCCCGCATTTACCACCTCGTCTGGCAGCTCATTCCATACTCCCACCACTCTCTGTGTGAAGAAGCCCCGCCTAATGTTCCCTTTAAACTTTTCCCCCCTCACCCTTAACCCATGTCCTCTGGCTTTTTTCTCCCCTGCCTCAGTGGAAAAAGCCTGCTTGCATTCACTCTATCTATACCCATCATAATTTTATATATCTCTATCAAATCTCCCCTCATTCTTCTGCGCTCCAGGGAATAAAGTCCTAACCTATTCAACCTTTCTCTGTAACTGAGTTTCTCAAGTCCCGGCAACATTCTTGTAAACCTTCTCTGCACTCTTTCAACCTTATTAATATCCTTCTTGTAATTTGGTGACCAAAACTGAACACAATACTCCAGATTCGGCCTCACCAATGCCTTATACAACCTCATCATAACATTCCAGCTCTTATACACAATACTTTGATTAATAAAGGCCAATGTACCAAAAGCTCTCTTTACGACCCTATCTACCTGTGACGACACTTTTAGGGAATTTTGTATCTGTGTTCCCAGATCCCTCTGTTCCACTGCACTCCTCAGTGCCTTACCATTAACCCTGTATGTTCTACCTTGATTTGTCCTTCCAATGTGCAATACCTCACACTTGTGTGTATTAAACTCCATCTGCCATTTTTCAGCCCATTTTTCCAGCTGGTCCAAGTCCCTCTGCAGGCTCTGAAAACCTTCCTCACTGTCTACTACACCTCCAATCTTTGTAACATCAGCAAATTTGCTGATCCAATTTACCACATTATCATCCAGATCATTGATATAGATGACAAATAACAATGGACCCAGCACTGATCCCTGTGCACACCGCTAGTCGCAGGCCTCCACTCAGAGAAGCAATTCTCTACCACTACTCTTTGGCTTCTTCCATTGAGCCAATGTCTAATCCAATTTTACCACCTCTCCATGTATACCTAGCGACTAACTAACCTCCCATGCTTACTAATTCCTGTACAGTATCTTCAGCTACTTTTTTCAGAACAGTAGGGTGTATACCATCTGGTCCAGGTGACTTATCTACCCTCAGAACTTTCAGTTTCCCATGAACCCATCCCAGGGCGGGTACTCAGGATGTGCACAGCACAGCTGGCAGGTGTGTTTACAGACATTTTTAATTTCTCCCTCTCCCTGCTTCAAAACATCCATCATTGTTCCCGTACCTAAAAGACCGAGGTAACATGTCTGACTGACTGGCATCTTGTTGCACTCACCTCAATAATAAGCAAATGCTTTGAGAGGCTTGTCGAGGACGACATTTGCAGCATGCTACCACCCACACAGCCGATCAACAGATGACACAATAACCACAGCTCTACAAACTGTCCTTGCACATCTGGAGAAGAAGAATACTTATGTGAGAATGCTGTTCTTGGGCTACAGTTCAGCATTCAACACCATAATTCGCTCCAAGCTCAACAAGAAGTTCAGAGGCCTCGGCCTTCACCCTGCCATGTATAGCTGAGTCCTGGACTTCCTGTAAGATCACTGGCAGGTTGTAAGAGTGGGCTCCCTCACCTCTGCCCCTCTGGCCCTCAACACATGTGCCCCTCAGGGCTGTGTCCTAAGTCCCCTCCTTTACTCTCTCTATACCCATGACTGTGTTGCCACCCATAGCTCCAATCTGCTAATTAAATTTGCTGACGACACTACTTTGATTGGCCTAATCTCAAATAATAATAACAAAAAATAAGAGACATCTTGGGAATCAAAGTTGGTGGTGAAAACATCAATAATTTCAGATCTCCGGATGACATTGTCTTAATTGCAAGTACGGAGGAAGAACTACAAAACTTAATTGATATAGTCATTGAAGAAAGTGCAAAGATGGGTCTATCTATCAATTGCAAAAAGACAATGTATGGTGATATCCAAAAAGAAGGAGAATCCTATCTGCAGGCTGAAAATAAACGGGGAAGACATAAAACAAGTACAGAGCTTTTGCTACTTAGGAAGCTGGGTGACATCAGATAGCAGGTGCGACATGGACATCAAGAGAGGAATAGGGATGGCAAAAGACACCTTTACGAGATTGAAGATTATACTGACCCTAACACTAAACTAGGCATGACAACACGCCTCAGAGTACTGAAATGTTACGTTTATCCAGTTATGTTATATGGATCAGAATGTTGGACAATATCTAGTAACATGAGGAAACGAATTGTAGCAGCAGAGATGTGGTTTTTGAGGAGGATGCAAAGAATATTGTGGATGAAGCGAATATCTAATGAGGATGTCATGAACAGAGAAAACACAAAAAGAGAAATAATGTATGAGATCATGAAAAGGCAACGTAACTTCATTGGACATGTGATTAGGAAAGAGGAGTTAGAATGCATGTAATTATGGGAAAGATTGAAGGGAAGAAAGCAAGAGGAAGGCAAAGACAAATGATGATGGAGACAGCAGCCAGAGAACTGGAAATGAATACTAATGAATTGATCCACTTGACCTGAAACAGGAGTGTGTGGGCCATGGCAGTCAAAGCTCAATCTGAGCATGGCACCTGATGATGATGATGATAATGAATCTCAAGTAATAACGAGACAGCCTACAGGAAGAAGTCATCACCCAGACACAGTGGTGTCAAGAAAACAACCTCTCCCTCAATGTCGCAAAAACAAAGGAGCTGGTTGTGGACTACAGGAGGAATGGAGACAAGCTAACCCCTATTGACATCAATGGATCTGGGGTTGAGAGGGTAAATAGCTTTAAGTTCGTCGGCATACACATCACCAAAGATCTCACGTGGTCTGTACATACCAACTGTGTGGTGAAAAAGGCACAACAGTGCCTCTTTCACCTCAGACAGTTGAAGAAGTTTCTAAGAAACTTCAAATCCAAAGAACTTTCTACAGGGGCATAACTGAGAGCATCCTGACTGGCTGCATCATTGCCTGGTATGGAAACTGTACTTCCCTCAATCGCAGGTCTCTGCAGGGAGTGGTGCAGACAGCCCTGCACGCCTGTAGATATGAACATCCCACTATTCAGGACATTTACAAAATCAGGTGCGTAAAAAGGGCCCGAATGATCATTGGGGACCTAAGTCACCCCAACTACAAACTGTTCCAGCTACTACCATCTGCAGCATAAAAGCCAGGGCCAACAGGCTCTGAAACAGCTTCTCTCACCAGATTGTCAGACTGATTAATTCACACTGATACAATTGTATTTCTGTGTTATATTGACTGTCCTGCTGTATATACTATTTATTACAAATTACTATAAACTGCACATTGCATATTTAGACGGAGACATAACGTAAAGATTTTTACTCATGTATGTGAAGAATGTAAGAAAGTCAATTCAATTCAATTCAACCTTCTCCCTAATAATGGCAACTTCATATAGTTCATCACTGCTGACCTCTGTAGCTTCCACCATGTTGCTAGTGTCTTCCACAGTGAAGACTGATTCAGTTCTTGTGCCACTTCCTTGTCCCCTAATACTACCTCTCCAGCATCGTCTTCTAGTGGTCCGATATCCACTCTTGCCTCTCTTTTGCACGATGTATCTGTAGAAGCTTTTGGTTTCCTCTTTAGTATTATTGGCCTGCCTACTTTCGTATTTCATCTTTAGCTCCTTAATTACTTTTTTAGTTGTCTTCTGTTGCTATTCTAAAGCTTCCCAATCCTTTAAAGTCCCTCAAAGGTTTGGTCTATTATATGGCCTCTCTTTGGCTTTTATGTTGGCTTTGACTTCTCTTGTTAGCCACAGATGTGTCATTTTGCCTTTAGAATACTTTTCCTCTTTGGGATATTTATATCCTGTGCCTCCTGAATTGCTTCCAGAATTTCCAGCCATTGCTGCTCTGTCGTCATCCCTAACTTCTTCTCAGATTTCAATGTGAATTTGATCATATTAAAAGGTTCTTTTACCTTTAACTCTCTAATCAATTCCGGTTCATTACACAACACCCAATCCAGAATAGCTGATCCCCTAGTAGTCTCAATCATGAGCTACTCTAAAAAGCCACCTTGTAGGCATTTTAGAAATCCCCCTCTTGGAATCCAGCACCAACCTGATTTTCCAATCTACCTGCATATTGAAATCCCCATGACTATTGTAACATTGCCCTTTTGGCATGCATTTTCGAACTCCCCTTGTAATTTGTAGACCACATCCTTACTACTGTTTAAGGATCTGTATATAACTCCCATCAGGGTCTTTTTACCCTTGAAATTCCTTAGCTCGATCCACAAAAATTCAACACCTCCTGACCATATGTCACCTCTTTCCACTTATTTGATTTCATTTTTTACCAACAGGGCAGCGCTGCCCCCTCTGCCTTCCTGCCTGTCCTTTCGATACAATGTGTATTCTTGTACATTCAGCTCCCAGCTATAATCTTCTTTCAGCCACATTGTACATGCCAATCTCTAACTCTATTACAGGTTCATCAATCTTATTCTGAATAATCTTCACATTCAGATATAACACCTTCAGTGCTGTATTCACCCTTTTCAACTTTGGCCGCCTTTCATGTTGCAACTCATCCCGTTGACTGTAATTTTGCCCTATCATCAGCTTCTCCTTGGAAAAGAGTACAGTCGATGTCTTAGGCCAAGACCCTTCAGCAGGACTGGAGAAAAAAAGCTACATATTTGTACCAGTGACATAGGTAGGAAAAGGGAAGAAGTCCTGCAAAAAGACTACAGGGAGTTAGGAAGGAAGCTGAGAAGCAGGACCACAAAGGTAGTAATCTCGGGTTACTGCCTGTGCCACGTGACAGTGAGAATAGGAATAGAATGAGGTGGAGGATAAATGCGTGGCTGAGGGATTGGAGCAGGGGGCAGGGATTCAGATTTCTAGATCATTGGGACCTCTTTTGGGGCAGGTGTGGCCTGTACAAAAGGGATGGGTTGCACTTGAATCCCAGGGGGATCAATATCCTGGCAGGGAGGTTTACTGAGGCTACTGGGGAGAGTTTAAACTAGAATTGTTGGGGAGTGGGAACCGAACTGAAGAGACTGGGGAAGAGGCGGTTGGCTCACAAGTAGAGAAAGCTTGGAGACAGTGTGTGAAGGAGGATAGGCAGGTGATAGAGAAGGAACACGCTCAGATGGGCGGTTTGAGATGTGTCTATTTTAACACAAGTATTGTGAACAAAGCGGATGAGTGAGAGCATGGATCAATACTTGGAGCTATGATGTGGTGGCCATTACAGAGACTTGGATGGCTCAGGGACAGGAATGGTTACTTCAAGTGCTGGGTTTTAGATGTTTCAGAAAGGACAGGGAGGGAGGCCAAAGAGGTGGGGGCGTGGCACTGCTGATCAGAGATAGTGTCACGGCTGCAGAAAAGGTGGACGTCGTGGAGGGATTCTCTACGGAGTCTCTGTGGGTGGAGGTTAGGAACAGGAAGGGGTCAATAACTTTACTGGGTGTTTTTATAGGCCGCACAATAGTAACAAGGATATCGAGGAGCAGATAGGGAAACAGATCCTGGAAAGGTGTAATAATAACAGAGTTGTCGTGATGGGAGATTTTAACTTCCCAAATATCGATTGGCATCTCCCTAGAGCAAGGGGTTTAGATGAGGTGGAGTTTGTTAGGTGTGTTCAGGAAGGTTTCTTGACACAATATGTAGATAAGCCTACAAGAGGAGAGACTGTACTTACCATAGAAACCATAGAAACTACAGCACAGAAACAGGCCTTTTGGCCCTTCTTGGCTGTGCCGAACCATTTTCTGCCTAGTCCCACTGATCTGCACACGGACCATATCCCTCCATACACCTTCCATCCATGTATCTGTCCAATTTATTCTTAAATGTTAAAAAAGAACCCGCATTTACCACCTCATCTGGCAGCTCATTCCATACTCCCACCACTCTCTGTGTGAAGAAGCCCCCACTAATGTTCCCTTTAAACTCCCCCCCCCACCCTTAACCCATGTCCTCTGGTTTTTTTCTCCCCTTGCCTCAGTGGAAAAAGCCTGCTTGCATTCACCCTATCTATACCCATCATAATCTTATATACCTCTATCAAATCTCCCCTCATTCTTCTACGCTCCAGGGAATAAAGTCCTAACCTATTCAACCTTTCTCTGTAACTGAGTTTCTCAAGTCCCGGCAACATCCTTGTAAACCTTCTCTGCATTCTTTCAACCTTATTTATATCCTTCCTGTAATTTGGTGACCAAAACTGAACACAATACTCCAGATTCGGCCTCACCAATGCCTTATACAACCTCATCATAACATTCCAGCTCTTATATTCAATACTTTGATTAATAAAGGCCAATGTACCAAAAGCTCTCTTTACGACCCTATCTACCTGTGACGCCACTTTTAGGGAATTTTGTATCTGTATTCCCAGATCCCTCTGTTCCACTGCACTCTTCAGTGCCTTACCATTAACCCTGTATGTTCTACCTTGGTTTGTCCTTCCAACGTGCAATACCTCACACTTGTCTGTATTAAACTCCATCTGCCATTTTTCAGCCCATTTTTCCAGCTGGTCCAAGTCCCTCTGCAGGCTCTGAAAACCTTCCTCACTGTCTACTACACCTCCAATCTTTGTAACATCAGCAAATTTGCTGATCCAATTTACCACATTATCATCCAGATCATTGATATAGATGACAAATAACAATGGACCCAGCACTGATCCCTGTGGCACACCACTAGTCACAGGCCTCCACTCGGAGAAGCAATTCTCTACTACCACTCTTTGGCTTCTTCCATTGAGCCAATGTCTGATCCAATTTACCATCTCTCCATGTATACCTAGCGACTGAATTTTCCTAACTAACCTCCCATGCGGGACCTTGTCAAAGGCCTTACTGAAGTCCATGTAGACAATATCCACTGCCTTCCCTTCATCCACTTTCCTGGTAACCTCCTCGATAAACTCCAATAGATTGGTCAAACATGACCTGCCACGCACAAAGCCATGTTGACTCTCCCTAATAAGTCCCTGTCTATCCAAATGCTTGTAGATTCTGTCTCTTAGTACTCCCTCCAATAACTTACCTACTACCAACGTTAAACTTACCAGCCTATAATTTCCCGGATTACTTTTCGATCCTTTTTTTAAACAACGGAACAACATGAGCCACTCTCCAATCCTCCGGCACCTCACCTGTAGACAGCGACATTTTAAATATTTCTGCCAGGGCCCCTGCAATTTCAACACCAGTCTCCTTCAAGGTCCGAGGGAACACCCTGTCAGGTCCCAGGGATTTATCCACTTTAATTTTCCTCAAGACAGCAAGCACCTCCTCCTTTTCGATCTGTACAGTTTCCATGATCTCACTACTTGCTTCCCCTAATGTCATAGACTTCATGCCAGTTTCCTTAGTAAATACAGACGCAAAAAACCTATTTAAGATCTCCCCCATTTCCTTTGGTTCCGCACATAGGCGACCACTCTGATCTTCAAGAGGACCAATTTTATCCCTTACAATCCTTTTGCTCTTAATATACTTGTAAAAGCTCTTTGGATTATCCTTCACTTTGATTGCCAATGCAACCTCATGTCTTCTTTTAGCACTCCTGATTTCTTCCTTAAGTTTTTTCTTGCACTTCTTATACTCCTCAAGCACCTTATTTACTCCCTGCTTCCTATACATGTCATACAACTCCCTCTTCTTCTTTATCAGAGTTGCAATATCCCTTGAGAACCAAGGTTCCTTATTCCTATTCACTTTGCCTTTAATCCTGACAGGAACATACAAATTCTGCACTCTCAAAATTTCTCCTTTGAAGGCTTCCCACCTACCAATCACATCCTTGCCAGAGAACAACCTGTCCCAATCCACGCTTTTTAGATCCTTTCTCATTTCTTCAAATTTGGCCTTCTTCCAGTTAAGAACCTCAACCTTAGGACCAGATCTGTCCTTGTCCATGATGAAGTTGAAACTAATGGTGTTATGATCACTGGAACCAAAGTGCTCCCCTACACAGACTTCCGTCACTTGTCCTAACTCATTTCCTAACAGGAGATCCAATATTGCATCCCCTGTAGTTGGTCCCTCTATATATTGATTTAGAAAACTTTCCTGAACACATTTTACAAACTCTAAACCATCTAGACCCCTAACAGTATGGGAGTCCCAATCAATATATGGAAAATTAAAATCCCCTACCACCACAACTTTATGTTTCCTGCAGTTGCTTGCTATTTCCCTGCAGATTTGCTCTTCCAATTCTCGTTGACTATTGGGTGGTCTGTAATACAATCCCACTAATGTGGCCATACCTTTCCTGCTTCTCAGCTCCACCCATAAGGACTCAGTAGACAAGCCCTCTAATCTGTCCTGCCTGAGCACTGCTGTAATATTTTCCCTAACAAGCAATGCTACTCCCCCACCTTTCATTCCTCTGCCTCGATCACATCTGAAACATCGGAACCCTGGAATATTAAGCTGCCAGGCCTGCCCCTCCTGTAGCCAAGTTTCACTAATTGCTATAACGTCATAATTCCACGTGTCAATCCACGCCCTCAACTCATCCGCCTTCCCTGCAATACTCCTAGCATTGAAATATATACACCTCAGAAGATTTTTACCACCACTCACAACCTTTCTATTAGCGGATTTGCTTGAACTTTTAACAACATTTATTTTCACCCCAGCCACACTGTCAGCTTTGGCACTCTGGTTCCCATCCCCCTGCAAATCTAGTTTAAAGCCTCCCCAATAGCACTAACAAACCTCCCACGGTTGTACTATTTAGCTATTTGAGTATTTCTTCATTTTTGGAATACACATGTCCTGCACCTTCCTCATTTTTCCCAGAAACTCACACCATTGCTGCTCTGCTGACATCCCTGCCAGCAGCTCCTTCTAGTTTACTTTGGCCAGCTCCTCTCATACCACTGTCATTTCCCTCACTCCACTGAAATACTGCAACATCAGACTTTACTTTCTCCATATAAATTTCAAGTTGAACTGAATCATATTGTGATCACTGGTTCCTAAGGGTTCTTTTACCTCCAACTCCCTAATTGCCACTGGTTCATTACACAACACCCAATCCAGTATAGCTGATCCCCCTAGGAGGCTCAACAATAAACTGCTCTAAAAGGGCATCTCTTAAGCATTCAACAAACTCACTCTCTTGAGATGCATTACCAACCTGATTTTTCCAATCGACCTGCATGTTAAAATCTCCCAAGACTATCGTAACATTGCCCTTTTGATATGTCTTTTGTATTCCTGTTGTCATCTATGGTCCACCTCCCAGCCACTGTTGGGAAGCCTGTATATTACCGCTGTCGGGGTCCTTTTACCCTTGTAGTTTCTGAACTCAACCCACAAGGATTCAACATCTTCTGATCCTATGTCACATCTTTCTACTGATTTGAAGTCATTCTTTACCAGTGGAGCCAAGCCTCCCCCTCTGCCTACCTTCTTATCCCTCTGATGCAATGTGTAACCTTGGACATTCAGCTTCCAACAACAGCTATTCTTCAGCCATGATTCAGTGACGGCCACAACATTGTACCTAGCAATCTAATATTGCAACAAGGTCATCCACCTTATTTCTTATGCTACGCGCATTTAGTTACAACATGAGTACCGTATTTGCTACCCTTTTTGATTTTGGTACTGATACTCACCCTGTTGCCTGTGACCATGTCCCATCATCTGCCTGACCTTCTTGACAGTCTGACTGCACGCTATCTTTACTTTTCTATAGATGCTGCCTGACCTTCTTGACAGTCTGACTGCACGCTATCTTTACTTTTCTATAGATGCTACCTGGCCTTCTGAGTTCCTCCAGCATTTCTACTTCTGCTTTTGTGTGTGTTACTTGGATTTCCAGCATCTGCAGATTTTCTCTTGTTTCTGATCAGCCTCTCCTTGCTAGGAGTCTCAGTACATATTGCCTCGGTAAACCAACTACCTCGTCTTCAGCACTATCATTCCAGCTCCCATCCCCCTGCCAAATTAGTTGAAACCCATCGGAACAACTCTAGCAAACCTGGCCATAAGGACATTGGACCCCTTTGGATTCAGGTGTAACACATCCTTTTTTCAAGTATAACACATCATACCTTCCCCGGAAGAGATCCAAATGATCCTTAAATCTGAATCTCTGCCCTCTGCATCAAGTCCTCAGCCACACATTCACCTGCCAAAAGAAGGTAGCTTGATGGTTCTGGGTATGTACTTACTGGAATTTAGAAGGATGAGGTGGGGGGGGGGAAATCTCATTGAAACCGTTTGAATGTTGAAGGGCCTAGACAGAGTAGATGTTTCCCATGGTGAGAGATGTGGAGAAATTTCTTTAGCCAGAGGGTGGTGAATCTGTGGAATTGATACCACAGGCAACTGTGGAGGCCAGGTCATTGGGTGTATTTAAGGTAGAGCTTGATAGGTTCTTGATTGGACATGGCATCAAAGGTTATGGGGAGAGGGGCTGAGAAAGGGAAACAGGATCAGCCATGATTGAATAGCAGAGCAGACTCGATGGGGAAATGATCTAATTCTGCTGGTACGTCTTATGGTCAAATCATCCTATTCTTACCCTCACTGGCACATGGCATAGGCAGCAATGTAGAGATTACTACTCTGGAGTAGTAATCTCATCTTTCTACCTAGCTCCCTAAAATCACTCTTCAGGACCTCAGTTTGGCTATCTATATCATTGGTGCCAATTATCAAGACTTCTGGCTGCTCATCCTTGCCCTTGAGAATGCCATGGATACTATCCTGTCAAGGAGGCAACATACCATCTGGGTGTCTCTATTGCTCCCACAGAACCTCGTCTCTTTTCCTCTGACTAAGGAATCTCCTATCAACACTGCAGTCCTCTTCACCGCTCTGCTCTTCTGAGCCACAGCGCTAGGCTCAGTGCCAGAGAGCTGGTCACTTTGTTTCCCTCCTGGTCGGTCTTCCCCACTCAACAGTATCATAAGTGGTATAATTATTATCAAGGGGAATGGCCACAGATGTACTCTGGACTGGCTGCGCATCTCCCGTCCTTCTCCTGAAAGTCACCCATTTACCTATCTCCTGCCCCCTAGGGATGACTTCCTCCCTGTAGCTCTGTATGAGTTGAAGGGCATCAAGCTGCAGCTCCAGTTCCTTACTACGTTCTTTCAGGAGCTGCAACTCGGTGCACCTGGTGCAGATGTGTTCATCTGGCTGTCTCCCAGACTTCCCACATCCCACATCCCACAGAGTACAAAGCACTGCCTCTGGAGCCATTCTCAGTATGCCCTAATAGATGAGGGATGAACAAATAAGAATGGAGAGAGAGAGTAACTTACAAGATACATTACCTCACCCAAGCATGATCTCGCCTTAGTCTGGTGAGCCAAAGCCACTCTGAAGACTGGCACACTGCAAAAGAATGGCCGCTCAAAGCTCTGCTTTTTAAATCTTGAACGCGGACCTGACCTAAAGGTAGCTCTTTTTGCGCCTGCCTCTTAGTGATTGGTTACTCCTTAACTCAGAGATACTGCATAAAACTCTGCCTTTAAAATCTTGATCACATCCTGATTAAAAGGTAGCTCTTTATACGCACCCCTGACGTGGATTGTCCAACTCATAATTTCATCTACTTGTCCATACCCTGAGCTCATCTGCCTTCCCTACAATACTCCTTGCATTGAAGTATACACGGATTAGGACATTAGTCACTTCATGCTCAATCCTTTGATTCCAGACTTTGAGATCTTAACAACATCTGTCTCCACAACCTCTCCACCATCTGTTCAGGCAATCTGGTTCCCATCCCCCTACATCTGTAGTTTAAACCTGCCCCATGCAGCTCTTGCAAACCTTCTCGCTAGGATATTAGTACCCTTCCAGTTCAGGTGCAAACCGTCTCTTCTGTATAGGTCTCACCTTTCCTGGAATTGAGCTCAATGATCCAAAAATCTGAAGACCTCCCTCCTGCACCAACTCCTTAGCCACATGTTAAATTCTATGATCTTCCTATTCCTGGCTTCACTCACACATGTCACGGGTCGCAATCCTGAGATCACAACTCTGGAGGTCCTGTCCTTTAACGTAGCACCTAATTCCATGAACTCACTTTACAAAACCTTGTCATTCTTCCTACCTGTCATTGGTACCTACCTGGACCATGACTTCTGGCTGCATACCCTCCCACTTAAGAATGTTACAGACATTCCAAGATGTCCCGGACCCTGGCACCTGCTGGGCAACATGTCATCTGGAGATCTTGTTCTCATTCACAGAAGTGATAATCTATTATATTTTTGAAATTCCCAACCAGTTTGTCACAGAAATGTTGTGTACAGCATCATAGTCAGGTGGAGTTTGGTAACCTGTGGAACGCTTTTGCTGATTTTGACTCCTAATTCCTGCTTGTTAATGAGGATGACTTACAGCCTGATTTTACATTTTCCTCTTATGCCATTTAAAAATTGTACTATTGTCAGTTTTCCTCTGCCACCACCTCTCACCCTCACCCCAGCCCCAGAGTACGATTGGTGGCAAGAGTTCAGGCAGGATCACAGACCTGTGCATGCAAGTACTTCATCTTCCAACATAACTCTGATCGAGACTGAATAGGCAGTTTCTTCTGTTCTGTGTTAATCTGCTTACTGCTGCATGTGAGATTTTGTTTTGTAATTGCAGATATAGCTGCTGTGGCCTATGGCCGGGAGTTCCTGGTTAATTCTTCTCAGATCCTATTGGAGAAACTGCTACAGCTCCTGGCTGAGATGAAAGCTGGTCTCTGCACAAAGCTCAAAGTGTGAGTCTTGGAGAAAAGCAAAGGAACTGACTTCCCAAGCAGAAAAGAAAACCCATCTATTGTGGAAGGGCTCATTCTTATAGAGTTGTACAGCATGGCAGGCCCTATGTCCAACTGCTCCATGCCATCCTAGATTCCCATTTACCCATGTCTGACCTATGTCTCTCTAAACCTGTCCAAATACCTATTACATATTGTTAATGTGCCTACCTCTAGCACTTTATCCATATAGATCACTCATTGGGTAAAACAGTTGTACCTTTACTTCCCATTAAACCTCTCTCTTCTCACCTTAAACCTGTGCCAACGTGAGAAAAAGACTGTGCACATTGAAGTTATACTCATGAATTTATACACCTCTGTAAGATCAATCATAATTCTCCTACACTTAACGTGAGAAAAGTCCCAATCTGCTCAACCTCTCTCCAAAACTCACGTCCCAGAAAAATTCTTGTAAATTTCCTCTGCATTCTTTCCAGCTTAGTTGCAGCTTTCCCACATCAGGGCAAACAAAACTGAACACAATACAAAGTGCAGCCTTATGAGTATTTTGTACAACGGTGACCTAACATCCGAACTTCTATACTCTGATTCCTAAGAATAAGATTGATGACGGCCAGGGTGCCAAAAGCCTTCTTCACCACTCTGTGTACCTGCAAGGCCACTTAGCTGTACTCCTGAGTCCCTCTGTTCCACGACACTCCCCAGGGCCTTGCCGTTCTCTATGAAAGTTGCAGACTCATTAATAGATCGGCTGGTTGTCCACTTTTGAGGAGCCATGTAAGTGAGCATTGCTTCCTTAAGGGGGATTCTTGCTGACAAATCTATTGGAATTCTTTGAAGAAATAACAGCAGGGTAAGCAAAGCACAATCGGGGGATGTTGTGTACTTGATGATCGAAGGCCTTTGACAGGGTGCTACACATGAGGCTGCTTAACAAGTTAAGAACCATGGTATTACAGGCAGGATATTATCATGGTTAGAGCATTGGCTGATCAGCAGGAGGCAAAGATTGGGACTAAAGAGAGTTTTTTTCTGATTGGCTGCCAGTGACAAGTGGTTTTCAACGAGGGTCTGTGTTGGAACAGCTTCTTTTTATGTGATATGTCAAATGATTTGAATGACGGAATTGATGGCTTTGTGGCCAAGTTTGCAGACGATAAGAAGGTAGGTGGAGGGGCAAGTAGTTTTGAGGAAACTGAGAGGCTGCAGGACTTAGACAGATTAGGAGAATGGGCAAAGAAGTGGCAGATGGAATAAAGTGTGGAGAAGGGTATGGTCACGTACTCTAGTAGAAGAAATAAAAGACTATTTTCTAAATGAGAATTTTAAAAATCTGAGGTGCAAAGGGACTTGGGAGTCCTCTTGGAGGATTCCCTAAAGGTAAATTTGCAGGTTGAGTCAGTGGTAAGGAAGGCAAATGCAATGTTAGCATTCATTTCAAGTGGACTAGAATATAAAAGCAAGGATGTAATGTTGAGAGACTGATTTGTCTTCCCAAAGGTTTTAGGTGTGCTTCACTGTCGAGAAGCTGAATGCAGATCAACCCACAGCTGCAGAATGTTCCTTAGGGGATGGTAACTGCATGACACCAAGTCTTATTGGGCTGAATGTCCAGCCACCATTCGCCAACCCGTTACTGGTCAGGAATGTCTGCACCCTGCAATTTTCCCCCAGCCTTACTTATCCTGTCAAACCACTACAGCCAGTGAGCATTTGTGCATGGCGTGGCTCATGGTACCAACCCTTCCCTGCACTGCTCACATCAACAGCATTTCCCCAGTTCAACATAGAGCATTACAGCACAGTACTGTACAGGTCCTTCAGAACACCACCCCTGGCAGTGTGTTCCATGCACTCACCACTCTCTGTTTAAAAAAAGTATACCCCCTGCCCCCCATATTTTCCTTCAATCATCATAAAATTATACTTGCTAGTAAGACCATAAGATATAGGAGCAGAATTAGGCCATTCAGCCCATCGAGTCTGCTCTGCTATTCCATCATGGCTGATCCCAGATCCCACTCAACCCCATACACCTGCCTTCTTGCCATGTCCTTTAATGACCAATCAGGAAGCTATCAATTTCCGCCGTAAATATACCCACGGACTTGGCCTACACAGCAGTCTGTAGCAGAGCATTCCACAGATTTACTACTTTCTGGCAAAAGAAAATCATCCATACCTAGAATAGAGGGCCAGCCCTCTATTTTGAGGCTGTGTCCTCTAGTTGTGGATCCCCCGCCCCCCACCACAAGAAACATCACATCCACCCAACTAGTCCTTTCAACATTTGGTAGGTTTCAATGAGGTTCCCTCGCATTCGGCTGAATTCCCGTGAGTGCAGGCCCAAAGCTGCCAAATGCGCCTCCTATGTTAACCCCTTTATTCCTGGAATCATCCTCGTGAACCTCCTCTGGACTCTTTCCAGTGACAACACGTGAGATAGATTGTGAGATAGGTATATCGCATCCGGAATTATTTCCACTTAGCGGACGATTTCCTTCCATGCTGCTCTGACGTTTTGTGAAATCGCGTACGAGGCAAGTTACAACAGTGGTTTGCCATTGCCTCCTGCTGGGTGAGTTTTTTTTAAGAGAACACCAGCTCTTACCGGGAGCCAGCTGGATTCGAACTCGGGACCTCTCGCCCCGAAGTCCAGCACTGATGCCACTACGCCACCATCCGGCCTTTTCTGAGATATGGGGCCCAAAACTGATGAAAATACTCAAGTGTGGCCTGACTATTGTCTGATAGAGGCTCAGGATTATCTCCTTATTTTTATATTCTATTCCCCTTGAAATAAGTGCCAATATTGCATTTGCCTTCTTTACCACAGACTCAACCTGTAAATTAACCTATTGGGAGTCTTGCATCACTCTGCATCACTGATATTTGAATCTTCTCTCCATTTAGACAACAGTATCACTATTGTTCCTTTTTCCAAAATGCATTATCATACATTTCCCAACACTGTATTCCATCTGCCACTTTTTTTGCCCATTCTTCTAATTTGTCTAAACCCTGCTGCAATTACCCCTTCACCTATCTTCATATAATCCACAAACTTTGTCACAAAGCCATTATCTAAATCATTGACAAACAATGTGAAAAGCAGTGGTCCCAATACTGTTCTCTGAGATTCACCGCTAGTGTCCAGCAGCCAACCAGAAAAGGCCTCTTTTATTCCCACTCGCTGCCTCTTGCCTGTCAGCCATTCATATCTATGCCAGTATCTTTCCTGTAACGCCATAGGATTTTATATTGTTAGGGAGCCTCATGTGTGGTACCTTATCAAATGCCTTCTGAAAATCCAAGTAAATGACATCCATTGCCTCTCTTTTGTCCTCGCTACTTGGTACCTCCTCAAAGAATTCTAACAGACATGTCAAGCAAGTTTTCCCTTTACAGAAGCCATGCTGACTTTAACTTAATCTCCAAGTACCTTGAAACCTCACCTTTAATAATAGACTCTAACCAACCACTGAGGTTAAGCTAACTGGCCTATTCTACACTGTTCTTTGCATTTCTGGTTAGATGCTAACTGCATTTCATTGGCTTTGTATCTGTACTTGGCACAATGACAATAAAGTTGAATCTAATCAATAATTTCCTTTCTTTTGCCTTCCTTCCTTCCTTCTTAAGGAGTGGAGTGACACTTGCAATCTTCCAGTCCTCCAAGGACCATGCCCGAATCAGGTGATTCTTGAAAGATCATGACAAATACATCTGTTATCTCTTCAGCAACCTCTCTCAGGACTCTGGGATGTAGTCCATGTGACTTATGCATCTTAAGACCTTTGAGTTTGCCTTGCACTCTTTCCTTTGTAATAGCAATAGCACTCACTCCTACTCCCTGACACTCATAGACCTCTGGCACACCATTAGTGTCTTCCACAATGAAGACAGGTGCAAAGTACCCATTAAATTTATCTGCCATTTCTTTGTTTCCCATTACTGAGTTTCCTGAGTGAGGGAATCAATGGAGACAGCAGATTTATAATCTGCTGGAGAAACTCAATGGGTCGAGCAGCATTTGTGAAGGTTTTGTCACATACATCAAGGTACAATGAAAAGCTCTTGTTGCATGTCATCCAGACAGATCATTCCATACATCAGCACATCAAGATAGTAAAATGAACAACAGATTGTAGCATGGAGTGTTAAGAGTTACTAAGAAAGTGCAGTGCAAGCAAACAAGGTAGACTGGGAGATGAGAGTGCAAGAGTTCATCCTTTAGCATATGGGGTCCAATCATGTCTGATTACAGGATGATAGAAGATGTCCTTAAATGTCTGTAATCAAAACTCTGCATCAGGACTCCTTAGGGTGATATTTTCAATCAGAATGTCAAACAATACAGCGCAGGAGCAGGTCCTTCAGTCCACAATGATGTGTACCAGCTGAACTAATTAAATTAATCAGATGTCCAACTGAACTAATCCCTCCTGCTTACACAAAATCCATATCCTTCCATTCTCTGCACATTCATGCGCCTATCTAGCCTCTTGTCTGTATTGTATTTGCCTCCACCACCTCCCATAATAGTGCATTCCAGGCACCCACTATTCTCCATGGAAAAAAACAACTTCCCTACAATTTCCTTTGAAATTACCCCCTCGCCTAAAATGCATGCTCTCTGGTATTAGATACTGTCTGTCTGCTTTATCTCTGCCTCTCATAATCTTATAAACCTCTATCATGTCTCCTCTCAGCCTCCACCACTGCAGAGAAATCAACCCAAGAACACTGAACCTAACCCTAACCACAGTAAATGACAGAAAAATCTCTTAAAAAGATGATAAATAGATACATTTAGTTCCTTGGTTCCAAAACGTTTTCATCATTAGATATTCGGTTTGCTTTGGGTAACAAAGGCTAGTTCAAGTTCAAGCTAATTGTCAGTCACTCATACATGAAAACCCATGAACGTAGTCAAACAAAACGGTGTTCCTCTGGGGCCAAAGTGCAAAACACAGAGCCAATAGTCACACACAACACAGAGCACATATAATTATGCTAGCAGTAATCATACAGTCACAAAAGTAATAATAAAGCCCAAGTCCCTGAGTGTTATGTCTTGTAGATTGATGGTGCATGGGATGTTCCATTACTATCAAGAAACTCACTTTCTCAGTAACTCTTAACATTCCATACTAGCAACTTGCTCGTGGGATTAATGTTCTTCATTTCGAGGAGTATCTTGCTATCATAAAAAAACTGGTAAAGGACAAACAATTGTACCTTTGACCCAGAGAGGCCACTGCGACCAAGCCCACTGAAATTGTGTAGAAGGTCTAATAGATACAGTAAATCCTGGCTTGATCTTCCTGTGGCTACAGGGATCCCAACTCCTGAGAAACTTGGGATGCTGGTGCAGGACTGACACAATTATACAAGAAGGAGTAGACCACTTTCCCATCAAACCTGCCCTGACAATAAGGTCATGGCTGATCTGTGCTGGCCTCAATTCCCCTTTTGTGTCAGTTCCCTATAACATTCAATTTCACAATATTTAAAATATTTATCTATCTACACTTTCTGGCCTCCAACACACTAAGGACAGCGAGTCACGATCCCAAGAGAAGTTTCTAGGTACCACAGATTTAAATATCTGGTTCCTTGCATCTATGCCTCCTTGTTCACAACTCTCATACACTAATGAAAACACATTAACATTACTTTAGCAAGCCTTAGACTTTTTTATATTAGAACGATGTCACACCTTGAACTTCTAAACTCCAAGTAATACAGACCCACACCATATTACCCCTGTCGAAAGGAGACCCCTATCATCTAGAAACGAGGCTGATGCATCTCCTGGACTGCTGCAGTGCTATTATATCCTCTTTAGGTAAGGGGAGAGAAACAATGAACAGTATTCTGGAAGTGGCCTCACCAATACCCTGTACAACTGTGACAAAACTTACTTCTAAACAACAACTTTGCATTAAAGTTCAAAATGCTGTTTTCCTTTTTAACTGCCTGTTACATGTGCTAACCTTTTTGTGATTCATTCACAAGAACCCCTCAATCCCTCTGAACTTCACTCACTTACAGTCTCTCTCCATTTTGATAATAATCTACCTTTTGTTTCCTCTTGCAATGTTCAGATTGTTCATTAATTCTGGTTCAGATAAACATTTTCCTGTGGATATTGCAGAGACACACATTACCTTGGAAATACTGCTGAGAAGATCTGCATGCCTCTGATGGAGACATAGTCCTGATATAGATGGTGCTTGAGCTACTGAGTTCCTCCAGCAGATTATATCTTGCTCCATATCAGTGAGGTTCCTTGAAGGAAATTTATAGGTGACTCCCTGTGGATAAATGGACCATAAATGAACTGAAATTTCTTCTGCTGCCTATGAAAGGAGCAGTCAAAAAAAGTACAAAAGGTTACATTGATTAATGTTGTGGATAAGGGTTTAATGGGAAAATTTTGATCTCTCCTAGACTAATGTTGATGTGTTTATACAATGTGAGTATTAACCTGAAAGGCCTGCAGTACATCAGCAAGAATCCAGGCTTCATCCCTTTGTTGGCCTGTCTTCTGGAAGGTATGTTTTAGACTTGACTGTAGCCATTCACCATGCAGTTTGGGCTTAACATAAATAGCCAATGTGTAGTCTTCATTTGGTGTGATTACGGTTGGAATGTACTTCAGAGATATTTGATAAGTTGGCAGTTGGCCTATTTGAGACTAAAGAAACTGATTAAAAATATTTTGCCCACAAACACCATTTCAAATGCAGAAAAATTAGCAGCTAGGGTTATACAGTACACAAACAGGCCCTTTGGCCCAACTCATCCATGCTGAGCAAGGTGTCTAGCTTGTGTTTGGCCCGTATCCTTCTAATCCTTTCCGTGCAACACCAATTATCTTTTAAAAATTAACTGTGCTCACCTCTACACCTTCCTGTAGCAGTTCATTCCATTTACCCACCACCCTCTGGTGAAAAAGTTGTCCCTTGGGTCCCCTTTAAATCCGTCTGCGCTCTCCTTCAGTTTCTAGTTTTAGACTCCCCTACATAGGAAAAAGACTGATCATATCGCTGACTTTCATCATTTTATAAACCTGTAAGTCTCCTTTGCTCGCATAAAAACAGTCCTGACCGATCTGCTCCCTCTTTTCACTTGAACTGCAGGTCTCTTTGTCCTGCGACACTTCCAAGGGTCTCTGCATTGCCGTAACTTCCCAATTTGCACCACCTCACAGTTTTCTGAGTTAAATTCCACCTGTGATTCCCTTGCCCACTTATCCAAATGATCTAGACCCTGTTGCAGCCTTAGACAATCACAGCCTTATTCACTGTCCATCACACCATCTGCAGACTTACTAATCATGCCATCTACACACTCATGCAAATTGTCAACGATGTTTCTGTCATACTCTATTCAAGTCTCGTGCTTATCTTCATTCATCCGCTTTGCCTGTTAGGCTTCTTGCATTAAAACAAATGGTGTGGTTAATCAAACCTTCCGCATTTCCTGTCCTGCATTAAAACAAATAGTATGGCCTATCATATCAGACCTTACTCACTCCCTATCCTGTCTACACAACTTGTTTTCTTTAACTACTTGATTTGCCTCAACATCCTCATCAGCCCCTCTACTTATGTCCACTGCCAGACTACTTTAAACCTTCCTGTGTTGCTCCAGCCAGTCATCTCATCAGGATATTGGTGCCCTCCAGTTCAGGTACAACTTGCTGATGATGCCATCTACCTCCTCTTGTACAGTTCACCTCCGCTCCAGAAGGGATCCCAAACATTCAAGAACCGGAATCCCTCCCTCCTGCATCAGCTTCTCAGCCATATCCTTCATCTGTGCTTCCCTTATTCTCCATAAGACACAGGAGTAGAATGAGGCCATTCAGCCCTTCAAGTCTGCTCCACCATTTCATTGTGGCTGATCCTAGATCCCACTCAACCAAATACACCTGCCTTAACATAGAAACAGAAACATAGAAAACATACAGCACAATACAGGCCCACTGGCCCACAAAGCTGTGCCAAACATGTCCCTACCTTAGAACTACCTAGGCTTTACCCATAGCCCTCTATTTTTCTAAGCTCCATGTAGCCATCCAGGAGTCTCTTAAAAGACCCTATCGTATCTGCCTCCACCACCGCTGCCGGCAACCCATTCCATGCACTCACCACTCTCTGCGTAAAAAACTTACCCCTGATATCTCCTCTGTATCTACTTCCAAGCACATTAAAACTATGCCCTCTCGTGCTAACCATTTCAGCCCTGAGGAAAAGCCTCTGACTATCCACACGATCAATATTTCTCATTATCTATCAAGTCACCTCTCATCCTCCGTCACTCCAAGGAGAAAAGGCCGAATTCACTCAACCTGTTCTCACAAGGCATGCTCCCCAATCCAGGCAACATTCTTGTAAATCTTCTCTGCACCCTTTCTATGGTTTCCACGTCCTTCCTATAGTGAGGTGACAAGAATTGAGCACAGTACTCTCCCCATATCCTTCGACACCCTGACCAATCAGGAAACGATCATCTTCTGCCTTGAGTATATCCATGGACTTGGTCTCCATCACAGTTTGTGGGAAAGCATTCCACAGATTCACCACTCTGGCTAAAAAAATTCCTTCTTTCCTCTGTTCTAAAAGGTTGCCCCTTAATTTTGAGGTTGTTCAAAGTTCTAGTTCAAAGCTCTAGTTCTGGATACCCCCACCATAGGAAACATCATCTCCACATCCACCCTATCTAGTCCATTCAACATTTGGTGGGTTTCAATGAGATCCCCACGCATTCTGCAAAATTCCAGTAAGTACAGGCCTAAAGCTGCCAAATACTCCTCATATCTTAACCCCTTCTTTCCCAGAATCATCCTCATGAACCCCCTCTGGACTCTGTCCAATGACAACATTCTTTCTGAGATTTGTGGCCCAAAACTGTTGATAATACTCGCCAAGTGTGACCTGACTAGTGTATTATAAAGGCTGTGCATTAACTCCTTGCTTTTATACTCTATTCCTCTTGAAATAAATGCAAACATTGCATTTGCCTTCTTTACCACAGACTCAACCTGTAAATTATCCATCTGGGAGTATTGCACGGGACTACTAAGTCTCTCTGATGTTTGAACCTTCTCCCCATTTAGACAATAGTCTACAAAATAATTCATTTTATTAACATGCATTATCATACATTTCCCAACACTGTATTCTCTCTGCCACTTTTTTGCCTGTTTTTCCAATTTGTCTTAAGTTCTGCTGCAATTGCATTGCTTCCTCAGCACTACCTACCCCTCCACTTATCTTTGTATCATCTGCAAACTTTGCCACAAAGCCATCAATTCCATTACCCAAATCATTGACAAACAATGTGAAAAGTAGTGGTCCCAGTGCTGCCCCTGAGGAGCACGACTAGTCACTAGCAGCCAACCAGAAAAGGCCCCTTTTATTCCCACTAGTTGCCTCCTGCCTGTCAGCCATTCCTCTTATCTATGCCAGTATCTTTCCTGTAATGCCATAAGATTTTATTTTGTTAAGCAGCCTCATCTGTGGTGCCCAACCATAAACTGTTTCATCTACTTCCGTCTGACAAATAGTACCGCAGCATTAAAGCCAGGACCAACAGGCTGTGGGACACCTTCTTTCTATAAGTCATTAGACTTATAAATTCACATGTCTGTATATTGTAACAGAATCAATTCAAAAATTCAATTGAATGCCGTCTGAAAATCCGGGTAAATCATATCCACTGCCTCTCCTTTATCCACTCTGCTTGTTACTTCCTCGAAGAACTCTAATAGATTTGTCCGCCTAGATTTCTCTTTACAGAAAGCTCATCCTTAATAATAGACTCCAATACCTTCCCAAACACTGAGGTTAGGCTAACTGGCTGATAATTTCCTTTCTTTTACCTTCCTCCCTTCTTAAGGAGTGGAGTGACATTTGCCATCTTCCAGTCCTCAAGTGATTCTTGATAGATCATGACCAATGCATCCATTATCTCTTCAGCAACCTCTTTCAGGAACTGGGATGTAGTCCATCTGGTACAGGTGACATACCCACCTTAAGACCTTTGAGTTTTCCCATCAACTACAACTATTTCCTTTGTAATAGCAATGGCACTCACTCCTGCTCCCTGGCACTCATGGAGCTCTGGCACACTGCTAGTGTCTTCCAGAATGAAGACAGATGCAAAGTACCCATCTGCCATTTCTTTGTCCCCCCATTACTACCTCACCAGCATCATTTTCCAGTGGTCCAACATAACTGGAAGAATACCTCTGGCTAGTTTGCTCTCATATTTTATCATTCCCCTTCTTATAGCTTTTTTAGTTGTCTTTTGTTCGATTTTAAAAGCTTCCCAATCATCCAGTTTTCCACTCACGTTTGCTACCCTTTCCTAGGCTTTTATGCAGTCCCTAATTTATCTTGTCAGCCACGGTTGCCTACACTGGCCATTTGAGAACTATTTCTGTGGGACATATCTATCCTGCACCTTGTGAACTACTCCCAGAGCTCTGCCGTCATCCCTGGCAGTACCCTCCTCCAAACCACTTCGGTAAGCTCTTCTCTCGTGCCTCGGTAATTCCCTTTATTCCATTCTGATACTGTATAAGTGTCTTGTACCTCTCCCTCTCAAATTGCCATATGGATTCAATCATATTATTGCCTCCTAAGGGTTCCTTTACATTAAGCTCCCTAATAAGATCTGGCTTATTACAAACACCCAGTCGAAGATAGCCTTTCCCCAAGTAGGCTCAGGCACAAGCTACTCTACAAAGCCATCTCATTCGCATTCAACAAATTTCCTCTCTTGCGATCCGACACCAACCTGATTTTCCAATCCCCTTCCATATTGAAGTCCCCCATTAGGATTGTGTCATTACCCTTATTACAGTACATGTCCTTTTCAGCTCCCTTTGCAACCTCAACCCTATATCTTGGCTATTTTTTGGAGACCTATATATGACTCCCATACTGTTTTTTTTGACCCTTGCAGTTTCTTAACTCCACCCACGAAGATTCAACATTCTCTGACCCTATGTCACTCTTTGTAAAGATGTAATCCTATCTCTTACCAACAGAGCCACACCACCACTTATGCCTTCCTGCCTGTCCTTTCAATACAAGGTATATTCTTTGATGTTAATCTCCCAACTATGGCCTTTTTCAGCCCACAACATCATACCGATCGACCTCTAATTGTGCCATGCGTTTGTCACCTTTTTCTGAATACTACACACATATAAACACAGCACCTTCAGTCGTGCATTCTTCACCCTTTTGAATTTTGCCTCTGTGGTACAAATTAACTCTTTGCTCTGTCTGCATTTGTACCCAGTCATTGGCTTGTCCTTCCTTACATTCATGTTACACCCATCATCTACTTGTAAACCTGCTGGCTGATCCTCAGCTCTATCATACTGGTTCCCATCCCCCTGCCATATCAGTTTAAACCATTCCCAACGGCTCTAGTAAACCTGCTCGCAAGAATATCGCACTCCTTGGATTCAAGTGCGACCAATCCTTTTGTATACGTCCCACCTGCTCTAGAAGAGGTCCCAATTATCCAGAAATATGAATCCCTGACCCCTGCTCCAATTCTTCAGCCACACATTTATCTGCCACCTCATTCTATTCCTATCCTCACTGTTGCGTGGCACAAGCAGCAATCCTGAGATTACTCCCCTTGAGGTCCTGCTTCTCAGCTTCGTAACTCCCTGTATTCAACAGCACAACCGCTGTTGCTTCTCCCAGGTAGATTGTCTCACCCAACAGTACTTGGAATACTTATTGTTGAGAGGGACAGCCACAGGGGTGCTCTTCTCTGTCTGATGTTCTCCCATTTATCTGTCTCAGCTATCCTTGGGGTGACTACCTCCCTGTAGCTCCTGCCTATCACTGCTTCACTTTCTTCAACAAGCCAAAGATCATTGAACTGCAGCTCTAGTTCCCTAACATGGTCTCTGAGAAGCTGTAGCTTGATGTAGTTGTGGCCATCGGGAAGGCTGGAAGTCTCCTGGAAATCCCACACCTGACATCCAGAACAGAACACTAGCTCTGTAGACATACCCTCTATTCTCTCAAGATTTAAATAAGAAATAAGGAATGAACTTACCTGCTTACTTTGCCTTTGCCTGTTCTCGCTGAAGCCTTACTACTCTGCCTCGGACTACTCCAATGAGGACCGCTCCCACAATGACCACACCGCTAGGCGGTACCTCTCTTTTATAGAGACTGGGTTTTTAAAGCTCTTCGCCAGACCTGCATAGGAATACTTCTGCTGTGTCTGCACAGTTTGCCAATCAAGATTAAATTAATTCAAAAGTAGAAATGGGAGTCCAAAATGTGAATCTAATCATCGAGTTTAGTTTGAGCAAGGCTTGCACCTATCACGTGGTAACATGATGATGTATACAATTAACGATTTTTATATGCAACCCTTAATTATTTAAATGAACAAGAATGCTTAGTCAAGCAATATATATACAAAATTACTCAAATATTATTGAAATATCAAATACACAATACTGACCCTCAGCAATGTGTGGCACTGGTAGTGATCGAGAGATTACAGCCCCCCCACCCCCAGGGTCCTGCTTTTGAACCTTCTCACTCCATTTATCAGAATCAGAATCAGGTTTATTATCACCGGCATGTGACGTGAAATCTGTTAACTTAGCAGCAGCAGTTCAATGCAGTACATAATCTAGCAGAGAGAAAAAATAATAATAAATAAAATAAAACATAATAAATAAACAAGGGGACTGGGGACTGGGGAAAGTGGGTGAAGGGGAAGGATCAGAATCAGGTTTATTATCACCGGCATGTGACGTGAAAATTGTTAACTTAACAGCAGCAGTTCAATGCAATATGTAATCTAGCAGACAGAGAGAAAAATAATAATGGAAACATAGAAAACCTACAGCACAATACAGGCCCTTCAGCCCACAAAGCTGTGCCGAACATGCACTTAGCATAGAACTACCTAGGCTTACCCATAGGCCTCTACTTTTCTAAGCTCCATGTATCCATCCAGGAGTCTCTTAAGAGGCCCTATTGTTTCCACCTCCATCACCGCCGCCAGCAGCCCATTCCATGCACTCACCACTCTCTGCATAAAAGACTTACCCCTGACATCTCCTGTTTACCTACTTCCAAGCACCTTAAAACTGTGCCCTCTCGTGCTAGCCATTTCAGCCCTGGGAAAAAAGCCTCTGACTATCCACACAATCAATGCCTCTCACTATCTTGTACACCTCTATCAGGTCACCTCTCATCCTCCATAGCTCCAAGGAGAAAAGACCGAGTTCACTCAACCTATTGTCGTAAGGAATGCTCCCCAATCCAGGCAACATCCTTGTAAATCTCCTCTGCACCCTTTCTATGGTTTCCACATCCTTCCTATAGTGAGGTGACCAGGACTGAGCACAGTACACCAAGTGGGGTCTGACCAGGGTCCTATATAGCTGCAACATTACCTCTCAGCTCTTAAACTCAATCTCACGATAATATCTGGATAATAATAGTAATAAACAAGTAAATCAATTACATATATTGAATAGATTTTTTTAAAACATGCAAAAACAGAAATACTGTATATTAAAAAAAAGTCAGGTAGTGTCCAAAGATTCAATGTCCATTTAGGAATTGGATGGCAGAGGGAAAGAAGCTGTTGCTGAATCGCTGAGTGTGTGCCTTCAGGCTTCTGTACCTCCTACTTGATGGTAACAGTGAGAAAAGGGCATGTCCTGGGTGCTGGAGGTCCTTAATAATGGACGCTGCCTTTCCAAGATATTGCTCCCTAAAGATGTCCATGGTGCTTTGTAGGCTAGTACCCAAGATGGAGCTGACTAGATTTACAACCCTCTGCAGCTTCTTTCGGTCCTTTGCAGTAGCACCCCCCCCCCCCCGCAATACCAGACAGTGATGCAGCCTGTCAGAATGCTCTCCACGGTACAACCATAGAAGTTTTTGAGTGTATTTGGTGACATACCAAATCTCTTCAAACTCCTAATGAAGTATAGCCACTGTCTTGCCTTCTTTATAACTACATCGATATGTTGGGACCAGGTTAGATCCTCAGAGATCTTGACACCCAATAACTTGAAACTGCTTACTCTCTCCACTTCTGATCCCTCGATGAGGCATCCCTTTATTCATTCATCCCCATTGCTATTGATGTTGTTCGTACATCTGAAATGTTCCCAAGGGGAAGTTTCTGTACTTGGTTAAAAAGTTTACATCAAACAGGAAGTCAAAGCATTCTGCAGGTGGGGAACACTGCAGAAGTTCAAGCTCAGATTTAATTTCTATTCAACCATGCACATGCATACAGCTAACTGAAAGATTGTTCCTCTGGGGCCAAGATGCGAGACCCAGTACTGTATATAAGAGTCACTCACAGCACACATAATTACAATCCAGCATACACTCACAAAATAATATTAGCAGAAGTCCAAGTGGCATAGCCTGAAGATTGTTGGTTCATGGGATGTTGTCCTGGAGCCACAGTTCTGCAAGAACAAGCATGGAGCCGTCTCATCTGACACTGGGTCTGCCTCAGATGAAGGCAGTCCAGCTTATCTTTCAGGGAGTGACACTGGAGAGCAGCACTGATAAGAGATTCGGCCTGCAGGGTCCATCGCCACCCCCCCCCCCCAACCTAGCACAGATTTCAGTGCGTCCACCATGCTTTCCTTCTCTCCCACACAGCCTCTGGTGCTCCCTCTCCTGGATGTCTGTAACAAGTGATGCTGCAGCATGAGGGCCTGGTCTGTGCCACAAACAAGTCCACGCAATTACCCTGCTGTCGGTCTTGCCAATGAACTAGACTTGCAGTATTTTCTATTACCAATATCCAACAGTCTTATTATCACAAGGAAAAAAACACTTTAAGACAAACATCTGCGCTATTTTTAGAGCCCAAGATGCTGCTGTAAAAAGTATGTCACTATCTTACCAGAAGTATATTATTGGGATGAATTTAAAAGTATGGAGTGGAGTAACAAAATGAAAGTTCAGAAGATGGGGTTCATCTTCATTGTGAGACCAAATGAATGTGCTGTGCTCTGCTCCCAACTCTGTTGGGACTTAGTTTAAATGTGCTGAGTGAGCTACGATATGAGTTCTTAACATTTTCAGCAGGGTATTATTTGACAGTAGTAAATGCAGGAAAAGTATTATCAGTTGGTGTGTGAATATTACATAAAGTACGTGCGTAAATAGCAATCTGTCACCCTGGAAATCAGCTGCAGATAATCCTTTAAGAGCTAATTGTAGGCTGATTAAAAAGCCTTTCTGAGACTTGGAAAGGCTGAGTTGTGGTGAAGATTCTGGCTTGTGTAATCTTCTCTCTTCAGCTCCAGTTTGTGTTGACGTCAAACACTGTACTCTGCCACATAATCTACGGTAAAGCAGGAAAGACAAGCTCAGCAGATGACTCAACACATTGTTTATACTTTTATCGCTCTTTCTACTTGCTCAGTAAAGTCATAGGATAATATTTCCAGTACATTTCATTTTATATTTATTTAAGTAAGGAGTTCATGTCCATAAATAAAAAAGAATCAGGCAGTTTTATTTTGTGCCCTGCTTATTCCCATTTTCATTATGCAAGAAAATATGGTCAATATCCAACAATTGTGCTGTACAATTCAGGAGTATGAGACATAGGAACAAGATTAGGCCATTTGGCCCATCGAGTCTGCTCTGCCATCTCATTATGGCTGATCCAATTTTCCTCTCAGCCCTAATCTCCTGCCTTCTCCCCACATCCCTTCATGCCCTGACCAATCAAGAATCTGTTCACCTCTGCCTTAAATATGCATAAAGACTTGGCCTCCACAACTACCTGTGGCAAAGAATTCCACAGATAAGACCTTAAGACATAGGAGCAAAATTAGGCCATTCAGCCCATCAAGTCTGCTCTGCCATTCCATCATGGCTGATCCCAGATCCCACTCAACCCCATACTTATGCCTTCTTGCCATGTCCTTTGATGCCCTGACCAAACAGAAAATGATCAAGTTTCGCATTAAATATACGTACGGACTTGGCTTCCACTGCAGTCTGTAGCAGAGCACTCCACAGATTTACTACTGTCTGGATTTAAAAAAACTTCCTCCTTACCTCTGTTCTGAAGGGTTCCCTTGAGGCTGTGCCCTCTAGTTCTGGATATCCCCACCACAGGAAACATCCTCTCCACACCAACCCTATCTAATCCTTTCAACATTCGGTAGGTTTCAATGAGATCCCCCCGCCCCCAGATTCTTCTAAATTCCAGTGAGTACAGGCCCAAAGCTGCCAAACGCTCCTCATATGTTAACCCCTTCATTCCCGGAATCATCCTTGTGAACCTGCTCTGGACTCTCAAATGACAACACATCCTTTCTGAGATATGGGGCCCAAAACTGTTGACAGTACTCTGTGTGGCCTGACTAGTGTCTTATAAAGTCTCAGCATTATCTCCTTGCTTTTATATTCTATTCTCTTTGAAATAAATGCCAACATTGCATTTTGCCTTCTTTACCACAGACTCAACCTGTAAATTAACCTGGGTGTCTTGCACAAGGACTCTGAAGTCCTTCTGCATGTCTGATGTTTGAACTTTCTTCCCATTTAGGTAATAGTATTGATCCTTTTACAAAACTGCATTATCATACATTCCATTTCCTGACACTATAACATCTGACACTTTTTTTGCTCATATTCATACTTCCAATTTGTCTAAGTCCTGCTGCAATCACATTGCTTCCTCAGCACTACCTACCCCTCCACCTATCTTCATATTATCCATGAACTTTGCCACAAAGCTATCAGTTCCATTATCCAAATCATTGACAAACAATGTGAAAAGCAGCAGTCTCGATACTGACCCCTGAGGAACACCACTAGTCACTGGCAGCCAACCAGAAAAGGCCCCTTTTATTTCCACTGGCTGTCTCCTGCCTGTCAACCATTCCTCAATCCATGCCAGTATCTTGCCTGTAACGCCATAGGATGTTATCTTGTAAGTAGTCTCATGTGTGGCACCTTATCAAATGCCTTCTGAAAATCCAAGTAAATGACATCTATTGCCTCTCCTTCGTCCACCCTACTTGTTACTGCCTCAAAGAACTTTAACAGATTTGTAAGGCAAGATTTCTCTTGATAGAAACCATGTTGACTTTGACTCATTTCATCATTAGTCTCCAAGTACCCGAAACCTTATCTTTAATAATATACTCCAGCAACCACTGAGGTTGGGCTAACTGGCCTATAATGTCCTTTCATTTGCCTTCCTCCCTTCTTACAGAGTGGAGTGACACTTGCAATTTTCCAGTTCTCCAGGACCATGCCCGAATCAAATGATGCTTGAAAGATCATGACCAATGCATCTCTCATCTCTTCAGCAACCTCTTTCTGAACTCTTGGATGTAGTCCATCTGATCCAGGTGACTAATCTACCTTAAGACCTTTGAGTTTGCCTTGCCCTTTTCCCTTTTTAATAGCAATGACACTCACTCCTGCTCTGACACTCAGGGTCCTCTGACACACTGCTAGTATCTTCCACAATGAAGACAGATGCAAAGTACCCATGAAGTTCATCTGCCATTTCTTTGTCCCCCATTACTACCTCACCAGCAATATCTTCCAGTGAACCACTATCAACGCTCACCTCACTTTTACTTTTATAGAGAGATGCACCACTCTACTGCTTTCCCATCAGTCTTCACTGTGGAAGATACTAGCAGTGTGCCAGATGTTGAGGGGTGTGAAGGAAGGGAAATGAGTGCAATTACAATTACAATCAGCTCTTTCGCCTTACTGATGTTGAGTGCCAGGTTGTTGCTGATTGTGAACTTCAGGAAGGGTAAGACGAAGGAAAACATACCAATCCTCATAGAGGGATCTTGTGGAGAGAGTGAGCAGTTTCAAATTCCTGGGTGTCAAGATCTCTGAGGACCTAACCTGGTCCCAACATATCGCTGCAGATATAAAGAAGGCAAGACAGCGGCTATACTTCATTCGGAACTTGAAGAGATTTGGTCCATCAACAAAACACTCAAAAACTTCTATAGGTGTAGCGTGGAGAGCATTCTGACAGGCTGCATCACTGTCTGGTATGGTATGGTGAGGGGTGAAGGGGGCAGTGGATAGTGCTACTGCACAGGACAGAAAGGAGCTGCAGAGGGTCATAAACTTAGCCGGCTCCATTTTGGGTACTAGCCTCCAGAAAGGCAGCGTCCATTATTAAGGACCCCCAGCACCCAAGGCATACCCTTTTCTCATTGTTACCATCAGATAGGAGGTACAGAAGCCTGAAAGCACACACTCAGCAATTCAGGAACAGATTCTTCCCCTCTGCCATCCGATTCTGAATCTGATATAGAAACATAGAAAACCTACAGCACAATACAGGCCCTTCAGCCCACAAAGCTGTGCCGAACATGTTCCTACCTTAGAAATTACCTAGTGTTTCCAATAGCCCTCTATTTTTCTAAGCTCCATGTACCTATCTAGGAGTCTCTTAAAAGACCCTATTGTATCTGCCTCGACCACCGTCACCAATAGCCCATTCCATGCACTCACCACTCTCTGTGTAAAAACCTTATCCCTGACATCTCCTCTGTACCTGCTCCAAGCACCTTAAAACTGTGCCCTCTCATGCTGCCATTTCAGCCCTGGGGAAAAAGCCTCTGACTATCCACACGATCAATGCCTCTCATCACCTTATACACCTCTATCAGGTCACCTCTCATCCTCCATCGCCCCAAGGGGAAAAGGTCGAGTTCACTCAACCTATTCTCAAAAGGCATGCTCCACAATCCAGGCAACATCTTCAAGTACCCTGAGACCTTATCCTTACTTGACTCCAACATCTTCCCAACCACTGAGGCCAGACTAACTGGCCTATAGTTTCCTTTTTTCTGCCTCTCTCCCTACTTGAAGAGTGGAGTGACGTTTGCAATTTCTAGTCTTCCAGAACCATTCCACAATCTAGTGATTCTTGAAAGATCATTTCTAATGCCTCCACAATCTCTTCAGCTATCTCCTTCAGAACTCTGAGGTGTACAACATCTGGTCCAGGTATCTATCTTCAGACTTTTCAGTTTCCCAAGAACCTTTTCTCTCTAGTAAAACTTCACACAGTTCACAAACCCAACACCTGGAACTTCCACCATACTGCTAGTGTCTTCCACAGTGTAGACTAATGCAAAATACTTGTCAGTTCATTTGCCATTTCCTTGTTCCTATTACGACCTTTCTAGCATCATTTTCCAGTGGCTTGATATCTGCACTTGCCTCTCGTTTAAACTTCATGTATCTGAAGAAACTTAATATTATTGTCTAACTTTAATATTATTGGCTAGCTTCTCTTTTATGTTCCATCTTTACCTTCTTCATTACTTTTTTAGTTGCCTTCTGTTGGTTTTTAATTGATTCCCAATCCTCTATCTTGCCATTAATTTTTGCTCTATTATATGCCCTCTCTTTGGCTTTTATGTTGATTTTGTCTTCTCTTGTTAGCCACAGTTGTGTCATCTTGCCTTTAAAATACTTTTTCCTCTTTGGGATGTATACAGTATATCAATAGTGCAGATTATTATCAAAATGGGGAGAAGGTTCAAACATCGGGGACTTGGGAGTCCTTGTGCAAGACTCCTAGAAGGATAATTTACAGGTTGAATCTGTAGTAAAGGCAAATGAAATGTTGGCGTTTATTTCAGGGAGAATAGACTGTAAAAGCAAGGAGATAATGCTGAGTCTTTATAAGACAGAAGTCAGGCCGCATTTAAGAGTATTGTCAACAGCTTTGGGGCCCATATCTCAGAAAGGTTGTATTGTCATTGGAGAGAGTCCAGAGAAGGTTCACAAGGATGATTCTAGGAATGAAGGGGTTAACAGATATGGAGCATTTGCCAGCTTTGGGCCTGTACTCACTGGAATTTAGAAGAATGTGGGACAATCTCTTTGAAACTTACCGAATGTTGGAACGACTAGATAAGGTGGCGGTGGTTAGGTTGTTTCCTGTGGTGGGGGTATCCAGAACTAGAGGGCACATTCTCAAAATTGAGGGGCGACCCTTTAGAACAGAGGTAAGGAGGAATTTTTTTAGCCAGAGAGTAGTGAATCTGTGGAATGCTCTGCCACAGACTGCGGTGAAGGCCAAGTCCGTGGATATATTTAAGGTGAAAGTTGATAGTTTCTTGATCAGTCAGGGCATCAAAGGACATGACGAGAAGCCAGGAATATGGGGTTGAGTGGGATGTGGGATCAGCCATGATGAAATAGCAGAGTAGACTCGATTGGCTGAATGGCCTAATTCTGCTTCTATGTCTTACAGTCTTATGGATGTGAAGCTGAGGCTTTATAAGGCACTGCTGAGGCCTCACCTTGGTATTGTGAACAGTTTTGGGCTTCTTATCAAAGAAAAGATGTGCCTGCATTAGAGAGGGTTCAGAGGAGGTTCACAAGGATGATTCTGGAAATGAAAGTGCATCATATGAGGAACGTTTGATGCCTCTGGGCCAGTACTCACTGAAACTTAGAAGGATGAGGGGGATATCATTGAAACCTTCTGAATGTTGAAAGGCCTAGACAGAGTAGTTATGGATAGGTTGTTTCCCATGGTGGGGGAGACTAGGACAAGAGGGCACAGTTTCCATTTAGAGGGGCATTCATTTAAAACAGAGATGTGGGGAAATGTGGTGAATTTGTGGAATTTGTTCCCACAAGCAGCTGTGGAGGCCGGGTCGTTGGGTGGATTTAAGGTGGAGATTGATAGGTTCGTGATTGGCTACGGTATCAAAGGTTATGGGGAGAAGGGCGGGGAGTGAGGCTGAGGAGGGGAAGAAAGGATCAGCCGTGATTGAATGGTGGAGCAGGTTCAATGGGCCAAATGGCCTCATTCTGCTCCTATGTCTTATGGTACTTAAAAGCTTCCCAATCCACTAACTTCCAGCTAATTTTAGATCTAATATACACCTTCTCTTTGGCTTTTATGTTGGCTTTGACTTCTCTTGTTAGCTATGATTGTGTCATCTTGCCTTTAGAATACTTCTTCCTCTTTGGGATGTATATATCCTTTGCCTTCTGAATTGTTTCCAGAAATCCAGCCACTGCTGTTCTGCCGTCATCCTTGCCAGTGTTCTTTACCATTCACTCCACTGTAATACTGATACATTTGACTTTATCTTCTCCTTCTCTAATTTTCAGGGCCAATTTGATCATATTACGATCACTTGCCCCTCAAGGTTCTTTGACCTTAAGCTCTGTAGTCAATTCCAGTTCATTGCACAACACCCAATTCAGAATAGCTGATGCCGTAGTGGGCTCAACCACAAACTGCACTAAAAAGCTATTCGTAGGCACTTTAGAAAATCCCCACCAACCTGATTTTCCCAATCTGCCTGCATATTGAAATCCCCCATCACTATTGTAACATTGCTGTTTCGGTATGCATTTTCTTTCTCCCCTTGTAACTTGTAGACCACATCCTTACTACTGATTGGGGTCTGTATATAACTCTCATCAGGATCTCTTAACCCTTGCAGTTCCTTAGCTCTATCCACAAAGTTTCAACACCTTCTGACCCTATGTCACCTTTTTCTAATTATTTGATTTTGTTTTTTTTACCAAGAGCAACACCATCTCTGCTGCCTTCCTGCATGTCTTTTCGATACAATGTGTATCCTTTGATATTAAGTTCCCAGTTACGTATAATTTTCTTTCAGCCATGATTCAGTGATGCCTACATCAAACATTCAAATCTGTAACTGTGCTACAAGTTCATCTACCTTATTCTGTATACTATGCACATTCAAGGGTCAGACACCCTGAGCCAATAGACTGGTCCTGGACTTATTTTCCATCTGGCATAGTTTGCATTTTGTTGTTTGATTGTTTGTGGTTTTTGTATTGATATATTTAGCTCTATTCTTGGTTGGTGCGGCTGTAACGAAACCCAATTTCCCTCGGGATCAATAGAAACATAGAAAATAGGTGCAGGAGTAGGCCATTCGGCCTTTCGAGCCTGCACCGCCATTCAGTATGATCATGGCTGATCATCCAAATCAGAACCCTGTACCAGCCTTCCCTCCATACCCCCTGATCCCTTTAGCCACAAGGGCCATATCTAACTCCCTCTTAAATATAGCCAATGAACTGGCCTCAACTGTTTCCTGTGGCAGAGAATTCCACAGATTCACCACTCTCTATGTGAAGAAGTTTTTCCTAATCTCGGTCCTAAAAGGCTTCCCCTTTATCCTCAAACTGTGACCCCTCATTCTGGACTTCCCCAACATCGGGAACAATCTTCCTGCATCTAGCCTGTCCAATCCCTTTAGGATTTTATACGTTTCAATCAGATCCCCCCTCAATCTTCTAAATTCCAACGAGTATAAGCCTAGTTTATCCAGTCTTTCATCATATGAAACTCCTGTCATCCCAGGAATCAATCTGGTGAACCTTCTTTGTACTCCCTCTATGGCAAGGATGTCTTTCCTCAGATTAGGGGACCAAAACTGCACACAATACTCCAGGTGTGGTCTCACCAAGGCCTTGTACAACTGCAGTAGTACCTCCCTGCTCCTGTACTCGAATCCTCTTGCTATAAATGCCAGCATACCATTCGCCTTTTTCACCGCCTGCTGTACCTGCATGCCCACTTTCAATGACTGGTGTATAATGACACCCAGGTCTCGTTGCACCTCCCCTTTTCCTAATCGGCCACCATTCAGATAATAATCTGTTTTCCTAGTTTTGCCACCAAAGTGGATAACTTCACATTTATCCACATTAAATTGCATCTGCCAAGAATTTGCCCACTCACCTAACCTATCCAAGTTACCCTGCATCCTCTTAGCATCCTCCTGACAGCTAACACTGCCGCCCAGCTTCGTGTCATCCGCAAACTTGGAGATGCTGCATTTAATTCCCTCATCCAAGTCATTAATATATATTGTAAACAACTGGGGTCCCAGCACTGAGCCTTGCAGTACCCCACTAGTCACTGCCTGCCATTCTGAAAAGGTCCCGTTTATTCCCACTCTTTGTTTCCTGTCTGCCAACCAATTCCCTATCCACATCAATACCTTACCCCCAATACCGTGTGCCTTAAGTTTGCACACTAATCTCCTGTGTGGGACCTTGTCAAAAGCCTTTTGAAAATCCAAATATACCACATCCACTGGTTCTCCCCTATCCACTCTACTAGTTACATCCTCAAAAAATTCTATGAGATTCGTCAGACATGATTTTCCTTTCACAAATCCATGCTGACTTTGTCCGATGATTTCACCGCTTTCCAAATGTGCTGTTATCACACCTTTGATAACTGACTCCAGCAGTTTCCCCACCACCGATGTTAGGCTAACCGGTCTATAATTCCCTGGTTTCTCTCTCCCTCCTTTTTTAAAAAGTGGGGTTACATTAGCCACCCTCCAATCCTCAGGAACTAGTGCAGAATCTAAAGAGTTTTGAAAAATTATCACTAATGCATTCACTATTTCTTGGGCTACTTCCTTAAGCACTCTGGGATACAGACCATCTGGCCCTGGGGATTTATCTGCCTTTAATCCCTTCAATTTACCTAACACCACTTCCCTACTAACATGTATTTCACTCAGTTCCTCCATCTCACTGGACCCTCTGTCCCCTACTATTTCTGGAAGATTATTTATGTCCTCCTTAGCCAAGACAGAACCAAAGTAGTTATTCAATTGGTCTGCCATGTCCTTGCTCCCCATAATCAATTCACCTGTTTCTGTCTGTAGGGGACCTACATTTGCCTTAACCAATCTTTTTCTTTTCACATATCTATAAAAGCTTTTACTGTCAGTTTTTATGTTCCCTGCCAGTTTTCTCTCATAATCTTTTTTCCCCTTCCTAATTAAGCCCTTTGTCCTCCTCTGCTGAACTCTAAATTTCTCCCAGTCCTCAGGTGAGCCACTTTTTCTGGCTAATTTGTATGCTTCTTCTTTGGAATTGATACTATCCCTAATTTCCCTTGTCAGCCACGGTTGCACTACCTTCCTTGATTTATTCTTTTGCCAAACTGGGATGAACCATTGTTGTAGTTCATCCATGCAATCTTTAAATGCTTGCCATTGCATATCCACCGTCAACCCTTTAAGTGTCATTTGCCAGTCTATCTTAGCTAATTCACGCCTCATACCTTCAAAGTTACCCTTCTTTAAGTTCAAAACCTTTGTTTCTGAATTAACTATGTCACTCTCCATCTTAATGAAGAATTCCACTATATTATGGTCACTCTTACCCAAGGGGCCTCTCACGACAAGATTGCTAATTAACCCTTCCTCATTGCTCAATACCCAGTCTAGAATAGCCTGCTCTCTAGTTGGTTCTTTGACATGTTGGTTCAGAAAACCATCCCGCATACATTCCAAGAAATCCTCTTCCTCAGCACCCTTACCAATTTGGTTCACCCAATCTACATGTAGATTGAAGTCACCCATTATAACTGTTGTTCCTTTATTGCACACATTTCTAATTTCCTGTTTAATACCATCCCCAACCTCACTACTACTGTCAGGTGGCCTGTACACAACTCCCACCAGTGTTTTCTGCCCCTTAGTGTTATGCAGCTCTACCCATATCGATTCCACATCCTCCCGGCTTATGTCCTTCCTTTCTATTGCGTTAATCTCCTCTCTAACCAGCAACGCCACCCCACCTCCTTTTCTTTCATGTCTATCCCTCCTGAATATTGAACATCCCTGAATGTTGAGCTCCCATCCTTGGTCACCCTGGAGCCATGTCTCTGTGATCCCAACTATATCATATTCATTAATAACAATCTGCACTTTTAATTCATCCACCTTGTTACGAATGCTCCTGGCATTGACACACAAAGCCTTCATGCTCGCTTTTACAACTCTCTTAGCCCTTATACCATTATGTTGAAAAGTGGCCCTTTTTGATGCTTGCCCTGGATTTGTCGGCCTGCCACTTTTACTTTTCACCTTACTACTTTTTGCTTCTACCCTCACTTTACACACATCTGCCTCTCTGCACTTGTTCCCATACCCCTGTTGTGAACTAACCTCCTCTCGCCTAGCCTCTTTAATTTGATTCCCACCCCCCAACCATTCTAGTTTAAAGTCACAGATAAAGTATATCTGTCTATCAAATATAATACTTTCAGTCCTGTATTCACCATTTTCTATTTTGTCCACCTTTTACGTTGCAACTCATCCTGTTGACTGCAATTTTGCCCTATCAACAGCCTTTCTTCACTGCACGTTGCCTCTGTTTATAAACCAGGTACCTCATCTTCAGCACTGTCATCTGCCTTTCCTACGATACTTCTTGCACTGAAATATAAGCAGCTTATACTAGTCGCACCATGCTCAACCTTTTGATTTCTAACTTTGTCTAAGATCTTATCAAAATCTGCCTCCACAACCTCTCCACTAACTGTTCAGGAACTCTGGTTCCCGTCCACCTGCAACTCTCGTTTAAACCCCATTAACGTAAAGCCCCTCTAGTTCAGGTGCAAAGCATCCCTTCTGTACAGGTCCCACCTTCCCTGGAAGAGAGTCAAATCTTATCCCCTCCCTCCTACACCAACTCCTTAGTCACGTATTAAACTGTATAACCTTCCTAGTTCTGGCTTCACTAGCACGTGGCACTGGTAGCATTCCTGAGATCACAACCATGGAGGTCCTACCTTTTAATTAGCATCTAACCCCCTGATTTCCCTATGCAGAACCTCGTCACTCATCCTACCCATGTCATTGGTACCTTCATGGACCGCGACTTCTGGCTCACACTTAAGAATGCTGAGGACTTGATCCTGGCACCCAGGAGGCAACATACCATCTGAGAATCTCGTTCTCACCCACAGAACCTCCTGTCAGCTTCCCTAACTAACAAATCCCCTATTAACACAGCGTGCCTCTTCTTCCCACCACCACTCTTCCCTTCTGTTGGCCTGGCAGTCCTGAACTTTATCCTGAAACCAAAACTTTCTCCACACACCTAAAATGCATCCATAAGTTCCAAATTTACTCCTTGTGTCCAGACTGAGAGCTTACACAGCCAATCACTGACGAAATTGCCATCATTCCTTATGTTGGCAGGTTTCCTTCTTGGCATCTTTGCTCAGTGATGTTTTAGGTGCTGAGCTTTCTTGTTTGTATCAGAGGACAATTAATCTAACATTGTTAGGGTCTGGAGTCACACATAGATTAAATGGGGTAATACCAGATTTCTCCAGCTAATATTGACAATCTTGAGCTTAAGCAATAGTTGATCAGTTTTGTGGCCAATGTTACTGATGCAAATTTTATTGGCTTGTTTTAACTTTCTTCAGTATTTGCTGTGATGTTACTGTAGTGCAGTATGTGATGTAGTAACCACCCCACTGTTTATTAGATCCAGATGCAGAGGTCTGCCTTCACGTTCTGCGCCTCATTCAATCTCTGATCCTTGAGCCAGAAATTTTCTCCGAAGTGAAAGCCCAGATTCATCAATCACTACCGCAGCACCGCATTCGAGAACTTACCAATAACCGTAACCCCAATCTCCGCAGCATAGCAAGTGAACTTCTTGAAGACATGAAGATGCTTAACTTTTAAGTACGGATGGTCTTTCTTCTACTAGTGGATTTTGTTGCAGAATTTATTTGTGTTTGAACATGTTATTTAGGCTACGCAATATGACATCTACTCATGACACCATTACCTAATTTTGCATCCTGTCAAATGAAACTCAGGTGCACCCTTCTTGTCTCACGTACACAAAATAACAATTCCCCTGTCATGCAATGCGGTCTTGGATTACAAGAGTGGTTCCTTTAGATTCCTAACAGTTCCTCTCCTGAATCACATGTTCAGTAATCACTAGATCAGTGGTTTCTACTCTGTAATGGCATTTCTGTGGCACAGGAATATATAAACTGCATTGTCTGTGAAGATGAGAGACATGCAGAGTAACAAATGTATGTTTGACCTGTACAATTGTGCTCTGATAACAAAGAAATTTCCATCCCAGTGAATGACATACTCAAACAGTACAACTGTCTATTTGGACTCTGTATCATCCACTGCAGTGTTTGGTCTTCAGCTTTCTGCTTGTCTGTGATGAGTTGAAGTTTTACAGTAGCAGGGATATGTATGAAGCCCCTCATTCTTCTGAATGTATCTTTCACTACGGGTGTAGCTAGCTGATGTGTAGCACATCAGTTTTGTAATTCCCCTTTCAGAATTAATAGTGGTTACATTTGTGTGGTTCCTACTGAAGTAATTATAGATTTTTGGTTTCTGTTTGTTTAATAAAAGTTTGAAATAGTTTTTTTAATTCGATCTCAATCTCCAGTTGATGCTCAAGTACTTGCTCTGGATAAAAGTCAGGCCGGAATGTTGGTCCCAGCAACTGACAAAACTTCATCAAAGTTGCTGGTGAACACAGCAGGCCAGGCAGCATCTCTAGGAAGAGGTACCGTCGACGTTTCAGGCCGAGACCCTTCGTCAGGACTAACTGAAGGAAGTCCTGACGAAGGGTCTCGGCCTGAAACGTCGACTGTACCTCTTCCTAGAGATGCTGCCTGGCCTGCTGCGTTCACCAGCTACTTTGATGTGTGTTGCTTGAATTTCCAGCATCTGCAAAATTCCTCGTGTTTGGGTGACAAAACGTCAGAAGGATTTGTGCCATTGGAGACACAGGGTTAGAAGCTATGTGGTTCCAGAGTTCTGCATCATTTGATGTAGCACTGGATGATTCTACCC